>NC_140772.1:216781635-217381635 GCF_044657685.1 Stegodyphus dumicola | reverse complement strand
TTATCTGCTGCTAATACTATGAATATAACATTAACGCCTACTTGTACTGATTGAGTATTAAAATTTCCATTAAGGCTCTCTTAGATATGTAGTCGGACTGCTGCAGCTTAATATATGTATCGGTAATGTCCAATACCTATCGAATTAAAATAACGGATAGGTAATGACCAATACCTATCCATCATTTTAATTGCCTCCTCACCAAGAACGTCCAGTGTTACATCCTCTAATTCCAGGCCCAATTTCAATGAAGACATCCCGGGTGACAGGTGATGGAAGACGGGAACAACTAGTGGATAACAAATGTAAGCTGGATTACATCACATGTCTCCCTATGGCTACAACTCCTTGAGGTCCCATGAAAGAACTATGTCGGAAGTTTATTGAGCAGAGTTGATTGTTTAAGGTGCTAAGCAACGGTGTCTATGGCTGGAGTGTTTCACAGAGCTTTCGGGGTAAAGATTTGCTTAACACATATACATCAATAACATACACAAAAGCATAAGGCATACACATACATTGATAACAAAGCATATGGCAACGACATATACAACAAATACCAAAATTGCTCATAAGGTAAAAAAGTAACAAATGCATAAAATCATACATAAAATTATATACACTTAGTTCGCTTACTATAGTCCTTACTTTTAAATTCGCGGCACAATCTAGTGATTCAGCTTTTGTTGAATGCGAAGGCCTCTAGTAGCGTTCCGAAAGACTGAACATAGTTTATGTACAATACTACATGCATATTATATTAATTGAAATGGCTGGTATAGTTACTTGGAATAGAAAATATGCTTAGGGCAAAAAGCGTAATATTTCCTTTTATAATGCACATTGTATTCCATTAAGTATTCAAACTGCACATAGAATACGTCGCAGTTCTGCATTGTGAAATATGTGCTGTTTTGTTAACTTAAGTGGGAAGTACTTCAGTCAGTTCTATCTGACCTGGGAGATGTCCTGCCAAGAAACTGCAATTGTCAATAATCTATATCTTGTATACTAGCCTCACAATTTTGCATAAGAAAGCATCTGCGAGGGCCCATGTTATTGAAGCATTGACGTAGGTTAAAATGAGGTGAAAAGGATGAAATAAGGAGGATGCCACTGACATATTCACCTGATTTGGCTCCATGTGACTTTTTCATTTCCTAAAGTTAAATCTTACTTAAAAGGAGTCCATTTTACGTCAGCTGAAGAAGTTTAGGTAAAAACGGAGAATCTCCTGAAGGGCCTTCCAAAAACTTCGTTCCAGAACAGTTACTAGCGATGGCAGCACTGAATACAGAAGTGTGTGAAAGCTGAATCGAACTACTTAGGCCCAGCCCGAATGTATTTGTATTTTTAGGACTAATAGCTCATCGCTATTTATTTTCGTTTTGATTTTAATTTTAGACTAGATTTAGAAAGTTTGATTTTGATTTACATATTTTAACACCTTAATGTGTCTTTCTAAGCGGACGCGTCGGGAAATTGGAACAGAGAATTGAGACTATTAAAATTTCCAAGACACTTTGTCAAAAAATTTTTTAGCGTAAAAGTTTCAATTGTCTGTTTCGGCGAAACGCGTAATGGGGTTAGCTTGATTCGACGTTCAAACAATGAAGTTTCCCTTGAAAAGCCTGTTTGGATATCGAATTGGGCTAATTTACCATTTTCCGCTTACTTTTTAACTTTTTCTGTTATTTAATTTTATTGTATTTATGTTTTACATGTCTAATGATTTGCTTTTCATGTGTATTGATTTTTGAAAACGTCTTTAACCTTTTGGAGCGGCAGCTCTTGGTAACTTTTAGGCGAGCTTTCTACAATTTTTATTTTTTACTTATTTTGCAGCATATTGCGCAAGATGTTTTCTTGACCAAAATTGTTATTACTGCTTTGCTTGATACATTTATATAAATATATAGCTAAGAGAAACAGCTGCCGTTCCTTAAATACATCATAGTAAACTATTTAAGAAACTGTGGGAATAATTTAATAGGTATATATAAATCACACTCTTATATCATGTAACAAACATATTAAAAACTATGAAGGAAGAATTACTCATACTTTAGAAAAGCAAAAATGTTTCTTTATTTTTAAATAGAGTTGCACATGGCTTACTCTGGTTTCAAGTAATTACGTGTTGTAAATAAAGAATGAAGATATTTTGTAAGATTTATTACAAACAAAAAACTATCTTGTAAAAGTAGCCACTTTAAGCAGAGTTTAATATTCTAAACCTACATTTTTCTTCCTTACATACTCCTAAGTTAAACTTAACTAATCATTTTTCTATTAAAATAAGGAATGAAAAATAAGTATTCTATCTTTCTTCTTCGGTTACTAACACCTGGGAACTTTTTTTTTTTTTTTCGGTTCTTACTAAGTTGTGCAATTTCTTCTGAAATCAGAGATGGCAATTTATTTACGTATTTTGGGTTCTTATTGTCACGCACATTTTGGTAAATGATTAATGTACAGTTCAATAAGTTTACTAAGCTAACGAGATTAATTTTATTTTTTATGAATTTTTAACCCAAATCAGTAGCTTAATGACTGTTTAAAATGATCTTGCTTTATTCACATTTTTTTTTTTTTATTTTTACTTAAACTAAACTGTCCTTCTTCCCATTCTATACAGCTGAATACTTTCTTTAGCTTTTCTGAAAATCAAAACACAACCATGTAATGATTAATTAGCAGAGAAATGACTGAAATTTGGTACTTTAATGATGCCTCTTTCAATCATTTCAACCTGCTTAGTTACCATTAAAATTGTCTAAAATTAATTATAATCTCTGTTTTTTAAAAGGAAAATTATTTTCATTTCATTGTACCAAGTAAAGGGAGATTTGTAATAGTGAAGATTTTCAGGTATCATATTTTAAAGAAAATATCCCTTTTGGCCGATCTAGAATCTGTTTGAACTATTTGAGTGCCATCTGTACGTACTGACAGAACAAAGGGCTTTTTTTGTAAAACGGATTGTAAAATGGATTTAGAAGAGGATTTTTTTTGTGACGTCTGTACGTGCGTACGTACCTATACATCTCGCTATCTCAAAACATGAGTAACCCTAGAGCGCTGAATTTTTGTACATGGGACCCAGATAATACGTAGCTGTACAATCGTTCTTTAGTTGCAATCGGCCACCCTCATCAAACATATATAAACATAGATATATATATATATGTATATACACACATAGAGATTATAAAAATTAGCTTCGTAATTTAATATAGTAATAGGCTTAATAGCCTAGTATTATCGTGATGCATAGAGAGAATTTATTAGAACGAAACCAAAGTTATAATAAGCTGAGAATTCGTAATCGTTCAAACCTTTTATCACATTTTGAATGAGCAGTGCAGCTTAAATAATGCTTTAATATTATATGCTTATTTTATTTTTCTACAGAATGATAAATTCCGATTTATTGTTTCAAGGAGATTAAATTGTATCTCGTACATTAATAATTCATGATAAGATCATATCTCACCGAAAGGAAACCCGGAAATGGTAGAGGAAACTGATCAAAAATTAGAAAAGTTACCATAATAATAATCTGTGTATATGCACTCTTTTAATAAAAGACATTGCTACTGATTTTTACTCATATTTTTGTATGGTCACACCCACCAAAAATGTACGAAATTAATTTCTTCCTTTAGTGCTGGTAAATTTTCACCGGATTCTATTTCCTAAAATTTCAGAAAAAGAATAGTTTACTTATTTTGTGTATTTAGTTAAGCACAGAAAACTGTATAAGGTTAATTGCTTTCGCAGTGTAGTGGTCAGCACTCTCGGCGGGTATTCGAGAGGTCCGTGGCTCGATTTCCGGTGAGGGCATTGCTTATTTTTCAAGTCTCCTGCTTTTTAAAAAAAAAAAAAAAAAAAAAAAAAAAAAAAAAAAAAAAACCTAATTTCTCTACAGTGGCCCCCGAACTAAAATGGTGGTTGATAATGATTCTCCACCACCAGGATTTGGCTACTGGGTGCCTTAATCCCAAGTCGCCCTTGTAAAGGGGTGTATATAAGGTATATCTCCCGCAATCGTAGCAGGCCTTTGTAATGTAGTGGTCACCACGCTCGGCGCGTACTCGAGAGATCCGGGGTTCGATTTCCGGTGAGAGCGTTGCTTATTTAACAAATCTCCTGCTTCCAAAAACAACCTAATATCTCTACAACTGTTAGATTACTGACACGTAGGCAAAAAATTAAAAGCCACCATCGTATAAATAAAATGTGCAACAATTCCGCAGCGTTGATGAGACATGAGAAAATACCTGCAGAATGACAAATGTGATTTTTCAAATTTGCACAAATGTATTTTGCTTTGTAGCTTGTTTTCAAATAAACTTGTGGCTAAATGAAATCATTCTAATGATGTTATTCTTAACATTTTATAATAGGGAAGTATTAGAAATATGTAATCAAACCATTAAAGAAATTACAGTTTACGTCTTTAATAACGAATTACAACCAAAGAGAAAACGCAATACTAATTTTTATATTTTTTTTGAAAAACATTTTGAGTTATGACCTGCAAAATTAATAACATCCTCTTAAAGTAGCTGAACTTCTAGAAATGCCTGTAAATAATTTGACTCTTTTATTCAAAATTTCCAAAGATATATGTGAATTTATATATTGTCGCGTTTTGAAGTTTAGCATATTTTTTATTAGCGATAATAGCGCCAAATGTGCTTTTCGCACTTTACTATAATCTTCATTGAATTGCAAGAGTTGATTTGTTTTAGCTTCTTTAATTATGGAAAAGCACTCGAGGGCTATCTGCCTAAGGGGAGGGATACCTTTATGTGGTACGTTCTAAGGGAAACTGGTTTCCATACACATCATAAAATCGACCAAAACGCGCATACAGTCACCCCGTTCGCTTGAAATCGAACCCACTACCACTGTTCATCGACTTGCCTCTAGGCCACAGGTGGTCTCTAGCGTCTAAAAGCGTTTAGTTTTATGGTAAAAATCATTTTCCTGTTTATACTCTACACAGATAGTGATGACACGGAAGGCGACATCTCTATGAATGTCAGAAATGCAAAGCTGTTTCGAAAATATTTGTGCCATATAGCAAACAAAGCCGCCCAAATGGTATAGTGGTTAGTTGAGCCTGACTGCGATGCCGAAGGGCCCAGGTTCGAATCCCGGAGAGCGTAATGGCAAACCGCACATTGAGTTGATCAGTGTTAATGAATTTCGCTTAGTGCGCATGCTCAGTGGTGTACCGTTGGCGTGGGAGGAAATACTGGCGACTAACCCTACGCAAGCCTGTTAGTCATGTTGGTTTTACTGTTTTACAATTGCAGTACTACGGACATTTGTGTGTGCTTATTGCATGTGCTTCTGTTTCATTTCGTTCTGTTTTATTTTGTTCATAAACATTTAATTTAACATCAGTTATTTGACTTTAATTCAATAATTTAAACTGGATTTATTCCTTAATTTTTGACAGTATATATGTAAGGAACGTATAGTAAATGCTCAATTAAAATCGTAAAGGAGAAGGAGTCTCAGAAACGCTTATTTATCCTTTATTTTCTTCTTTCTAGGTATTTCTTTCTCCTGATGAGGAGGGACCTTTAGCTGAACTCGAAATCGATTGAGTGTTTCATTATACTTACGCTAAATACAAGGTTGTTTTTACGATTTTGATTGTCACATTAGCATGTTTCTCTTCTAGTCTAAATGCTCAATTGCTTTTATTCCTGAGAAGTATAATCAACAACCATTCAGCTAATATATCTTGTAATGTTTCCTGTTTTGTAATCCTTCTTAAACGAAAATGTGCATAGTTTACAATCGATAATTATAATCTAAGTAATGAAGCAACTTACAACCTAACAAATTTTAAAACCCCGAACTGTTTACGCGTATATAACACAATATCAACCATATACCGTGTTTATCGTCTTTTAAAATTGCGCCAAATTCTATTCTGGGCATGCGCAGTTATCAAAATTCATTTAACATTGATAAACTCAATGTGCCGTTTGCCATTACGCTCCCGGAGAAGGCATCATGTAAAAATTGTCTGTCCCTTCCAAGGAGGTAACGGTGGCCGCTTATTTAGGTGCCTCCACAATTAAATAGCCACCACTTCTGACCTTAAGAGTCGCTAATGCCGTTATGGGCAAGTGCCCGCCGTTGGAAAGAAAATATAGCGAAGAAAAAAAAATTGTGGATGCATTTTAATGTATTTGCAGAATGTCTGAAGAAAAACGACAAAGCATGAAGAACAAAAAATATGAAATGAATATTTGCATAAAATGAATATTTATTTTAAATTTAAAATGTATTTTTTTTAAATTTAATCCTATTTGATCATTGCAATTTTAAAAATAAAATATTTCACTAAAATATGAATATTATTTTAAGAATCTAAACGTTGACGCTAAAATTGTGTAAGCCAATGACATAGTGAATAAAACTGTATAACCCAATGCATTTAACTTATCCTAATTTAAAATGTCAGTTACATATTTTTCTTATTTAAATAGTATCTTTTCTGACGGCCAGTGTGGAAAATGTATTAACTGTGCTTTACTGAATTTTCTCTTACAATATACACAGTTTTCAAATGCATCGCTTTCTAGGTCACGTAGTATTCTATCGAAAGAAATGTCATTCAAATATATAAAAGCAGATTTTCAGTGAAGAAAATTTCTAATTTCATATTTTATCGGTTATCATTTTTCCTTAAAAAGTATTCTTAAAAATTTTAATAATGCAATCCCAACTTTCCAAAAAGTTGTTAATTTGACTTTTAAGTTCAAAAGGGCTTATGAGTCTCGAAATGCGACTTGGCATTAGTTTGCTTTCCATTCAAGTCTGCTGCCATTCGGCAAAATGTCAGACATTCATCTTTTAAATTTAATCTATTTCTTTATAATCAACAAATTAAGCTATTGGAAAGCAAGAGTAATAATAATAATAATAATATACTTAAGAGTCAATTCTTAAGAATATTATTATTATTATTATTTTTACTTTTAATGCAATTAATTTAAATAAAAAGGAATTTTGTTCGGGATATAGCTAATTAAAATCATTAAATATTTTTATTCAATTACGTTAATCATTTTTTCATATTTCAAATATACAGAATATATATAAGTTTCCCATGTAAGTCTAAATATATCTTTACTTAGTATCCTGTAAAATGTGACGCTATTGTTAGGAGTCTCGACTGATAATTTCTCTTGATAAACCGCATCAATATTTAGACTTAGCCGACCGTTTAAATCTGAACATTTTCATATTTTTTAATTAATTTATTGAAAATACTATCCTGGTAAAAATCAGTTTATTAAATTTCGTTAAAAATAATGTGGAAAGGAATGCAAATTTCTCAGTATCGTTATCACTTTTAATCAAACTCAAATTTTATACTCATTGCCAAATATTAATAATATTTAAATTAATATACATCTTCGAAATGCTTTAATAACAAATAATGTTTCGAGGAAATTTAGATAATAATACATTTACCTTAAAATAGAGTGCACAGTTTTATAAGAAACCAAACTTTATTTTGGAAAAGTACATAATAAATAATTAAAAATTCAATTTTTAAATATAAATCGCAGAAAAATTAATGAATTTTATTTGGATTAGGTCATAAAAGCAGAAAGCGATGTTGTCAAGTATATACATATTCAAGCTAAGATAAATAGAATTAAAATTGTGAGTGCTAACTTAAAAACAATTTGGCTGTGTGATTTTTACAATGTTTGGAATACTGGCATGACATGAGACGTAAAACTAAAATACGGAAAAAACACTAACGTGTGTAATAAACAATAAAAAAAATCCGGAAGGTTTCAAATTTTAACTGTCGCACAAAAGGGTTTGTTAAGGTCTTTTACACTCTCGTTGAGCTCAGAGTCTAACAGTCAGCTGTTGCACTTACTTCTACTAACCCTTTTTTGTCTCTTTTAGCTTTATTATTAAGTATCATTTTCTCTGTATTTACGCGATATACGATTCAACAGCAAAATTACAAAAATTCTAAGAGCAGCACAGCAGCATGCATTTAGAATTCCCAATGTATCTTTAAGTTGTTGGCATACATTTTTCTGTTTCTTTCAATCTTTTCTCAGTTCATCATATAAATATTCAGTTTCCTTACTAAGATGGATTTACAAAACCTTTTATTTCTTTTATTATTAATTTTTTATTATTTGTTATTATTATTTTTTATTATTTGTTGGTATACTTTATTTATTAAATATCACGTTTTTGACGCTTACACCACATAAAATTTGATTCAACAACAAAATCAAAAATATTTCAAAACAGCATATCTTTAGAATTTCTGCTAGACAGTCTCAAGAGCTGGAGATAAAAATGTGTGTTTGCTTAGAGTTCTGCTTCTTCTCGCTTTGAAATCGTTGAGTTTATTAATCAAAATTTCGTTAAAGCTTTACAGAGTATGAGGTATATAATAAACCGAATTCGAAGTTCAAAATTCCGGTTTCCGAGCGCCTATGTTGGGTTAAAGGACTCTATGTACCGTTTTTTTTTTTTTTTTTTTTTTTTTTTTTTTTTCATAATACGAGAAACATGCATGCATACACTAAAACTGCATACATTCAAGTAGATTCTTCATTATGGAATTTGTTTAAATATAATACACGGCGATAATAATCGGTGGCAACAATTAGAAAAATAGTACTCTGTTTATAGTGATTCAATTCAAAATGCCATTTCCAGATTAATATCCCATTCATAACTAACGTCTGTTTTAAGGGGGCTTACACACCTTAAACCCCCTTATGATCTCCGAATATCTTAGTGTTGCAAGATTTAGTATATTTTATTTATTTTAAAAGCAATTACTTCCAACGTTTTACATAATATAGTTGCTTTGGAAACTAGTAACCAGAAAGTTATATTGAGACAAATATTTTTTGTAATTTAATCCGCTTTAGGACAAAAGCTTTTGTCATGTTTCCACCTTGCGCGCATGATATTTTAAAAATGGCTAATGGTACACACTTGGAATTTGATGAAATTCTTTATACGGGTACTATTTTCTAACTGAACCATAAATCTGTGAAATATTTTAACATTAACAAATTTTATGAACGAAAATATTACAGATTATTTAATAAAATACATTTTATAAACCTAACTCCAAATAAAATAAAAATTTAAACTGAAATTCTTAGAATTTTTGGTTCACAGTAGTTTCCAAATGTTATAAAAGCTATATATTAAATATGGAATTAAATTATGGAACAGAATGTTTTAACCTGTGCGTGCAAAGATGAAACATGACGAAATATTTTGTCACAAAGCGGATTAAATTATAAAAATATTTGTGGCAACACAAGCTTTCTGATTACCATTTCAGAAAGCAGCTAAATTATTTAGTCAGTTGTAAAAAGTTGGAAGTAATTGCTTTTAAAATAAATAAGTTCTTGGAACAGTCACATATTCGAAGATCTTATGGGTTTTAATGTGTATGGGTCCCCATAAAGTATTTACTATACAAATAATACGTTTCCTGTACGCAGCTTGTGCGGGGTCACTAAAATAATACCATGAAAAACATTAGGATATAAAAAGCAATTTCATTGTATTTAGCATTCACGTACATAATACAGCTGTGATTCATGAATATATGAATAATTTATCCGTAAGATATAAGAAAAAATAAATAATGGAGGTATAATGCATAGCGAGGATGAACAATACTAATACTAAAAAAGTATTTTCTTAAATACTTGCATGAAGTTGCTATAAATGCGTTTAATAAGCTCTGTAGCATTTGTATGCAGAATTTTGGCCTGGTTTTGACGTTAAGAGAAACATAATTTAAAAGCTATTTATATTCATAAAAATTCATTATCGCGCTATCAAGAAAATAACGAATGAAGCTTGGTGGGGTTGCTCTTGATAGCCCTTTTAACGAGTGTATCACTCCGTAAATTCAGCTTCAAAACTTTACTTTTTTCCCTCAGAACCCTAATTAGAGTTCCTTAAAAAAGCTAAATTTGCTTTGTTCTACGATCCACTGATAAAAACGTCCTTTGGGAACAAAATTTAAAATAAAATCGCAGCAAAAAAAAAAAAAAAAAAAAAAATTATTTTAAGCGAGAACATTTATTACATAATCAAACCCTTAAGCAGAAGCTTTTATGAAACAATGACTTGTTAAAATTCTAGCTACGCTAAACTACTTTTAAAAAAAGGTTTAGGTTAAATAGATGCATCCTTTTTAATTTGATAATAAAACCTTTCAGTTAGATTTATTCCATTAGTAACAAAGCTATTTAAACAATAAGGGAACATTTGGCTGAAGGAGAAATTAAATTAAGAAAGTTAAAACGCAAAAATCCTTCCTTTTATTTTTATTTTATTTATTTACTTTTTGAACTAAACATATTTCTTGTTAAAAATTGTTCTTGTATAATTATCGTTTTATTTTCAACTGAGCTGCTGTAATAGCTAGATAAAAAAAATCAAAAAATGAAGTTAACGAAATACAATTAGTTCATTTATAATGCAAATAATTGCAACAATTTGCAATAGTTAGCACACAGCAATGGAAATACATTTTGCTTGTAAAAAAAGATGTTGTTGAGCATTCGCTAATTTTTCTATAAAGAAACCTAAACAGTAAAATAATTATTAATAATAATTAGATTAACTCTGTTATAAAATATAATATTGTGTAATTTGTATCACAATAATATTACGAGTTTTGAACTTAAATAAGTAATTTTAGTAGGATTATTAGTAAAATTGTTGTATTTCTTTTGTAACATGAAAAATCTAAAGAGAAGCCATCCCGGAATAGTAAGAACACAGGGACAAGTGCATTTAACATTGAGCAAATTAGTATCTTGGTAACTTAACGCAATATGGCGAAGATGACAATGCTTTCGGCGACTTACTTTGGTAAAAAATAGCCAAAAGTCGCCAAACTTGGCGACATTTTGGTCCTTTCCCGGTATCATCGTAATATGTATTGAAATTGAATAAATGTAATTGACCACTGTGTTAGCTGTATCCGTAATTCTACCCTCATAGTGCTTCCCAGTAATTTCGAGAAGTAGAAAGTACTAGAAATATCTTTGCGATAAGTTGAATACTGCATAAGGCCGAAGAGAGAGCACCTGTTCTCAATTGCTTAGTTGCTGTTTTTGCTGCTGCGAGTTGTTAATTCAGCGTGTGAACGGATTAGCTTTCTCTTTAGATGCGCTTTGCGTTGCATTGCGTTGTGTTTAACGTTCTTAGTAGTTTGAAGTGGAACTACTGATTGTACTCTGTGATCCTGTGAAGACATGTACGGATATTTCTGCGAAAAATTCCAGAACTTTGAAGTGTTTTTTCTGATTAAATAAATTTTATTAACTTTTCATCGGTCTGTGTACACTCAATCTATTACGAACGCGTACGCCCGCAGCAATATTATATTTTAATTCATTTCTGTCATTTACTGATTATCATCAATATTCGAAAAAAGGTTCTTAACTTTGTAGAGATATTAAGCATTTTTTGAAGTAGGAGTTATTCAAAATCAGCAATGCCCTCGCCTGGACTCGAACCACGGACCTCTCGAATACGCGCCAAGCGTGCTGACCACTACCCCACGAAGGCATACTAAGAAGGCGGGATAAATGCCCTTCTAAAGGGTGACTGGGGATTAGTGGCTTCAGTCGCCAAATCCTGGTGATGGAGAATCATCATCCACCACTTTTTGTTTTTAATTCCGGGCGCCACTGTCAAGACATTAGGTATTTTGTGAAGCAAGAGTCATGAAAAATGAGCAGTGCTTACGCCAGGACTCGAATCATGGCCTTTTCGAATACGCGCCGAGCGTGCTGACCACTACACCACGAAGGCATGCTAAGAGGGCGGGAGAAGTACCTTATAACTTAACTGCAAATTTGATTGTTACTTTCTAAGGAAACAAAAGGCATTTTTGATATGTCTTTGCGATGCAGTGATCAGCAAATCATTCCGCAAAGTGAAGGGCCTCAAGTTAGTTTCCTGTTGAAGCCACAATTGAGTTTTCAAGATTGTGCTTGAAGTCTAACGACTATAATATTCTTCCTCATTCCTTGATGATAAAAAGATCGATTTATTTCTATTTTCTGTGATTTCTCCGCACTGTGTTTGGCTTTCAAATTATTTCAAAAGTATTTTTATATTTTTAATTTATCCTCTCAATTTTCCTACTATCTTTTAAGGCAGGTGTGGCCAACCTTTTTGGGAAATGTGCCACTATCTGAAAAACAAAATTTTATATGTGCCATCCCAACTTTACCAACACACTAAAAATAAAGGTGAAATAAATGTTACTTATAGGCTGATTACTAAATGTCACATTTTTTTTAATGAAAGTTTGAGTAATGGACATTTAAAAAAAATATAATAAATTAAAAAACATACAAACTAGAATTTTATAATCTATAAATATTTTAAAGTTTCTGTCAGGTTAATTGTAAAATAAAAATGTATAATTTAAAACATTTACTTCTAAAGAACTCTTAAATAATCAGTACATAATTAATGTGGTTTTCCAATACGAATTTTTTTTACGAAGTCATCTACCTGAGGATTAGTTTTTTAAAATGCTAATTAAATTAGGTTTTTAGGAGCATATCAACTAATCTTGAATAAAATTTTGATTTTATTATGTTCGTAATAGAAAGTATTTGTTCACAAACATGTGTTGATCCAAACTACAATATCTGACAGCCAAATCGTATACAATTGGAAAATTGCTTGTTGGTACAAATTTCGAAAATGCATTATAATTTGGACAGCTTGCAGTTGAAACAAATTCCTTTTATTTGCATTCAGTGTATTATGGTGCTGTTGGTCAATAACTTCGATGCTCGCCTCTGTTAAAACTCTGCCGTGCCAACCCGCGATTGGACATCCCTGTACTAGTGTATTACTGACATTTACGGAAATTGTCTTGTGTAATGGCCTTGGCGAAAACGTGAAGAGCGTTGACTCAGTTCGGGCTCAAGTAAGTGCGACTTTGTAGCAAATGTTGTAAATATCTACGAAAACAAGACTGACAACTGTAAACGAAAACGACTGTTCAGTGAAACGATTCACAAAATGAATCAGGTTGGATAATTCGCGCATTACGAGAAATTAAACTATCATCTGCAAAAAGTAGCATTGTTAACATTCATAATTGGCATTCAAATATATATAGTTGAAAAGTTAAATATATAGTTGCATCAAAATTGATGGCAAAGTTGGTCTCGCTTTTTGTAGTCTTGAATTTGAACACTTTCAATTTAGAATTAGATATGAATGTACCGCTTTTATAGCTGAACTTTAGTGCTTAAACTTAGCCACCAAATGGATCTCTGACTAAAATAGTACTGTTTCAGACTATCTCATTTGCACTGATTCCCTTTCATCTTTTGAGACCCTAAAATGTGTTTCTTCCTCTAATAATATTATCATCGAGATTCAAAACAACTTAAAGACCTAAAATATAAAAATATTTCGGTTGCTTTTGCATTTGTTCGTGGTAATACAAGTGTTGTTGGGAACAAACGGGCCAATGTTCTTGCTAAGGCAGCCACCAAGCTTGAAATTGACATTCTTGTCAATATCCCTAATTTTTTTTTTATAAGAAGGTCATGAATGAATGAATTGTCAAGTCCTGGAATCAAGAATTCATTAAAGGGAATTCAAATATAGGGAACTTAACTAAGAGATTTTTCCCTTCCATCAAAATGAGATTGCCATGTCATCGCACTTTTTCACAAATTATAAATTGAGACAATTTTTTACTGGCCACGGAAATTTCAAAAATTATCTGAGCAGATTTGAGCCCAGAGATTGTCTGTGATTGTAGCGTCGGTGGCGAAGAAAATGTTAAACATGTGCTTCTTCTATGTGTCCCAAATATGAGAGTAAAGAAAAATCTTTAAACTGGCACTGAAAAATATTAATATTAACTAGCCTGCAGAATTTCACCAGTTTATTTCTGAGAGAAGTGCCTTTGACATTATTTTTTCAATTCTTCGTAAAATTTTGTAATCCTACTTAATTTTGTTTTAAATTTTATCTTACTGTTTATTGTGTTTCTGTAAGCACCATGTGATACTATGTGGAACATGGGGAACTCCTTGTGTTCCTTTTAATAACAAAATATATAGTTGTCAATTTTTTTTGCTTTACCTTCTGTAGCAGTTCAGAGAAAAATGGCTTTACTCTTGAACGATAGGTATGTGCAAAACGTACAAGGAAGCAGAAGATTTTGTAACTTGGTTTCCTAAACATCTAATACTAAATGCTACCAAAATATTCATGTTAATTATTTGAAATTAATTATATATAAGACTGGGCGTGGTCTTTTATGCTTCATCTACATCAGCAGTTCTCACATTTTTTTATTGTTCCATGCACCCCTCTCATCATTGCTAGACGATCCATCATTCACCCCTTACTTTTCAAAACTAGAAAAGTACATATAAATTTCTTTAAATTTAAATAATGTATGTAAATGTATTTTATAATTTAAGCAAGAAAGTACTAAAAATGCTGAGAAATACCAAAACTTGAATAAAAATAATTGTTTATATCAATAAACTAAGGCTAAATTCTTAACAGGTAACCATAAGGCTGACCACATTACCTCCTAATACAATGAAATTCCCCCAGAGAGGAACCGCCGCCCCGTTGAAAACATCTAGTCTAGATTATTAACTTGCAATACATTTGTTAATTTGTAATCTAAAAGGAATAGCAACTCGCCACAATTTATTGCACTGAAATGCAAAATATTGCTATTCTTGAAAAAATTTTAATAAAATAAGAGATAAATCATATACTGCAATTTATTTTCTGCACAATAGAACGTTACATACTGGTATTCAACGATATCTTTCGTACAACATGAATTTAAACAATCCAAGCATGTGTCCAGTGCTTAATGGCATAGATCAGGGTATTTTAACATGATTCAAATTAGATGTTGTTATTGAAACTTGTCTCACTTATCTGACAGTAACATCAGAGGAAGCCCACGAAATTCACTGGCAACAACTCTGACCATCATATAGGTGACAGTACGAACTTTGCTCAGCTCCGACCACAATTTTGATGGAGAGCTGCCGCCGGTGGAAGGATCCAAGGATTTATCACCCCCGTCTTCATCTACCATCAACCTAGCCAGAGGACGTTCGTCTCACTGTTTATTTAGAGTGTCCCTATGCCGCACAGACACTATACATTTACAACCCCGGGATTCAGTCCTGGGCTTTTCGGTATGTCAGTCAGCATCGCTAAGCTCTATCCCGGTTGAGCCGCATTCAGAATTAAATACATTCCAAAAAATGCGTTCCCAAAACGTTCTAACTCCTAAATATGTTAATAAGGAAAAAGCCCAGTATAGAAAGTAAATATAAATCCTGTTTCGCATTGTGCAACAGTTTGTCACATTTTTGCATCACGCACCTTCGGAGAAGTTTTACTTTAACCAAAGCAAGTGTAATCCCACAACGTGAATCGTTTAATTTAGTCAGTGTGATATTTATAGATTCCGCGCAGACGAAACATACACATTCTTAATAGATATCGATATTTGAATCCAATATATACTTGCACCGATGCGAGGGAAAATGGCGTTCTGTTTCAAGGCGAGTCATATCGTAACAATTTCGGATGTTATCAACGCCTTCATTCGAATTAGAACATCCCACTTAATAACTGACGCGAAACTCAGTATATCGACATTTATTTCGACCAAATTTATGATAGCATTGAGTTATTTAATCCCTTTTCGTATGTTTGTTTACAAAGTTTGGATATCCTATAATACGAAGGAACCTAAGTATTTCGTGCAAATGCAAAATGAGACATGCTACATGAATTTTGCATAATCTAATTATAATTAGAAGGAATCGCTTCTAATTATAATTATATCTGTGTTATTAGGTAACATCCAACATCGAGAATCAAATCATGTTGCATGCATTGACAGTCAATATACTTAAAATTACCTTGGTTATTACTATATAATACCTGTTTCTAATTGTAACATCCAATTCGAGTTTGCAGCTATTATTTTAAAGTTTTTTATGTGATTTTGAGTAAGTTCCAAATGCTTAATTTCTTTCATACAGATTCTTCTAATCAAAACAACCCAATGAACAGCAAGAACGCTTTATTTCTATAAAACATCTGACAAACAATCTTTGTACTTTATTTGAATTTTGTACTTTTTGTAATCCAGAGGGGCCGATCAGATGCCTGAATGAGTTCCAAACACTGTCGAGACAGAAAAGAGCACTTTTGCCTGAGGATACGATTCTTGGTTTCTGGACAATAAAACTACGTGAAAACCCTACGTTAAAAGTCATTTACCGCCTTCAAGTCATTTACCGCCTTAAAACTACGTTAAAAGTCATTTACCGCCTTCAAGGACAACTAGACACACGTAACGGAGCACTTCATATACAATAGATGACGCCACGAGACAACAGCAACTCTGCCAGCTAATGGCGGAAACATCGCATGTAATAAAATTCCTGAAGAAGTTCAAATCCTATATTTTCATTCGAAAAGTGTTTCTGCTTCTCATCTTTTAATCGTTAATCAAATTTGTCTTTGGTTTACAAAATATGTAACAGTCAATACATTAAAATCAGCTTAACTCACCACATGCGTAATATCGTTATGAAACAAACATAACAAATCGGAAAAGTTGTTAAATGTGCAAAGATATAAAATTCTGAATCAAATCAGCCAGTAAGCGTTTACTCAAGCGTTTAAATCCAACGTACTCATTTCCTAGAGTTTGATAAAGTTGTAGTCATAAGCTGTATTTTTGCTTTTTATCGTTATCGAAATATTAAGTAAAGAGCCAATATTATCAATTATTTTTGGTCCTCATTAAATTACCTTTTGGCACTCGAGGCCTCTTTTGCTTGGACGATTCAGCAACTCGAGACGATTTTTCACATATTTCGTGAATTTCTTACAGCTAATTTAAAGTTATTTCACACATAATTGAAAGAAATATCATGGTTCTTTTATATCTGAATATACTTAGGATCTTATATTTACTATATCCTAAGTATTTTATTTTATATATATAATATAAGATACTTAGGATCTTATTTTGCGGGATATAAAGGGTATCCTTTGCGCTATTTCTTCGGTTTCTGTGCACGTTATACATTCTGAATTTTCTCTCTTTTCTGCTGAATCCACTGTTGCTTTCATTTTCACTAATCTATTACATCTACTTTTCGCTTTCTTACACCTTTTACTTCATTGCTATCTCGCTTTCTATGCATGTACGTAATATCATTCTTCATCAAAGAAAAATCGAATGTGAATCGTTCATCAAAGAAAAATCGAATAACTTTCACTTTGAAAATAATATTCCTGTTACAACGAATGTCGAGTCAGACCTAACATCGAAGACGCATGTATAACAATAAATCTAAAAACTTAGTTAAGATTAAAGATTGGCAGTTATTTTACACGCATGTATTGTTGAATACAATCATGAAGCGATGTTGCCCAAACCAAACCTAAATAAATACAGTTGATGGACAAAAATATGGAAACACCTTGTGAAATGCATGTTTGAAAAGAAAGATTGATTTTAATGAAATATGTAGATGGCGCTGGAGTTTTTGGCTACTGACGCCACCTATACAACTTCGTAAATGTGCTAAACAGTTCAGTTGTTGTCGGAGTACTGTTATGTGAGGTTGTCATTGCATTATGTCAGAGTTAACAGACTTCGAACGTGGGCAAATTTTTGGAGCACGTATGGTAGGTGCTTCCGTAAGCAAGGTAGCCGAGGTGTTTAATGTTTCAAGAGGTACTGTATCGAAGATTTATTCCGCATATTTGAAAAGCGGAAAAACATCATCTGCTAAATCACAACGCGGACGAAAGCGTCCTGAGTCCTGAGCGTCCTGAGTGATCGTGGCAGACGATCATTAAGGGCAATTGTAACGAAAAATAAGAAGACCACAGCTGAAAAGTTACTGCTGAAATGAATGTTGTGTTACCGAACCCTGAGAGTACCAAAACAATTAGAAGGGAGCTTCATAAACAGGGAATTGCTGGCCGTGCTGCAGTTGAGAAGCCACTCATCAGTGATGCTAATGCCCGTAACAGGAAAAGGTGGTGTTTAAGTCATAAAGCCTGGAATATAAAGCAGTGGAAGCGAGTGATATGGTCTGACGAGTCTTCGTTCACATTGTTTCCCATTTCTGGCCGAGTTTACGTCTGGAGAACGCCATCTCAAGCCTATAATACAGACTGCTTGTTGCCAAGAGTGAAACATGGCGGGGATTCTGTTATGGTTTGGGCAGCCATATCGTGATTCTCTGTTAGCCCCATGATAACTGTGTCAGGGCACATGACTGCCAAGACTTATGTGAACATTTTGGCCGATCAAGTTCATCCCATGGAACAAACTTTGTTCCCCGATGGTGATGGTGTCTTCCAAGACGACAAAGCCCCTGTTCACACAGCTCACATTGTCCAGGACTGGTTTTCTGAGCACGAGGATGAGTTGTCCCATCTCCCCTGGCCACCACAGTCATCAGGCCTGAATATTATCGAACCTTTGTGGTCTACATTGGAACAAAAAGTGCGTTCTCGTTATCCACCGCCAACATCGTTATCTGAACTTGCCACCGTTTTGCAGGAAGAATGGTATAATATTCCCTTGGCAAACATACAGGAACTGTATTTATCCATTCCGAGAAGACTGCAAGCTGTTTTGGATGCCAACGGGTTTCCTACACCATATTAAGCAAAAAAACATGTTTTTTTAAAGGTGTTTCCATATTTTTGTCCAACCCCTGTATATTTACTGCTTGAATTATCACATCAAACCTAGTGGTGATCGAGAGTCACCTCTCGAGTTATCGCATCAAATCAAACGGTGACTGAAAGTCACCCTTCGAGTGTAAATGGTTAAGAATCGAACAAATGTGACATACTAAGACCACAGAAAAGTCCCATTTCGCCACAATTTTCTGGGTTCCGCGGTGTTTAAACGCCATCTGGTTTCTTCTAAAAATAATGCACAAATTCGTTTCATATCGGAAGACTACTACTAACAAAAGGCCTTTTGCTACTCTTCTGTAATTTAATTTCATACAGTATGAAATATTCGACTGGCAGAAGGAATGATAAGGGAGAAGCAGATCAAAAGAACAGGCAGAAGCAGCAGAGCAGAGCTCAAAAATAGACATTTAATAGTTCAAGTGCCATAAATGAAGCAAGACAAGTCCCTAATTATCATTGTTTTAAAAGTGTGAATATTTTACATGAAGATTGGTTCATCGAATAAAGTGTCTAGTACATTGGAAATACACAGTTTACTAAGGAAAATAGGAAGTGCAAATTAATATACTAAAATAAAGAAAATGAGGGGATAGAAATTACGACATAAGATGTGCTTTTTTCCAGGAACCATTTGTAAATTTATTGAAAGAACTTAATGTACAATGTCTGTAAAGTAAACTATAAAAGTGGTTGATACCATAGAATTTACCTTCGAACTTTCAGTTAAAATATGATGGTCGTTTTAGTAAAATATGCTGTAGTTTTCTTCAGATATAATGCATTTATTCTCTTGTAAATATAAAACATAACTTCAGTATTTCAACTATACTGAAAAAAAATTGCATTTACAATTTTATCAAAAATGGTGTATTCTGATAAAATTATTCACATAAAATACGTAATGCCCCAGTTCATCAAGCCCCTGTTCTGAACACTGTTAAATTTGATCTACAACTAAATATGGCAGTTACTGAGAATATTACATTCAAAAGGTCTATTAGAAGCTATTAAGTATTGAATGTATTAAACTGGAAAAATGAGGTTGCTGTTTATGGCTTTATTTGGAAATCAATCCATTTATATCAGGCCACTCGCCAAAAACAAAACGTTAAATTCAAAATTGCATCAACAAAATATTAAACACACTTCAAAATTACAACACTAAAATTCAACTCTTTACAATACCAATAATTCAGGACATAAAATTTTCATAAATAAATTCTTAAGCATTTCCAGTGAATAGAGGAGAAGAAATCATGTGCTCAGGACATAAGTTCCCTGGACATCCAATACAGCAGGAGCGCATTACCACTATGTTGCAACTTATGGTCAAGGTTCGGACAGACGAGCAAGTGCTGCTTATTCATGGTGTCTGTTTTAGATAGGGTATTGGTTATTAGTTAGTATGCCTATTCTGCTGAGATGTTCGGCTTAGCAGTCGTGCCCTGTGCTCAGTCTGAAATTAGCCACAGCCTCCCTACGTGGCCTGCAACTGAGCTATTTCTAGTCATTCCGGCTATTCTCCCAGATGTTATCCTTCGATTTAATTGGTCGTTCTGTGTCGTAAGTCGATATAAGATTCTCTCGAACACTTCTTCTAAGGGAATCCAAAGGAATGGACCTCTGTTTAATGAATAGTTATGTACCCCTCTCTGCTAAGAGATTTGTTTTTTCATTACCACAATATCTATGAGGGATGTTATACACTGAAAGTCTACAGCTTTCCTATTCAGTTCCCTAATATGTCCTTTTATTTTTGACACAAGAGAAGGCTCAGAGTGGTGTTGAAGATCTATTGCATCTATGACCGATTTAGAATCAACAAGAATGGCGACCTACGTAAAAACACAATTCTAGATTTCAAATTAGACACAGCCAAAAATACCACATGAACTTCTGCATCAAAGTTTGGAAATCATTGACTCACTGGGGCATACCGGGAAAGTGTTTACACATGCACCAGCAGCGTTATTCATTCTAAAGCCATATATATTCTGGCCACATATCCATTCTGGTTCAGGATAATTTCACAACTGTGACCAGGCGTTTATTTTTAGAATAATATCTAGTGTGTTTTTTTTTACTATTTTCATCCAATTTTAAATTACAGTATATTTACAAAAACTCCAGAGTTAAGTACATTAGTATTTTAGTACAAAAAACAAGTTTAGTACAAAAACAAGTACATTAGTATTTTCAACAGGATTATTGAGGTTTAAATCATCCAAAAGGCCTTTTGCGATTAAGCAGAATTTGACATCTTCTTTTAAAATTGTAAACTAGAAAAATATTGCTCTCAAATATGCATGAATTCATGACAAGCTATCATAAACATGATAGTGCCTTAATCACTTTCTTTGATGTTTTAAAAGTTTGCATAAATGAAGGTTCTTTGCTCTGCGCTCTTGATTGCTACTTTATACATTCCATTTATAATTTGCAGCAGGTATGCTTAATGCAAACTTCGAATTGATAGAAAATGTCTTGCACCGGAATATAACTAATGTTTGTTTTAAATCTTTGTTTCTAATGTGGAATAAACGCCAGTAAAGTTGCGTATTTTTCTCTATACGTTAGTTTTTACAGCCAGAGATTCACAGTAAATTAAGTTGTATTAACGTGATATCAAATCAATTCCATTTTTATTTTGTAACTTTCAGTCTGCAGCTTTTACGAAAATTTATATATTTATTATATAATTTAATAAAAGGCTATAGTGATAAACAAAAAATAAAATATTCCTTCCAAGAATTTACTAAGTTTATTATCTAATTTATGTTAATCAATTCTGTGAAGTTCTGTCTGTTTGTTTGTTTGTGACGTCATCTCTTCTGGAACGGCGGGGAGTTTAGTTTCCAAAAAGGTAGCCCGCCGCCGCCGATTTAAAAAATTTCATGAGAAGCTCATCTTTATACGACTTTAACCAACTCAGATATTTATTAAAAACTTTGAGAAAGCTAATTTTCGCACTCATTTTCCTGAGTGGCAGAAGACTCGCATGCTGGAGATAAAAGTCTGCTTTACTTCGAAAAGGGTTGCCACATTCCGCTTTCAAATTGTAAAGTTTCTTAATAAAAAAAATGTAAGTTTTACAAAAAAAAAAATGAAATAAAAATAACATTGCCAAACATTAAATATATCAGTTTTATATAAGGTAGTATTCTGACGTTGCAGAAGGCGCGCAATTGCATTTGACGTCACTGGATGTCAAATACTTTTTGTTATTGTCAACAGTTTAAATAAATAGCTGCAGCTGGCAACTTTATGTTTCAGGTTAGGATAACTGACTCGAATGTAACATACAGTTACGGATTTGGTATTTAAATAGTTAATGTTAGTAGAATTATAAAGAAAATTGTGCAGTGCAGCGCGTGACGAATATTAAAAGAAAGCTAAGCCGAAAAATTAAAATACAAGAGCGCTTGCACTTAACATTTAATAAATAAATATATCTTTTTTTGATTTCGATAAATTGGTAGAACAATCTCGCGCGTGATTTAAAAAGCTTATAAAAAGGAGGAAAACCTCTCAATTCAGTTAGTTGTTGTTTTAAGAGTTTGTTTAGAAAACTGCTCTTGTTGACTGTAGCGAATTCGCGGATTAGCTATCTTTAGCTGTTTTGAATTAAGTTCTGTTGAACGTTTGAGTAGTTAAAAGATAACTACTGTGAGATATTGTAATACTGAACGAATATCGGAGAAAAATTTAAGCATTTTGTTTTATTTGTTGTGATAATAATAATTTTTTCATTTTTCATCGGAATTGTACATTCAATTCATAACGAACCCATACGCACGCAACAATACGTATTGTCAGATTAATTTTTTTTATTGACAACTAGCACCTACCCGGCCAGCCTTCGTCTGGCTTTTAAATATACCGGAAAAGTGCCTGAAGGGAACAATAAATGTTAAATTTAAAAACTGTGCAGAATTTTACTCTGCAGAACAACTTCATCAAAAAAAAAAAATTTAAAAAGTATTCTAATAAATAAATTAACCAACTTCCCGTCGCCTTATCTCAACAAACGTCCAATATCCAAAAGAAACATTAAATTTAAAAACTGCACAGAATGATCGCCCTCACTTTTCCAAGTGGCAACAGTGCTGATTTTCAACAGTCAGCAGTTCAGTTTACAATTCAATGAAAAACTGTTGCCAAAACCACATTTCTAAAAGAATGAAACTATTTAAAATGATAATCGAAAAGATAAAATAAAAAAAATCTGATTCGAATTTTGAAAAAATTGCTTCGAGGTGCACTGGCTCTTTTCTAGATGCACCTATGCACCAAATTTCGTAGCCCTGGGTCTATTAGCTTACGCGTAGCACGAACGAAAGTCACACAGACTCGTTCTTTTATTATATGTCGAGATGAGAAAAAGTTGTTATACAGGTATTACATTAAATTTAAGTCATCGCATACGTATTAAAATTATGCGTCAAAAGTTTCTGTTTTCTGGTTTGGCAATTACGAATTGGTTGTTCTTTGAGAAGAGTGAATTTATTTCTTTCATGCATTTTCCTTTCAGTTGTATATAGAACGTATAAATTTTGGTTTAGCCGCAGCCCATTCATCTGGCGGGCTCGCGCGCTAGTAAGCATGTAATATGACCTAAATCTCAACATATGTATAATATGTTATGTCGTAACTTTATCCAACTAATAGCACAGGGAAATTGTGCAATTTCGGGCGTCAAAAATGTAATTCTGAGACAAGCTTAAGCACACAACAATTCACCATAAATCTACTTCTCGGAGTCAGTCTTTCTATGTTAATTACCACTATTGTCACGCTCTTCCTAGAGCTAATTTCCGGGAATAATCTAAAGCTGTTGATAATCATGTATAAAAATTGTGACCCTTACACAATGAGCAGTGTTAAAATATTATCAAACCACTTTAAATAATAATTTATCGAGTGATTACCTTTAGAAAATTGTCGTTAATGAACGCTAAAACGTAGCAATAAAATGAAGTGATGCTATGCATTATAGAATTTTAATTTCTGCACTTGTTAACGCGACATTAAACGTTATCTTTTTCTATTTTGGTAAAGCATTCAGAGGAGGGGAAGGCAGCTTTTCTTTTTCAGTGAAAAGGCAAAAATGGTATTTTGATGAATTGTCGGAACGTGTTTCCAGAACCGAACGTCCCAGTGGAAAAAGTATTCTTTTTGCGGAAAATGTAGCAACCTTTTATCACGTGATCTGTGGTTCATTATGGTTGCTTTTTCTTCTTAACGTGATAACCGTTGGGGAATATTTTATTTGCTATATGATCAATACGAACAAAGCAGTCGTTACACTTAGACAGCATACGTTAAGGTAAGTATTGCAATTGTGCACATCTATTTTTTCAGAGCGGATCTAAATGAATAATATATTTTGGAAGAAAAATCAATAAGTTGAAATAAAATAGAAGTAGTTCTTATTAAGTTTTATTACTGTGAATTAAATCTATTCTGGAATTATCTTTTAAGTTATTAAATTATCCCAGAACCAAAAGATATTAGTCACCAAATATGAATCTGTACCGAAGTACCAATGTTGAGCGATTTTAGTACTCGACCCCTTTGAGACAAACCATGTGGCTGCATAAATGTAAATAAGTTCATGGGGGAAACCAAGTTTAGTCATGTGACATGTGAGAGGCCAGAGTAGTGCCACACGAATCTGTTGAAGACTGATTGAATTATTCATCTAAATAAAGGAGAGACTGTCGCTTAAAACACATTTCTGACGTTCGTAAAACCAGTCTCTTTTTTTTTTCACTTCATGCCTATTAGATGCGATCCTGTGCAACGGCGTAAAGTAAAGTAAAGATCACTTCACTAATTCATTCTGAAAGAATGGCACTGGAAAGCAAAATGTATTACATCTTCTTAAAAACGATGTAAGAGAAAAATGAGATACTTGATAAACGTTTAAACTTTGTCAATATAATACAAAGCGCATAAACATTAGTGGAAATTTTTTGGATTCCCTAAAGAAATTAGCAAAGCAATATGCAAACAAAGCAATAAACTTGCTTTTTTTGTAATAAGTGTATCGTGTATCCGTAAACGGCCGACTGTATGCATTTCGAAATATGTTTCTTTTCCCGATTATTTGTGCAATGTACTGCAAACGTTTAAAATATTCAAACTGGTGTTATGAATATTACTGAATAAAACACAAGAAAACTAAGAGCATGATATAAATTGCTGACTTAGTCTTAAGTAAAATTCTTTGCTCTCTCTCTCCAAATAATGAAGCATATTTTCAGGTTTCTCTTTTGTTCCTGAATCTCTTCCTTCCCTCAACTAACATGTTAACTCATATTTCCTCAGAGGTGATCCAAAGCTCTTTAACCTTTACAAAAAGGCCAAGCGCATATACGACCTACATCCAAAAATAAACTCCACCCCAAACGTCGTCAGTAGACAAACAACATGGCTAATCCCAGGCTCTTTCCCCACATATTTCTTCAAGAGCGATCTCGCGCGATCAGAAAGGGGTGATCCAGAGCAATTACCTATTCACATGCATCATTACAAAAGGTCTGCGCCTGAGAAGACCAAGACTAGAACATGATGTGATTCCGTACGTCAAATGAGCAACCTGTAATAGCCTAGCAGATAACCTAAATAATGTAAATTCTGGCATCAATGTGTCTGAAACTCTGCAAGACAGAGTAACCCTACCCAAATCATTATGCAAACAACAGCAGCTCAGCACCAGAATGGTATCGTGGGCCCCAGGAAGGCGTTGCAACTCTGGATAACTAGAATAAGGGGCCTATACCTACTTACTGGAATTAAATAATAGATGGTCCCTGCACTTTTACCTAACCTAACCTTTACAAAATAACGTATACATGGAAAGATTCATCCACGAAAGCTTTGAGTTCTATTTTTATAAGCAATGTGTTATGCTACATGGTTTCCATGAAGCTAGGTCACTCTAGCTGAACCGTCATGAGTTGCGAAAAATTCTTCCAGTGAATGAATTGTATGAATTTGAACATATTTTGTTGTTTTATTTTTATTAGTCCCAAAAGTTTTAATAAATATGTTTATTTTCCTTATTGAGAAATACGCGCACTGCTTGGTGCAGGCTTCTTTTACTTTTGCGAAATAAATTACCATAATTATTAAATATGAACATAATTCTCATTATTAGATATTGTAAAGAGTTTCCCAGGGTAACACTGGCATTCATTAATTAATAAAAAAAACTTGAAAGCATATTTTAATTTCAGCAGAAAAACAAAACGAAAAGAAAAACATAAAAGACTACTTTATTATTTTAAGTATTCTCAGCTTTCTTTTTTAAATAATCCAATGAAAATTATTATTTATAATACACGCACAATTCGATATGAATACGAAAGACTTAAAAACCAATTAAGCTTAAATCCTCTTTGCACTCGTTCTATCTTCGTTCCTCCAATAATTAATTACTTCTTCAAAATAGCTTCTAATTATAAATTAAAATTTAATTTTGGTTTTTTCTCCCTTGACATCAGTTGTACATATTCTTATGAAAAATACGCATCTAAAAAAGCATCAACAAATTCTGATGTTAGATTTGTACAAAACTGTTTAAAAACGCAATGACTTAATTTTCCAGTTGCATTAATTTCATCGCTCATAATTTAGTCTCCAGCTCTCAAATGAATTGGTATGTTAAAATAAATAATTTTTGAGAAATAGGAATTATTTGATGCTTTAGAAGTCGTCTTGTCATTCTGATCCTGTTATTTCAATTTTTAAGTATTCGGTCAACAAAATTTTAATTGCGCTTTCTAGATTATGCTCAAGCAGACCTTAATTTGCATATAAAGTCTCTGCATTTTTTCATGCATTCAAGATGTAGTTTTTTCCTCATATATCTATGGTTGCTCTGTTTAAAACTCTCAGCTGTAATAACCTTAGATTACTGTGAAAAGATTCACATTTTTCTTAAGTAGGTATATAAGGCTTAATTGGCTTAAGAAGACATAAGTTAATTGGATAACGATTGCTTTTACTAAATTCTTCGAAAATATATTGGACTGTAAAATTCTGTTTGAGAATATTAAATGTTCCAAGAATTTTCTTACATCATTCTGCGTAAACTAACCTTTATTTAAATCATTTCCAGTTTATTGTTCACTTATCAATGCATGCCGTACGCGTTTCAAACTTCTTAAATTACAGTCTGTCCTATTATTGCAGAAAATTGTAGTAAAAAACTTAATTGTAATTGTTAGTTCATTGCAGATTGTGCATAACAGCAGGACTCGTGTTGTATGCAGAATACGATAAGATTAAAGAATTTTTAAATGATTAAAGAATATAATAAGATTATAAGAATAAAGAAATAAATCAGCAAAAAATACACTAGCTTTTCAAAGAATTTTTCGTTGAATTACTCGTAATTCCTTTCAGTTAAAGTAGGGAAATAAAACTACAAAATTAAAGATACGAAGTTTTTTAATTGATTATCCTTATCTTTATTCACGTAGAAAATTTAGTCTAAAACTTATAGACGATTATAGAGATGTGTATGCATTTAATTCCATTTGTATAATGACATATGTACATTTTTCAATCTACTTAAATCTGTAGCACATTTTTGAAACAAAAGTTTCAGGTAATATTTTATTGCATTCTAGCTTAAATTCAAACACAAATTGCTGGAATTAATGACAATATATGTACATGAAAATACTCAAAGTAGTCTATAAATACGTGTTCATAGATCTAAATTACTAAGAGTAGCAGATAAATGCTTATGGTTTCCCACTTTTAGGGAAAATATTTAAAATTTTAAAGGTGCATCGATAGGTAAGGCATCGTGAATCTATTAAAAGTATGCAAGAATCGTACCCAAATGATATGCTCTCAGAAACTAAAGACTGCAAATGCTTATAATAGTATATAAATTAATATAATATACATATAATATATAATATAAATTAAAATTTATTATACAGAACGCATGTAATAATATAACTTGTATATACGGGGTAAATCTGTTATGTAGAGAAATTATCTGATAGCGTTATAAAAAAATTAGGTGAATGATTTTATGATTTATGGAAATTTAAATTTTATTTTGATTCTGAATTATTTAATTTAAGGCTTTAATTTTTGGCGAAAGACAGATGCTTCTGGGAATATTATTTAGTTTAAAAGAGTATTATTTATTTTCCTCTATTTGTAAATCTTGTACAAACTTTCATTCATTGTGAAAGAAGCAGGGAAAGGGAGGCAATTTTCGCCAAGTCATGATTTCGCGCGCTTTAGAATGTTCGAGAAAGAATTTTCATTGTTAGTTGACCTTAAGAGAGGAAAGTACGTGACGGAAAGGTCAAAGGTTGCTACTTGTCTTTCAATGTAAGTCATTCAGGTTTTTGGCGATTGAGGGTACGGTTGTTGGCTAAGTGAAGAAGGGCGCGCATGCGCGATCACCCTTTTTTCCGCATTCTGGAGTTGAAAACGAAGATTTTGCCATAATTAAGAAGGCGATAAGTGAAGCCATAGTGGGAGCCCGTTTTGTGAAGGAGACGAAGGAAATTCGAGTTGGATACACACTTACTTTTGGCTGACTCTCGGACTGACTCGCTGATTTTTGGGCTTGCTGGACAAAATGTAAGTGACTCCGAGAGGTGTTTTCCGGCGGGGAGCGGCAAATATGCTCCCCGGCCGCGTTTTGGTTAAGAGGCGAGACACACTTACTCTGGACTCGCTTAGGCACTCTCTGCCTGACTCGCTGATTTTCGGGCTTGCTGGACAAAATGTAATTACGAAGCGGGATGTTTTCCGGCGGGGAGCGTCAAATATGCTCCCCGGCCGCGTTTGGTTAAGAGGCGAGACACACTTACTTTTGGCTGACTCTCGGACTGACTCGCTGATTTCTGGGCTTGCTGGACAAAATGTAAGTGACTCCGAGAGGTGTTTTCCGGCGGGGAGCGGCACATATGCTCCCCGGCCGCGTTTTGGTTAAGAGGCGAGACTCTCTTACACACTTACTCTGGACTCGCTTAGGCACTCACTGCTTGGATTCGCTGACTTTCGGGCTTGACGGACTTGTTGACGGAGACTGAGAAAAAACTTGTGGGTGTTGCGAAGGAGAAAGGAAAAGATTTAGTCGGCATCGAGCAGTGCTTCCGGCGGGGAGCGGCAATTATGCTCCCCGGCCGCGGGTTTTCTCAAAAATGCGAAGAAAAAAAAACTGTTGAGCGAATAACAAAAAAATTAACAGAGACTTGGGTCTCTATCTGTATCGGCAAAAGTCAGGACGATGTCCTCTGAACTCCGACTTGAAAACAGAAGGAATTATGTCACCTTAGTCAACTGGAAGCCTGCGTTAGCCGTTCTCTAAAATGCCTAGCTTAATTGTCTACGTTTTCCTTGGTGGAGCTGAGAGTCTAGGCAGACAGCCGTGCGGTGTAAGCTGTTCTCTTGCTTCCAGTGGGAATAATTTTCTTCTATGGAAACCAGTAGCAGGCGTAAGATTTGACGGTATAGCTGATGTAATTTATTGTCGTGCCGTTCGAGTTTCTGGCTTGCGGATTTGCCAAGTGACGTAAGGATAGAGCTAAGATATGAGCTCTCCTCCACTTCAAGATGTCCACTCAAGATAAGTATTATTTTTTTTGGTGTGTTGGAACTTTAGGCAAGCTTTTCAAAAACGTCCTTAGCAGTAAAAAAAAAACAACGTCAAATCTAAAATTTAACTCTCAGGCCTTAAATTGTTTCCCTTTCCTTTCTTTTAAATCACCAGACAAACCTTAAGTTTTTTTTATGAATTTAAATGAACAGACTCTCAGATGAGGTTAAGATTTTTCTTATTGTGTTGTAATTGAATAAACTGATATTTAATCTGGAACCTCTTACAGTATGTTTTCTTTATATATTTAATATGAACTTATCCTTTATATCTTGTATATGTTTTATGTTTTTGATCCTCTCACGGCGCGGTCCCGGAATGCATTTTTTTTCACAACGCAAAAATGCTGTACACGTTTCACTATACGATCACTCCCTTTAACGGCAAGTAGTTTCATATTTAACATTTTTATATGAATTTAAGATATAACCTTGGTGCCGTGAAGTAAGATTCATAACATTATTTCCCGGCGTGAACTTAAGCTATTTAACAAATCATAAGTTTGTTAACATTTGTAAATTGAATAATTCACTGAGTAATTACATATATATATATATAGTATATAATTTATAATACATTATATATAACGCATATAATCATAATCTAAATTATATATACAGAGTGACCCAAAATTCCGTTAACAATTGAAAATTCAATAATTCACTGAATAATTTAAGTAAAGGTAAAACCAGATACACATGCTTGAAATGTCATGGGGTTTTATTGAAAGCAAATAAAAGTGCTTGAAATAGGCAACAGATGGCGCTTCATATGATAACAAAAGCAATAATTAGCAGTAACAATTGATTTTAGAAAAGACTATGTTCTTTATAACAAATGTTCAACATATCGAAGGTTATTTATCGGCAATACCTGTAGTCGAGGGAGAATGTTTTGAGCAGCACTGTACAGCATATGCTGAGAAATTGCCGTTAGATACTGTCTTTTAGCATCCCTAATGAGGTCGGGCGATTGCGGTCGAGTTGCGATTTCAGGCAACCCCACAACCAATAATCACACAGGTTGAGATCTGGTGGCCTGAGAAGCCAAGTATGACAAAACTGTTCGCTCAACATGTTTTCCTCGTGAAACGATGTATGCAAGAGATCTTTCACACTCGTGGGAATGTGGGGTGGAACGACCTCCTGCACTTTCCAACAGGTGTTTTAGGCATCATGCGATTCTATAACATATCAACACACTTCGCACCCCTCACACTGCCAGTTTGTGTAGAAGAACCATTTTCTTGGAGAAAACAGGTCCGATCACGACTGATGTGATAAATCCACATCACACCGTAACCAACACCCGGAGTCGAGGATAGAAAAGTGAAAAAAGCATGAAGGGTCTAATTCCCACTTTCACTACAGCTCATTTCGTACACGATTCTCATGTGGCGTTAGTGGCGTTTTGCTGTCCAGCGCCATATGTTGGCCCTATTTTTGCAACTTTTTTTCTTTCAATAAAACCCCGTATCATCTCGAGCATGTGTGTCAATTTTTAACTCTCTACCTGCCTTATTCCATCATTTATTGAATTTTCAAATGTTAAAGGGTTTTTGGGTCACCCTGTGTATATACGTGCATATGCATATATATATATATATATATATACACTTCACATTTAACCTCAACTACGAAATTCACTAGAAAATAAAAATACAGCTTTTCAGACAGCATTATCAGTAGCGTAGCGTTAGCTTTAATCAAGTATAATAGTTTTGTTCCTCTCTGTTTCTTAGCATTAAGAAAAACTTCTCGAGTTGAATCTCTTGCATCTGAGATCAAAATTTACAAATTGAACATTTATGCCTGGGATCTAGAAAAATTTCTGTTGTTAGTTCATTTGGTCAGTTCAAGTTTTTTTCTCTCTATTTATTTATTTATTTATTTTTTTATTTTTAAATGTGCAATGTGAATACAGACCATTTCACCTTAATGAAACTAAGCCGTCACTCAATTAAATAGTCTTCCCGTGTTTTATCTTAATAATTCACATAAACATATAAGCGATCTAATCAATATTACCATATTTAAGCTATGAGGTTTCATTTGATCTTATAAAAGTTAATTAGACCAAATCTCCTAACAGACATGAAGCTAATTATCACCATATATGAAAGTAATTACAAAGTAAGAGAAAGGTTTTAAACAAACCTGTTTATTTAATCAGAACTTAGAGCATAAATGCAGTCTTTTGTGCTAACCATATCATCCACAGCTCATATAGATGCAACTATAGGAACAGTCAGCTTCAATTTAAAACGTGGACTAGTAGTTGAAGACTAATGTAATTTAAATACACTCGAAGCTGGCTCAGTAATTTTAGTCGAAGAGTCAAAATCAAATTGTCAGCAATGATGAAAGAACGCAAAGCCGAATAATTAACAATTATGAGAGCTTGCAAAAACTAAAAGCAACACGCATGCGCGGGCTGAAACGCGCTCTTTCTCAAAATAAAAAAAAAAAACTCAGTTTAAAAATAGTAGCTAATTTATTTACATTCTGGTTAGGGAAAGGAAAGTTGTAATAAAATTTAATTTATTAATTTTAATAATAACTTTACAAGTAATAGCGTACAGATCAGCTTAAAAACTTATCCATTATGATCCTATTTTAAGTTTAATGCTAAGGTTTAATACGTTGACTAGAATCCTTAATTGTGTTTAGCTAAAGTTAACATATCAAATTCATTTTGCGAGGTCTTCTTATATGCAAACATTATCTTCCACATTAAAAAGATAAAAGTAATCGTATTTAAATAAAAATCGTTATCAGTGCCAATATATCACTTAAAATTTAGGCAGTATGAGAACATAATTTAAATCAAAGGCACATTAAAACCAAAACTGCGTAAAACATTTTCATATATTTCTCTTTCAAAATAGATCCACGAGTGTTACAGAAAATGTGAGCATGATATTTAACCAAGCCCTTCCCGAAGGTCTTTGCGTTTGAAGAAACGATCTGATACAATTCTCTCTTCTTCAGTCAGCAAAATAATTTTTCTGCTTGATCTTTATCAGGCTCTTTCACAATGCATAAAACATTTTTCTGAAAATAACGCAATTCGAACTTTTTATTTTGCAAATTTAGAATGGCTCATCTGAATCACAAATTAGTTTTCCTAGTACAGAAGTTTGCTTGAGATGGTTCAACTATGAAATTCTAAAATTCGATTGTACGCAAAATAGCGTCAATAATTTAAAAACTATTGAAAGTTCCACTTACTACATACAATCGTTTCCTGGAATTGTTCACACCCCGTATGATATGATAACACAGAAATTCCTAAACCAAAGGCCTTTATTAAATTATAGCCACTTTGCAAAATCTCGTGTTTACTGATATTAATATTGAAATATCATGTTTACTCATACTACTTGAGGTATTCTAAGCATAATGTTTCATTTAATTTTTATTTAATTTTCTAATCATTATTTGTCGTCTATAACGAATTATCTGATATTTTTATTGGCGAAAATAATGTGTCTTATTCTTGTTGTGGATTGGACAATGCATAGTATTGTGATGTCCAGAATGTTTCGCTTTCTTCCTTTGGCTTGTTTAGTTTTGGTGTTGCAAGCTCGTGATGTGCATTTTAATGTAATATATTACCTCCATTTTTCCATTGTTGTCGAATGAAAGATTAATGCAGGTGGTCATTAAAATCATTATTTATAGAAGTTCTGAAGATATTTCATTGATACCCATGGAGTGGCTATTTCATTTTCTTTTAATCTGAGCCCGGCATAAGAATTGTTTTCACCGATAATGTTTTTCCCCCTTAGATATATAATTTCGATATTTGGATGTTGCTTGTAATTATCCAGATAAATGATGCTCTGTAATAAACAATAATTTTTACATTAAAGGTATATATATATATATATATATATATATATACAGTTTATATGAGTACAGAGTTGACACACTTTCAGGAGAGACCTAGAAGATGGGAAATCACAGAGCAATACATGACCGGGAATGTTTTCCTGGCGCGGTAGTGAAAACACAAGACACAAGAAAGGAAGGACACGAGCAGGATGAGTATGATGTTTATTGTGCTTAGTGCAGGTGAAGCTAAGGAATAAGAACAAGAATCGATGATCGTCATGAAAGAAGGTGTTCAAAATTACGATTCAGATCGTCATACAGGAACCTTGAGTCATGCATCTTCCATGCGATCTTCCGTTCGTGATGCAGATATTCCATGCACCGGAGAACTGAGGCCTGCATCACGGGTTTACCATCGTCTAGGTGTACTCTATCTCTCTAGAAAGTTTGCAACCGCTATACTCATACATCCTGTATCCATATATATGTTACCGGCAAAGGTTGAAGTCCGGCATTCTATAGAGTGCCTAGCCATTGTATATAATGCCTAAAACTAACTAGCAGTGCATAAAACGACTCATGTTGCACACATTTCCTAGGCATTCTATAGAAACCTAATGAGAAACCGGCAAAGCATGAAGTACATCTCCGATTCGATTCGAGTATCACGTCTTTTCTACCCGAAGATGTTTAAAAAGACATAAATAGAGATGAGCAGCTAGAAAAGTAATATAATGTGGACCAAATAGGACCTACTAATGTTAAACACTGATAACTCTTGTAATACTAATTTATTTTGATAATTCTTTTATACATAAAATATATTTTAACATTATGTATGATATATAACATAAGACAAATGTCCATCATTTTTCTCGATACAGCGATTGGCTCGTTTCAACGCGTTTCCCATTACACCACGTAATGCTTCTAGTTGAAGGTTCAGTATTTCGTCTCGAATATTCTGATTTAGCTGTCTAATAGTCTCTGGTTTATTAACATACACTTTGTCTTTTAAATATCCCCATAAAAATGGATTCTGCCCCTCCATTGGCCGCAAAAAAGTTTTCAATCATCGTTCTGTAAGAAGCTCTGGAAATCATTTGCGTCGTCCCATCCTCATTATCGAGGAAATATGGGCCGAGAAATCTATTGGCAACACCTCACCAAACTTGAATTTTAATTCAAGTGTACTGCCAATATTTTTATATTCCAATATATTGCCAATATATTTCCATGGCAATATTTACGCTGCGCCATAACAACTAATCTTCGACAACAATAGAAAAACTCGGTAATTTTAACACGTTGTTTTGTACTGTATGGTTCCATAATAAATTTCCAAGAATTCAATTATAACTTACAAAAAGAAAAAAATAATTATATCAAAAAAAAAAAACGTTCTTTGTGTTTATCATTGGTAGGTCTCATTTGACCCACCCTGTAGAAAGAGTCCAAATAATGGAAAGCTGTTAAATAAATCAGATTATACACAAAAAGGCTTTTTTCAAAAAAAAATGAATAAAATTATAGTCGATAGTGGATTAAACCAACATGATGAAGACATGCTTATTGAAGAGGGACCCACCAGCGGCCGAGCGGTGAAGTCGCTGAACACTGGTAGTTCGGTCCGAGGTTCGAATCCCGCGAACAGGCTGGCTGCATGGATGTTTTCGTGGTTTTCCCCTTGTGTAACGTGTATACGAGCCAGTTTCCCTTAGAAAGTCCTCCACGAAGGCATCCCTCCCCTTAGGCAGATAGCCCTAGTGTGCTAAATACATCACATCATCTTACCGAAGAGATTTTCGTTTCTGATACCTGTTGTGTGTGTTTAAAGAGAACAAGCGACGCTCTTGCATGGAAAATGTGTCGTAAAAAAATTCATACATTCTGTGACTATAACAGTAAAGATGATGAAATGGATATATTGTGCACCGTTTGTTTCAAAACTGAAAATGCTATTGAAGTAAATTAAGTTCTAAAATCAATCTGGAAATACAAGCCAAAAAATTAAAATGAACTCGGGGAAAAACATTCTCACTGTTCCTTTGGGAAATAGTATGCGAGTTCCTATTGCGAGTTTATTCGACAAGGGGCGAGTGATTCGCGCAATACACTGGTGTGCAAAAATTAAGGACGAGACGTTTTTTTCAATATAACTTTGCGCAAAAGCTTTCCAAATCAACACATTTAATACCGTAAGATTCCCAATACGTAAGGACATGAGTAATGTAAGCAACACTTACTAAAACAGAAATCAGAGGGATAAAAAGAAGCTTTATTGAAAAAGTAGCATGGAGCGCAATGCGACTGAAGGCTGAAACATCCCTGTGATGGGTGTCCAGCAAGAAACATCCGGTCTTTAATAGGGGATATGATCTTCCCTGACTGCTAGGCAGGTTTCACAGCGTCTGCCCATGCTGAGAATGAGGGTGTCAATGAGTTGTTGAGGCATTGCTGCCCATTCGTCTTGCAGCGCCAATCGAAGCTCCGGAATCGTTACTGGTGGTAAGGCACGAGCTGCCAAGCGTCTGCCTAGAAAATCAAATACATAGTCGATGGGATTGAGATCCGGAGATCGTGCCGGCCAATCCATACGTTCAATATCCTCACTCTCTAAGAGCTGTTCGGCAGCTACTGTGCGATGACATGGTGCATTGTCGTCCATGAAAAGGAACTCCGGACCCATAGCGCCTCTAAAAAGACGGAAGAAGAATGGAAGAAGAATCTCGTTACAATAACGGGTCCCATTGACTGAACCTGCGTCGAAGATGTGAAGGTCTGTACGACTACCAAGCATGATGCCTCCCCAAACGAGAACACCGCCACCTCCATACCTGTCCCTTTCAATGATGTTCGAGGGATGATTGCGGCTTCCACGCTCTCTCCAGATGAGTATGCGATGAGAATCGCTACTCAGACTGAATCTGCTCTCATCTGTAAAGAGTACTCATCCCCATTCATTGTCTCTCCAATTCCGGTGTTCCCGGCACCACAGAGAACGCCTTCGGGCGTCGTGCAAACAGACCACCACCGTGCAGTCTTCTGGCCTCGGTAAAACGCGATATCGGTCGTCCAGTCGCCTGTGTCGTGTGTCTAGCGATTTCTCCCGCTGTCTGCCGCCTGTTTCTTCTGGCCTGTAAGGCAATATACCGGTCATATGCGGGTGTGGTTCCTCGTGGACTACTACTACTAAACCCCCGGATAGCTGTTCCTGTAGTTTGAAATTGTCTCCAAAGTCGTGAAACGATGCTGTGAGCAATTCCGAACACTGCAGCCACACTTGTCACACTGCGGCCTTCCTCCAACTTACCAATGATTCGACCTCGGGTAAAAGCATCCAGATGTCGTCTAACAGATTGATTATTCGCCATTTCTCGCTGAGGCAGCAACTCGGTGTGATTTTAACTGCTATACGGCGTGCAATCTCTTTGCCAGAAATACTGATCTTACACCGACAACATGCTTTATTCTACTCAGACACTCCCCCATTACGTCTACCTGCATATCTGCGCATGTGCTACCGTACATCACCTTACTAAATCTCCTGGTTGGTCTTTCTGTCCGCTCTGCCTCTTCGTTTAGCTGATATGCAAATTTTTCGACTTCGTCCTTAATTTTTGCACACCAGTGTATATTGCCAGTTGTAATGAGTGTCACAGAGGATGCTTTCTACCAGCTTCGAACTTCTGAAGTGATTTTAATAAAAGTATATGCGACATCAGAATTCACTTTATTGAAGATATTCCTGATCATAAAATTCTTCTCCGGTAAGTTACAATTGCTCAGATAGTGGACGTGGCCAAGGATTCGCCAAATGTATGTTCAAAACAAAGTACCAAAATATGTAATGTCTTTGCTCGAAAAATATAATGAAATGTAATTCAAAATATCATTCAAGCGTACCATGTTGCGACAAGTACATCAATTTTAATTTCTTACTTTTTATATGAATATATTATATAGAGCCCTAAATTTTGTTTCGTGCAACTTTAATTTTTTTTCACGTATTTTTAATACATTTTTTAATGACGTTCTCACTTTTTCAGAATAACATTTGTATTTTTGAAGAATGCACGTCATTTATAAAATGTCTTTATCAGTAACATTTTTCATAGTTTGCCTGAATAACGTTTGTTATTCTACAGAATACCTAGGTATTATATAAAATGTCTAATAAAATTATTTAATAATTCTCATATTTCATATTTTGTTTAAAAACGTGCGACATTATATACAAAACGTATTATGTAGTGAAGTTCGAGAATTTCCTGACTAAAGAATTAAGTAGCTTAATTGTAATTATTCGAAAACTAGAATTATGATGGTGTAATTTTGTTTTTTGTTATTTGAATTTAACAGGTGTTTTATTTCGCTAAATTCTTATTCGAGAACCAGTGCTGCAATGTTTTTTTTTTTGTTAATTTCCACTCGTAAAATAGTGAGAAAAAAATATTGTTGTATGTAAATCGGGAGAGCTTTGCAATTTCGGTGCACCAATTCGTTTCATGGGGTCTTGGAATGTTCGAGAACATTTCTTATTGTCTTATCTTCTTAGAGAGACTGTTCACGTCTCTCCTTGACTAAAGGTCGAGGTTTACTGTTAGGTTATGCGGGATGGACAACGGCTGTTGGCGTTGGCCGAGTCCAGTTTTGGTTTTCTAGTTTATCGTACGCGCTGGTTTATTTTTATAATATTTAATGGCAAATTTTTATATAAGATTTTAGCCAACACAGTTTCTTAAAACCATTACCACTAACCTCGGTCACCTGACACATTTTCAAGTTATGTAATAATTAAAATTTAAACCTTATTGCTTACTAAATATAATTAAGTCATATTTTTATGCGCGATAATGTAAATTATATTTTTTAATGCTGGGAATAAAAAAAAAACTCTAGTGGCATATAATAAAGTTATGCCCATGCCTCTAGTGTAAATTAATGTAGTCAAATTCGAAGTCTTGTTTATAATAATAATTAATTTATTGTTTTAATCAGCTTTTGTTTATAATAATATGCTATTTTTCTTTTCTTAAGGGGGACATTAGACTCTGATTTTAGCAAAAGTATACTAAAAATTAGAAAAAAGAAAAAAGGATTTGATATGTTAATATTCTAGAGTTCTATCTGTATTGTCTACAAATAACCGCTTATGCGTAAAATAATATTTGAAGAAGTTATAAACATTTGATAAATTTGTTTATTTTACCTTTAAAATGTCAGTAAAATGTAAACAATCATTTGAGAAATGTTACTTTACAATAGTTTAATTTACGCGATTTATACTTTTTACTATCAGAAAGGTATGAATATGCAAAATATGACGACTGCAATTTATGCTACATTACTTTTTTGTTCTTCCACGAATGACTCACCCAGATATAATAAATGCCCAGAAACCAAAATCTCTTTCAATGATGAAAACCGAATTAGCAGTAGATGTTCCATTCTAAATAATGTCAGTGTATTAAAGATTATACCAGTAATGAACTTCTAGCATAATGCATATATGGAAAAACGCAAAACACTAACGAGAGTTTATATAGTGTCATTTGGAAGAGTTTTTCCCAAAGAAGCATTTATATAAAAAAAGAGACTCGAAATGGCTGTTGTTACAGCAATTAGTGACTATAATTTTGGATGTTTAAATACTTTAGGTATGGAAGAGGAAGATATAAATTCATGATCAGTATTTATTGCTCAGAGGCGAGATAAAAGTCGCATAGACCAATGTGAAAAGAGGTGTTCGACTGGATATAAGAAACGAAAGATTGGCGAAAGAATGTTTAAAGTAGATAAACATAATGAAAATGTAAACAACCAAGAGGAAACATATGGTGCAGGAAGATTTTTTAAAGTGATTCATAGCTTAAAAAAATATTTATTTTGTTGAATTTATCGAAAGTGTTCGAGAAACTTTCTGAAATAATAATACGTATTGCTTACTATTCTACAATTTTATTAGTAGAAAAAAATTTTATGCAAAAATAAAATAATATTAAAATACTTAATGTTAAATAAAATCCTGTATTAGGACATATTTGGAAGTAAGTACTAAAGATAAATCAAAAAATATTCTTAAAATCTATTTTTCTCATAAGGAAAATTTCGTGATTATTACATCTTCAAAATGCTCCCTGTGTTTCACTTTATGTTCAAAATGACTGTAATTTGTAATTTAGATTTCTGTTTATAAATGTACCAAAACTTGGTATGCATTTAGTCCAAGTAAAGTGTATTAAAAAGTGCGAAATTTTGTCCAAAATTTAGGTATATATAAATATTAATTAAAATTCGAATTATTTGACATTTATGCAATTCACTAATTAATACCAACCTGCGTTTGTGTAAGCTGTGTTTCAATAAAAAAATAAGGGAAAAGTTATAAGAAATAAAAAAAAAAAAGAAATTAAGACGCACGGAGCTTAAAAATTTAAAAAAAAAGTAAATTGCAAAGAGACAGAGTTTTTTTAAAAGGTATTTGGTATAGTTTTGCTAAAATAAACATGTATGTAAAATTTCAGATCTCTATGACACTACTTTAAAAAAATATTTGAATGTCCACTGTCCTCTTAATGATAGGTAAATATGAATAGCATTAAAGTTTTATTTCTGCTCTCCATATTATGCTTTATTCTCTTATTCTGAAAAAAAAAATTCTTTCCCAGAAACTGCAACATTTTTTGCGCTTTTAATAATGGGGATGTAGTACATCAGTGTCTTCCAACTTACAGTTTTTTTTTTTTTCTTTAAACCGGTGCTTGTTGATTCAAAACTATACTTGGCATAAAATAACAATGAAATAAATTGCCAAGTTATTCTTTGTAAAGGTACATTTGAAATGTTGCGAATAATGGCTGAGTAAAGTGTATGACAAACAGATATGAGAGTATTGAGAATATTTCAGTTAGCTATTGTTAGTTGTGCTATGCGCATTCCTACAAAAAAAAAGCTGAATAGAAACATGTCACGTGTTCCCAGAAGGAAACGCCCATAGATTTTAGTGCCTTTCATCTTTAGATGTAGTGAAGTCTAAAAGCAATACTTTTTTCGTGCTGCAAATAGTTTTTTTCTTTATGATCCGATACGATAGAACTGAATATTTAATGCTAGCGACACACTTTTTTTGGACTTTTTCAGAGTTTTTCTGGGAAACTAATGCTACAATATTTAGTATTTTTCGTCGAAATGGCTTTTTGTTTGAAGACAAAGACAGTGGCATTACTGTCCTTGTCTTATTAATTAATAAAAATTAAATTAGAATTATAGAAGAATTAAGATTATATTTTTTTCATGTTTATTATAAGTGTTCATGTTTATTTATAAGATTTTAAATGCTAAAAATGAGCTGATAATGCATTCATGATGTTTTATTACCTTATAATTATAATACAATAATTACGCAAACCGTTACTTAAATTAGAAATATTTATCATTTTTGGTTTCTGCAAAAAATCTAGTGAGTTGGTTACGAGTCGATACTGAAAGCCTGACACTGCTTTCTCAAACGAAGATTATTCAGAATTATATGAATAAGGTCTCGTTTTTCGAAAACAAAGTAATGGTAGTCAATACATTTCACGAGGGTCTGCCGAGCAATGTTTGTTACCTAATCTATAAACAACAAAAACTTTTTCCCAAACACATATATTTCATTTTTATTTATTTACAAATGAACACATTTCGCTTTTTTGTTTATATACGACTACTGAATATGACCTCAAATTTTAAAATTAAATATCTCAATTTGTGTTGTAGTACGGATTTAACATAAAAGAAAAGATAAAAAAATAAAAACTTTTAAAAAATGCTTTCATATTTTACATTTCGCCCAAAGGGCGCTTTTTCAACGTTTTGTGTGTTACTTTAATTATTAAATATCATGTTCTTTGGACTTGAACCATAAAATTCAATTCAACAGCAATATCGCAAAATAATTTTTAAATGAACATATCCTTAGAATTTCCGATACACAGTCTCGCGCGCTGGAGATATTTTTTTTTTTTTTTTTTTTTTTTTTTCCGTACAGTGTTGCCATTCTCGCTTTTAAATCTTTGAATTTGTTAATACAAAACTCAAAAATGCTTTACAAAATATGAAATAGATAATAAAACAAATTCCGAATTCCAAATTTGGGCTTGTATTTGCCCATATTCGTGAGGAGACGTACGTTATTCCAAGTTTGATGGCTTTAGGTGCCGTTCTTTTATCACAACGCCAGAAACATACATACATTTATGCAGATTCTTCATTATTTAATTTCTTTAAATATAATACAGGGCTCTAATATTTGGTGACAACAATTTAAAAGTTTCAGTTCAACAGCAAAATCATGAAACATTTAAAAACAGCGTACCTTTAGAATTTCCGATAGAGATACGCGCGCTAGAGATAAAAATATTTTATTTCGTACAGTTTCCTCATTGCTCGCTTGGAAATTCTTGAGTTTGTTAACCAGAATTCGTTAAAGGTTCAAAAAATAGGAAAGAGTTAATAAAACAAATTCGAAACACAAAATTCGGGTTTCCAGATGCCCATGTTCTAGTGTATGTCTACGTTATTCAAAATTTTATGGTCGTAGGTACTGTCGTTTTTCTTCAACTCCAGGAACATACATACATTTTAATGCAGATTCTTCATTGCTTAATTTCTTTAAAAATAATACATGATGATAATATTTGGTGGCAACAATTTGAAAGTGATTCACAGTTTATAATGGAAGACACGAAATCCCTTTACGAGACTAATAGAGCATTCTGACTCACGCCTATTTGGGCTAAAAAATTAATATTCATTTTTAGAAGAATCTATAGGAGTTAGTTTTGTTCATGTACAGCAAGCCTTGTTGTTAAAAAAGGTGCTGACTGATAGATGGAGCGTATGCTACAGATAAGTTGCAAAATATGTCGTTTTCTGTTAGGAAATTTCTAAACAAGCGCTTTAAAAGTTTTGCAGACGCATATATCACACAACAACGGAAACAGAACCCAGATGTATGGTTTAAAACTACCATTCAAATTAACCGCAATTTATCTTCACAACAATCTTCAATTTTAATTCCTTGTACGAAATAAAGGAAGTATTGTAATCCCGAAAATTTTCACGTATCATATTTCAACGAAAATATCCATTTTGACCACTATCGAATGCAAAATAACGATATTTCTGCATTATACCTGTACGTAAGAGAAGAATAAATTACCCTTTTCCCACAAATGGATTGCAAAATGGATTTAAAATGGGTTCAAAACAGAATTTTTTCATGACGTCTGTATATACGTACTTACGTATGTATAAATCTCGCATAACTCAAGAATGATTAGCCTCAGAACTTTGATATTTTATATATAGAACTACTATAAAATGCAGTAGTGCACCTCCCTTTTTGGTTGCCATTGGCTGCACTAAAATAAACGTTTGATAACATTGAAATTAGTGTGCTAGATATTGTACCGGACACTAAATTAAGACTGTTTAAAGAATCCATTTACATACTTCGAAAAAGGTCACTTGATCCTTACGGACTTAATGCCTATCTAAGTAATACCACCAATAAACATTCAGAAGTTTCTATATATGGACAATTCAGATTTTTTAGCAACATTACTACCAGAGGATCAAGAGGAGGTAATTCTAATAACAATTTTTTTTCAACAAAAGATCTGAAATTAATTATTAAAAATCTAAATTCCTTCCTTGAAAATAAAGCGTTCGCAAAAAATGCCGTAAAACTTCTTCATACCTTTAAGAATAATACCTTATGGAATCTTATTAAAATACTTGATCAACAATCTCAATGTTTCCAAATAGTCAAAGATATGATAATAGACTTTTGCTATTTTAAACTAAAGAATAGTAATTTTTTTCACAAAAACATTTTTTGTACAGTACAATTCAAATACCCGTCTTACGATCAGTTAAAAATTCCAAGCATTTCTAAAAAATATCAACACTTGCTACCTGACCAACAACTTCAAATTAAGCCCTGTTTTAAATATGAAAGACCTTAGGTCAGCTTGTTAGCAACCATCACAATATTAAAGATGATAGCATATGTCATTGCCAACTTCCTATTTACAATAAATATGTAGATCCTTATCACCAACGTATTGTTACTTGAGATCTCAATATCATTGAAGATATACAATTGTGTGACCTTATGCAACTTGGCACTAAATTTCGTCCTACTTTCAGTATCAATAAGCACTTTAGCCTTAAACAATTCAATAATGATCTTAATAAATTTATCATTTTAGCTAGTAATAGATCTAATTTGCCTACTACTACTTTTCTTGAATGGAAAGCTGCACTAATTAAAGAATTTCAGCTTATGCTTTTCAAGTTACCCAATTTCAATTATTTGCACAATAAAAAGCATCTAGAAATTCCTATTCAAAAAACAAAGATTGACAAAACTAGCAACAATTTAAGTGTTATCTGAAAAAAGTTTTATTTCGACCTTCTGCATAAAGAATTGAATAACACTTGCACCTACCAAAAGATTACTACCAGCACTAAGATTCTTCTCAATAAATTAAATGCACTACATAAAATACTTAAAAATCCTTCCCCGGAAATATAATAACAGATTTGCAAATCTATATGCACTACCAAAATTTCATAAGACTCCGATCAAATTTAGGTTCATTGAAAATAGTAACAAAAGTTATCTTAAAGAAATAGATTATCTCTTTGCACAAAAACTACGTCTAATACGTGACCTCATTAATAATTATGATTTTAAAGATCTACATTGCAACTGGATGATTTAAAGTAACGAACAGGTTCTAAATACTATAAATACACTTAAAACAGAACATATCCAATGCTACGACTTTGAAAACCTCTATACTACTTTCCCACTTGAAGAAATTCATAAAAGTTTACTTGCTCTTCCTGAATTATTTCCACAAATTTCTACAATAATAAATACTGAAAAATGGCAACTTTTTCTTTCATGCGTACTTTTCAATAATTTTATTCAATTTAACAACAACAACGTTAAACAAATACAGGGAATTCCAATGGGAGGTAATTTTTCAAGTTTTGTCTGTGAATTATTCATTTTTACAAAACAATTCACTTTTATACGTTCACTCAGTAAGGAAGATCATAAATTTTACGAACACATCTTTCGATATATTGATGATGTCATAGCATTCAGCAACTTTAACAAGATAAAAAATGCTAATATCTACCATTCATTCCTAAACCTTAATACTACAAATACCGTGCAACATAATATAGTCTACCTTGATTTGCATATTAAAATTGCTTGATTACAATTTTTTAAAAGTCTATGACAAAAGAAGAGAATTCAAATTTTCAACACTTAAATTAACCAACTGGAATTCCAATATTTCTAAAAGAGTCATCCTCAACACAATTTACTCACAGCTGCTTAGAATTAAAAGAATCTGCAATACAGAAAAACACCTTCAAGAATAAGTACTATACTTCGTGACAATTTTGAAAAATAACCTCATTCCTCAAAAATTAATTAAAAATACTTTAAAAAAAGCTGGCATTAATTAGCCTAACCAAATTTTAGATTTTTTGAATTAGATAATGAAATTTTAGACTTAAAGCCCAATTGGACGGTATAAAGTGGATGGCTGATTATGAAGATCTAATGTATAAATGTACAGATAATTCTTGTCACTACGTCCTTTTTCCTCTTAAAATTTGGCACAATATTTTTAATACTATTTTTAAATAGTTTTAAATAGTTTTAAAATTACTTTGATTGCTAATTCTATTCTGTTATTAACAAACGGGCGATTTTCGATTCTGGCAGCTTGAAAGCCCTCTAGCTTGAAGAAGTACGACTTTAATTAACAAATTACTATTTTTTCATTATTCTCTTACTTTAGAGGCCATTTCGGATCTGAGAGCTCAGTTTTTTTATTCTTATATATTGGTAAATTATGCATTTTTGCTTTAATATGATTGCGTTATATTGTTCTGATCTTTCTGTTAAGGTTTTTAAACATTTAGTTAATCTGTATGCAATAATTGTAGAATTATCTACAACTTATAATTGTCTAAGTGCGGCTAAGCCTATTTTTTTTACTATAGCAGCCATATTTGTTTACCTTTAAACTTGGCGAAATACGGAATAAATTCTTTCTGAACCTTCAGTGTCTTTTTGCCGAATGGGACGAAAAGTAAACTTTCAATTTTGTATACCGAGAAACATCTGCCTTTCTGACCGCTGGCCGAGTACCTATTTTGAGTAGAAACTCTAATTGCAAAAATTGTTTTTTTAATTGTTTTAATTGTTTGGTGTTTTATATTTTTTTTAGTTTTTAATAAAGGTCTTTTGAAGTATTACGTATACGCCTTGCGCGAAGTGTGGACTCAATTAATTGAATGAAAAATCAATTTCTAATGAAATTCGAGGAAATAAGTTTAAATGAAATGCAGGAAAAAATGCGTATAATTTAATATTCCGTACAAGGAAGTCTTCTGATTAATTGCAGTTGATTTTAAGATGCTTTAATTTAATACGCTTTAACTTAACTATACGTTCTTACTAACTATTCTATACGTATGCTTTAACTATTCCAAAAGTTAACAAAGCTAGCTGCTAGCTACTTTTTTTGAAACAGAAGAGGCGGTCGTATTTGACACAAACGAAAACAATATAGAAAATTATATGAAATGAATTTCATAAAGTTAGTAAATTAACGTTTCTCTGCATGAAGCAGGATTTAAAATATCACTACTCGCGATATAATTATTTGAAATAAACGTTACAAATTACAATAAGCTGTGAAATGTAGAATTGAGTTCTTTAGTTCATGTACCAAGGTATGACTAAAATTAATTTCAAATGCGTTTTTCTTTTCTCCAGTTAACATTATTTTCATACAAAAACAAACTGTGTTTTTTGGCAAAATATGAATTCTTATAATAAAGCTTATACAAAGTTTTAAAAAAGAGTAAATGATTTAAGCCAAGCCTCTGATACAAGGATAAAATGATCATAAATCAAATGTCAGGTTAATTCACACAGTTAGGAAAAACGCAAAGCATATTTTTGCAACTTTGATTGATGAGATATAAAACTTATTATCAGTTTTATTTTTCCATTTCTAAAAATAAATATAAACTTTCTAAAATATCTTATTTAAACAGATAGGGAAAAAGATAAAAGCCATATAATATTCATTCCAAAATGAATATTTAACGCATTCGGTCTGCTTGAAGATTACTCCGATTGTAAGACGAGCTACCAATTTGAAAGGAATAAAACATAAGCCTGTGATCTACATTATTCTAATGTATGACAAACAGCAAATCAAAACAGAAATTTCTTTTTACTTCCTTGTAAGAAGTAAAAGGGAAGTATTGTAATCGCGAAAAGTTTCAGGCAGCATATTTCAACGAAAATATCCATTTTGACCGCTTTCGAAAGCAACTTAACAACGTATTTGCGTGATATCTATTCGTAAGGACAGAATAAAAGACTCTTTTCCTCCAAAAAATTATAAAACTGTTTTAAAATGAATTCTGAAGAGAATTTTTCGTCGCGTCTGTACGAACGTATGTACGTACGTACGTACGTACGTATCTCGCATAACTCAAAAACGAGTAGCCTCAGAACGTTGAAATTTTGTTTATAGGACTGCTATAACATGTAGATGTGCACCTCGTATTTTAGTTGCAATCGGCAGCGCCAAACTTATTTAAATTATATCCACTCTGTTACCCCGCTCAGTGATCTCAGTTTCTTTACTCTTATATGTTTGTAAATTGTACATTTTTTGCTTTAAAAATGATTGAATTATGTGGTTCTTATCTTCTGGTTGAGGTTTTTATGCCTTTAGTAAATCTGTATGCAATATTTTTAAAATTATCAACAATTTTAAAGTTGTTTAAGTGCCGCTAAGCCTTTTTTTGACGGCGGCCATTGATTGTTTACATTTGAAACAGCAGAGTAGTGGATTTGTTGCCAATCTAGAGAAACGTAGCTTCGCAACAACAAAGATAACGCCTTCATTTATTATTGAGAATTAAATCATGCTTAATCCTTTCTGGAATTTTTTCGAGGAAATAAGTGTTTAAGATTTACTTCGTAATTTTTAATACAGATATTTTGAGTTTTTATATATTTTTGCCTTCTCGCGAAGTGAGAACTGAATTAATTGAATGAGAAATACCAAATCGTCTGTGAAAAACTGTTTCTTTTTTGTTTTGTTTGCTTAATTTCTTTTATACATCGTTCTAGCTTTATTATAGTATTTGAATAGAACATGTGGCAACAATTAGATAATTCTTTAAATGATGTAAATTTTGAGCATTCTGAGTTATAATATGAACAAAATATAATACTTTTAAGTGAACCTAGCACCAGAGTGTCGCTATGGTAAACAAATAAAGTGAATTTTAAAGAATGCATTTATTCAATTGTGGTTTATGCGCTGTCGGCGAAGTAGGTTTAATTCAATCCAATAAGTTTAAAAGAAATGCAAGAAAAAATGCGTATAATTTAATATTCTGAGCAAGGAAGTCATATGGTGTACACATCAGATTTTTTTTCTTTTAATTCCTACTATTAGCTCACTTTTTCCCTATATCTTGTTCAAATTCTCAATCGTTAATAAAATAATTTTTATTCATCCACTCAAGTTCTAATACATTTTTATTAAACTTCTAGGGGATGATGCTTAATGTTAATACAGTTTTTCCACATATTAACGTCAATTTCTACTTATTTATGCCTGTTTATCGGAATTAAAGATATGCTTTGTTTAAATATATTATAATATTTGTAAATAATGTCCGTTAAAAGTTTTCTTTGCAGACCTAAGTAGGAACTGAATTTAAAAACCAATTATATTACTTGTTTTCAATAAAATTCGATGTTCATTATTTTCCAGGATTAAATTTCAGGAAGAATATAAGATAGTGGTAACATTTAAGATCTGCTCATCCATAAAATCTAATTCAAAAATTTTTAAGAAATGCTTACATATGTGTTAAGCTAATAATCTAATAATTTCTGATCCTTGTTATATAAAATGGAAATTAGCAGCATAGCAGATATAATGTGATTGTCATATTGCTTTTTGCACACTCTTTTTGGGTATATTTTATTTTTGATTTTGTATATTTTATCCTAACTCATGAGACCACTACATTTTTTGTGCTGAAAGCTTTCACATTCTCCATGTCAGGTTACAAGCAGAAAGTCATAGTCATTTTACATTCAAGAATATTTGGAAGTCGTTTTCTTAACTGCTTCAGTTTTTCGTAAGAATGCTTTGCGAAGTAGTATTCAAGGTTAAGAATTATTTCTGTTTGGCAAAAGCTCAATTCCTTGTTGCACCAAGTAAATGAACTTTAAAGTTAACAGCATAATGTACGACTGAAATTTTAAGTGATATGTAACTTGTAACAGTACAGAAATGACATCCACTGAAAACATTTGCCACTAATATCCATTTTGGAATTCCCATTTTTCTAAAATTTAATATCTGTGATTTTGGGGATTATCCTATATAATGCTACTTTAAAAATTCCTGTTGTTCTATCTTTTCATGAATTTCTTAGTCGGACAATGCAAAAAAAAAACTGCATCTAAAAATCACAGAACGGCTCACCAGCGGCCGAGCAGTAAATTCGCTGAACACTGATAGTTCGTCCTGCGTTAGGTTGCAGTCGAACGAGCCAGCTGCATGTGAGTTTTCATGGTTTTCCGTACGTGTCACGTCAATACAAGCCAATTCCCCTTCGGAAGTCCTCCACAAAGGTATCTCTCCCCTTAGACAGATAACCCTCGCTTGCTTTGCCATAATCAAATAAAACAAACCAACGAAAAATCGATAATAGCATAAAAAGTGTGCTTCACGAAAAGGAGTAACATTTTAGTTCAAATGTAAGTGAATAACAAAAGCCACGGTAAATCCAAATTTAAATCTTATTTATTGAAAAACATGTACAGAATAAATTTATTTGCTCCACAACTAATATGGTATTTCTTATGTTGGATAATTTCTACTCATCTACTGTTTCATGTGTTCCATCTGGAAATGTCAATCACGCTAGAGACTTGGCTTTCCAAATGGAAAATTCAAGTGAACGTGGAGAAAACCAAAGCTGTTCTATTCACCAGGAAGACAAAGATCAACAAGAATCTCCAGTTCTATGGTTTGGCCTCACTTCCATAGGCCAATTGACAATGTGTTAAGATTTTGGTAAGATCGTTTTTGATTGATATGACGTTAGACACCGCGTAGCTAGTTACGTAAGGGGACTGACATTCCCGCTTTGTTACGAAGTGTTTATGTGACATGATTGGTCATTCTCGGCATCACCATAATAGTGGAATCGGTCTGATAGGCTTTATACTTAAACTTAGCCTTGTAAATAATTTTAATCATTGTTTACTATCTCGGAAGCATTGTTTGCCTAAGCGGAAATTAATTTTCTTAGCTACATCCGTTTCCATAACTTCAGGCAGATATGCAAGTAAATGGTTTAGCTATGTTTATATTGTTATATATAGATTAAACCAAATTGCGTTTAATTTAGTGAAAGAATTAGATTGTCTTTTAATCCTCCCAGTTTGCTCTTTCTTACGCAATTTATCTATAGCTGATAATTCATGCGTAACGTTTGGCAACATTTTGCAGGATACTCTATACCTGTGTTAACAGTGTGTCTGTAATAACATATAAGTGAAATGAATTAAATTAAATAGCATATATGTGGGCAAAATAGATAAAAAATACCTCTTAGTGTTCACAGCGTTTAGCAACAGAACGTAAGATGTCTGGAGGAATAATTTTTACAATTGGAGTTGAAAGGCTTATCTGCCAGAATCGACCACAATACTTATTCAGCCATAATCTGATACTGGGATTTCACAGGTACCTCCTAACCTTCGTACAAGATGGGACATGGTCATCTTGGCAGAAGCTCACCGAAGATGACTTAGAACGCACCTGGTTTTCCCATCCACAGGCTGCCCCCCGGATACCAGTGAAGTATTACGGAGTTCCTGTGGTAACACTATGCATCTCCACATCAGAAGAGTAGAGATTATTTTCAGGGTTGGAAAAACCAGAAAAGAGAAGAAAGAGAAGGACAGTCAACATGACTGGGATGGGTAGGAAAATCAGTTAAGTCCTCGCAATGAGTGAGGAAATCTGCTGAGCATAGTTAAGAGGAAAAGAAAGTAAATAATCATTGGCAATGTCAAGAAAGAAAAAGGAAATAGGAGATAAGTTGAGCCTGGGCAGGCCCAAGCTCAGGAGAATCGTAGAGCTAGAAAATCCCCCGGATATTTAAACTGACTGAACTCTTTTCTTTAATCACCACTTTGATGAACCGGTCTCCCTGGCTCGCCATTTCTTAGAAAACGGAGATCAGGAAGGCTGTGGAAGTACTACATTAAACCCGTTGTCTAGCCATTGTGTTACCCACCCGCATGGTTTGCGGCACTACCTTGCTGGATAGTATAGGTTGCCCTAATTGAGAGTAAGAGCCGGTCCATGCCTTTTTTTAGGGCCAGAACAGTAACTGTGGAAATATAATACTAAGACAGTATGTACGGTCCTGGGGGAGGGAATATATTTGGAATAGCAAACATAGTGTGTATGGGACAGCAAAGCAATTACATACACTATGTCAACTTTCGCAACATTGTTGTAATGGTAACTGAAACTTCTTGTGTTATCCAAAGTGCAAGAATTTACATAAATTTTCTTAACTTAATTTTCAATTACCTTCTTTCTCATTACATAATACACATTCTGAATTGCGGCAAATTACACAGAACTTTTGCGCAAGTATTTTCATCTCTTCACATACAAATATGTCCTGCTTCTCCTAGTTGTTTGAAAGCATAACTTAACAATTATCGAATAGTAACTGTACAATAATTAAAACAAAGTTATTATAATAGCTATACATTCAACTTATTATTCTCGAGTGATATGGCAAAGCCATGCAATTTTTATCACTACTCCCAAAAAGAAATGTTCTTTGAACACTGTACATACAATGTTAAAAGTGTAACATACTCTTTAACTTGTATCTCCAAAACAGCTGACCATTAATGCTTTATGTGAATTTTTTGCTTGCAATGCAGCACGCACCGCCATACATTAGAAAACAGCGTTTGGAGGTTATTTATATTTTTCCATGAATATTTTCTCCTTTGTTTTATTCCACATTTGGTATAATACTGATATTTACATAAAGCAGCAGGAAAACTTATTTTACCCCTGTCTGGTGTTTTAAATATTTTCAAAAATATTTTTTTATTATTAGAAGAGTTGCGAAGATACTGCGCTAACATTTGACGAATCAATAATGTGATCTTCAAAAGCACAGAAAAATATAGACTTCGTAATGTGTTCTGCCCTAGTTTAATTTTAAATGAATCCATTTCCTCCAATAACAAAGACTTTTTTTATAAATACATAGGATTATTCAGGTGCTATTGACAATTTTTTCACTCGAAGAGTGTGACTATGGCATTGTTCCTATTTTGGTGAATCATTTGTACAAATAATGATCGTTCTTCTAGTATGCACACATTTTAATACTGTTCTTAGCAGTAATATGCTTGTGAGCTTGTATATTTCATTTACAACTTTTAAGCAAATTACCATTACCTGCTTATTAGGAAACTATCGCTTATTGCCTAGCAAACAATGCTATGTTTCTCTGCCGGTAACATCTGAAACTAGCTACAATGATAATAATTAGTATTAATTAAGTAATTATTTTCTTGAATTCTCATATTTTTCTTATTGCGTAAATTATGGCAGTCAAAAATTAAGAAGTTCAATGTAGTAATTAGCATACATTATAAGGTAGATTCTCCGTCCTGTCTGCATGCCTTAGTAGTGTAACGGGAGCACACTCGGTGGGTATTCCGTAGGTCCAGATTTCTAGTCCGGCGAGGGTAATTCACATTTTTCATACCTGCTACTTAAAACATTCTAGTGACTCTACCGTGGTGACCGAACTAAAAGGTGGTGGTGGATGATTATTCTTCACTACCAGGATTCGGCGACGCATTGGTAGAGGCCAAAATCTGTTTCACTCAAACATCCAAAACACCCGAATGTATGTATTTTTGTTAGGATGGAAGTCTTTTCCCCCATCCCAAGTAGAATGCTGCAGCGTTAACAATAACCAACTTAAGCGAAAACTTCTCTCTTCATGAGCTTTCACCACTGTGTGCCGTTTTCCTTTAGGAGAGGATTACGACTTTTGTTATCAATAGCTAAACAGTGGCGCTAAACAAAGGAGAAAGAATGCGCATTCAAATAATAGAACTACTTTTAGTCTCTTCAAAAGAATGATTGGCATATCATTTAGTAGTACCCAAGAGCAATGAGCCGTGCGCAAATGTGATTGGGGAAAGAACCACGTAGAAAATATTTCAGACTTTAGGGAGACCTGTCAATGTCTGAATGGTCGAGCGTTTTGGGCAGCTTCGATGCGAAGTAGGTAAAAGGGGGAACATTGTCCCTCCTTTCTGCGTGTCTTCGTGGTATAACGGTAGCACACTCGTACATGTTCGAGTCCCGGTGAGGGCATTGCTTAGCTTTCATGTCTCAAGCATCAGAAAACCTAATGACTCTGCAGCATAAGCAGAATTTATATCGCTGATTATAGCTTCATTGGAGTTTAATCCAGCGTTATTAAAGCTTTGTGCTTATAGTGGGCAATGCTTATAGAAATGTAGTGCTTGACGAGAAATTTGCAGTGTATTTTCGAAAGCACTACCCACCAAGCACTACACTTCCCACACAATCACTACCGTATCAACAACGTTTAGGTTATGTTGCACTAAGTTTCGATGAAAGTATAGTTAGTGATAACATTTTTTTTTTTTTTTTTTTTTTTTTTTTTTTTTTTTTTTGTGTATTGGTGCTTATTCCGTTGAATATCTTCGTCTTTATTATTAAACCAAACCAAGTTATTTACCTTTAATTTGGATGTTCAAATGAAAATATACAAAGCTCAGAACAACGAATCTTATTTTATAGCCGCCCTTACTTTTAGCAAAATTGCCATCTTATGGTGTCATATCCACAAATCATAAGTTTTTTTTCGGCGCACTCATGTCTTTCACGATTTGCATGCAATAGAAGAACGATATGCAATTACGCACCTCAATATTCTCTAATTAAGTAATTCAAATTAATTAATTCAGATTAAGTAATTTGGGTCCCAATAAGGATAAAAATGAATGTAATAATTTAATACTATATAATGTAATAATGATTAATGTAAGTGTAATGTATATATAATGTATGTACAATGTACGTAAAATGTATGCCATTGGTACGCAGCAATAGTTTGTCAACAATATGTAACAATGCCATTACCAATACTGCCTTAGACTTTCCCAGCTTGCAAATGCAGTGATCGCCCTTGTTAAGCTATGTAATTTTCTATGCATACAACAACAAATACAGAGGCTCGGACAAGCGGATGGGAGAATATCCCCGGAGGGCGCCTTTGGTCAGTGGAACTGTCTTTGGGATACACCGGGCGCTGGGTTTCGGCGCCCGGTGCGAGACCCTCGTGTGGCCCTCAAGTTCGACTATAGATACTGGTGGACATGGCGCTACACCAATTAAGCGTATGGTAAAGGGGTGGTGCCCACGTCCTCCGTCGCATGTCGCATGGCAACATGGTTCGTTTTCACATAGAGAGACGTGACATTGACGCGTGCGTGCGTAATGTTGATTGGATGGTTAACCAGTTCACCGTTTGCCCCCAGAGAGATACGTTCACAGGAAAGGCATCGTCATCCGTTAGCGTCGGCAGACTCTCGTCGGGGTGAAATTTGGGCTGAACCGTAACCCCCGAGACACATACGACGCAGTTTTTTTCCAACCCCCACAGAATGAGTCGAAAATCAAAAGGGGTGATTGATGGGTTACTTATCTTCTCAGCGGTGTCGCATTAGGATCACAGCGGGGCTGTTTCAGGAAAGTAAAGGATGGGGACACTTTCTTCGAATAGCTACCCCCTCAACATATCCATGGAGGTAGGAAGTCCTACCTCCATGAACATATCTTATGAGATCCACAACAGCTTTCTCCCTTTCTATTAACGAACAAAGGGATTTGAATGCTATCTTTTCAATTCTTAACGATTCAAATCTTCTCTTTTGTTACAGGCCATCAAAATAATAAAACAAAATTCAAGAACATTTCAAATACTAGCTAATGCCCTTATTTATATAAAGCTTTTTCTGGACAATTAAGAATTACATTTACATTGTAATAGATTGCTATAGATTTGGGGTTGGGTGCAGGAAGTGGAAGTGGGGTTGAGTGCAAAGGGAAAAATATCTGCTCTAAGGACTACACCAGTCTTTGTGTCTTATGTTGCCCCTTAGGGGGTGTTATTCAAAATCCTTCAGTGTGACAGCTACGCTGTTCAATCTGATTTGAACAGAACTTCTAAATAGGCTTTCACAGGTTGTGAAAGGGGGAAAGAAATACTCTGAGCCCAGTTTTAGACACAAAAAGTTTACCTTTGGATGCAAAAAATGGCACGAAATGTTTGCGATTTTCCTAACGGCGAACTGGTTAAAGTACAACCATATTTCGCTTCTTTAGGTCGAAGACAAACCAGTGACCGAGGGGTAAAGTCACTAAACACTGTAGTTAGGTCCGAGGTCCGAACGGGCTGCTGCATGGGCGTTTTCGTGTTTTTCCCCATGTATAACATATATACGAGCCAGTTTCTCTTAGAAAGTAGTTCACGAAGGCATACCACTCCTTAGGCGAAATGGCCCTCGAGGCTTCGCCGTAATCTCAATAACCAAACCTATAGGCAGAAATTTGTAATTCTACAGAACAAATGCATTTTATTGAATACCCGTATAGCACTGAATTACACACTTTTATAGTAATAAAGTGCTGGCAGATTATGAATATTTGTTTAAGGGAAATGTATGATCGATTTTTTATAATAAGTTCTTTTTTGTTGTGGCATGTTAATATTATTTCTAATATCGATTATTAATTTAAAACGTAATGTCAGTAAACCTCATACAAATTTAAAAAAAATAATAATAATAAGGGTGTCAGCAAAATGTTTTTGCCCGTTTAGTATAACAACAATTTTTATTCTTCATTATTAATTATCAATAATCTCATTAATTAGTTCCAGAAATAGAGTACGTAATTAATTTTCAGCAAATGAAAAAGCCGATAAGGAATTTTTAGGATAATAGCAAAATTATTTTTTCCATTTCAATAGGTAATTAGCATTTCTGAATCATTAATTATATTTTTTATAATGCGGTTAAATTTGTCATATAGGATGGAGCAAGAATTTATGATTTTTTATTTTTCAAATGATTCTTGACGATTCTATATAATTTATATTACACTGCTAATTTTGTTATTTCCTGTCTGTGCAGCCCATGTAGCATAGTTTATATTTATGTAGTGTCAAAGAACTTTATTCTGTTGTTGTAATTGTTGCTGTGAACGTATCACACTTGTCTGATAGTAGCATTAGAACACGCCCACGAAATTTATCGTGGCAAATAGTGCAAGATTGCACCTGTGGTTAGCAAGAGCCTTGAGCATCATACAGGTGACAGTACGACTTTGCTCATTTCCATCGCCAATTTTAATACAGAGCAAGCCGGGCAAACGGGTGTAACCTTGAAGCCGTATGTAAATCAGCTTTGTAATTTAATTTAATAATAGCCTCTTAATTCCTCATTTTTAATTTCGTTATTTCCTCTTTATTCTAAAACTAATAACATTTCTGCGTCATTTCTAGATTAAGCTATGACAGAGCTTGCATAATGTAGTGAAAATATTTGTATGTAGTGAAAATACTTATATTTTTTAATTTCTTATGTAATGAAAAATGTGTTAATTTCTGTAGGCTATGACAAATATTTAATATAATTATTCAGGTGTATAAGTGATAACCAAAATTCTGAATATCAATTTTATCAGTGATGAAATTATAACAGTGATTAAGAGTACATCACGTTGTTTCCGCAATAACCCGAATGATAGGGATAAAATATGTGACCTACAGAGGATAGCAAAATAAAGTACTTACCCCAGACGTTGTGATAGTTGAAGAATAAAATACAAGTTATTCGTCTACAATTTACTCTATTTATCTTTCCTATCAAAAATTTTATTGCTGAGCTCACACAAATAAACAAGAAAATTAAATAATCAGATCATAACTATAGTCCTACTATAAATACAGAGCGTCCACTCGTTTATCGATACACTACAGAGCACTATCCATTTGCATCACTTTCTATAAATCACGAAAAACCTGGAATCGAAGATATATGTAGACCAGGAGTATACTTATCTTGAAATTTCTTTTGATTTTGAAGCTTCTGCCAGTGAATTAATTTGGAGCAGTGCACCACGTGGCGATAGACAATGGATGAGTCTTAAATTGCACAATGAGATCGTTCATGATTCTTGCTTAAAAAACATCATTCCACCCAGGATGAATTTTCAGCAACTGCATATAGAATGAATATATTCAATAAAAAATAGTTGGCTTTCTATAAATCAGAATACCTATCATCGGACTTTTCAGGAAAGTTAAACGTGCATCATGATTTTTTATTTTTCAAATGATTCTTGACGATTCTATATAATTTATATTACACTGCTAATTTTGTTATTTCCTGTTCGTGCAGCCCATGTAGCATAGTTTATATTTATGTAGGTCGTAGGTGAAGAGACAGTCAGTGAAGAGACAGGCCGAAGCCCGTCCTTCACCCTTGAACTCCCAGCAGCGAAGAGAAAGAAACCGGTCTAACAACTGCCACCAAGGGCTTGGTCGAAACGATGACGATTCTTGAAGCGATAGTTTGATGATAGATGCCGGCTTGCTAGCACACATAAAGCTGATGACATAGTCATTTCGGAATTTAAACTCTGCGAAGTGAAACCTTTCTAACGTAAACCAAAACCAACCTTTCTTTGGTGAGCTGCCATATTGGATAAAAGTACTTCACTTGTAAATCTACTGCTGCTTAGACGTAATCTCCCTGTGCCCTGTTCCTGTCGCAATTGTAGTAAAATTTGTTTTGAAAACAGGCGCGTCTAATGTGCAAAGTTGTTTAAGACCGCAACATGTTTACTATAATAATAAAATGAAAATCTAATCTGCCTTTGCCTCCAGTTTCCTATATTCATTATGGATCAACATCTTTACGCCATCAAAATTCCTGCTGTTCATTACTTCTAAGTTTCTTTCTAGTCACCACTTGTAATGATCTTTTTCATAGACAGGTAGTGTTCTAATTGTAAGTTCTCGAAGTTTTTTAAATTATTTATATTTCAATTACGTTTGGATTTAGCAATTTTACTTACGTTTTCAAGTCTTTGGATAAATTTTCTTTGTTTAAAGATAAAATTTTGATTTGAAATTTACACTAAAGGTTTTGTTAATTCACTTTCGGTTTTAACTGTTTGGGTTGAGTACTCTTTGTTTAAAATGTTTAGAATTTACTTTATTCTTTACCTTGCTTTGGGAAGGGGAAAGAATTTTCTGTTGAACTATTCTAAGTAAAATACATTGGAATGGTTCATCGGCTAATTCTGAATACAGAAAAACAATTCTTCTTCTATTATTTCTTCTCTTTAAACTTAATTGATTTGTTTTAAATTAGGGTATTTCTTGTTTAAAATGCTTAGTTTTAACACTGATTAAATATATTTTTGCATTTATTAGTTTTTATGAAATATACTAATTATGAATTTCAAATTTTGGTCTTTGTAAAATTGGTTCTAAATTTCTTAGTTTATGTCTTTAATGATATTTTTCAGCAGCGTAATCCATGGAAATACTAGATGTATTTTCGTGTATGTAATTTTCGTGTAAAAATGTATCGTAATTATATATATATATATATATATATATATATATTGCTAGAAATTAATGCTATTTTGAGTAACAAATTTGGCGATTTAAAAGCAGTGTATCACTACTCGGTTACCGTAAAAGGAGATATGCATGTTTCAAATTCAATCCGAAACCTGAGCGATTTAAAAGAGATGTATTGGAGTCATTAACAAACGAACGATTTAAGGCCATAAAGGCGGCTCTTTATCTCTTTTATAATTACCGAATACTGAATCCGAAATATTGTACTAGCTATATTTATTAATATCATTAGGTATTTTTCCTTTTTCAAAATAGCTAATTTATGCGATTGGCCACGTAACTGGCTAATTTAATAGATTAAAAAAAACGCTTTTTAGACAACGCTCTTTTTAATATTTTCATTACCTAGATGCGAAGGTTTATTTAAAGTACCATTGAAAATTTTGTATCATTTCATTCTTTAAATGAAAATCTTTTGATCAGGCCTTATAGTCTAAACCTTTATAAAGTATTTCTTCCACCTTCTTAGCATGCCTTCGTGGTGTAGTGATCAGCACACTCGGCGCGTATTCGAGAGGTCCGTGATTCGAGTCCCGGTGAGGGCATTGCTCATTTTTCAGCTTCCTGCTTGGAAAATGGCCTAATGTCTCTACAGTGACGGCCGAACTAATATTATGATGATTCTCCACCACCAGAATTTCGCTATTGAGTCTCCTGATCTCCAGTCGTCATTTAAAAAGAGGGAGTATATAAGGTATTTCTCTCGCCTTCTTAACATGCCTTCGTAGTGCAGTGGTCAGCACACTCGACGCGTAGTCGAGAGGACCGTGGCTCGAATCCCGGTTAGGGCACTGCTCATTTTTTTTATCTCAGCTGCTTTAGAAAAATACCTAATGCCTTTACACCTTTACCAGTAAAAAATACTCCAACTTCCGCTGATCGCAGAGCACGATGTTCCTTTGTGAATAAACTATTGCAATTGATTAATTGTTTTGGATTTTATTAGCGAATGGAATATAAATATTTATCTGCATGGGAAGAGTTTTGAGCTGCTCCATCTGCCATTAATTTTATCCCCTTCTTTGACAGGAAAGCAACCATTCCGTATCATCTTGGGTGGCCAAACTCTACGCAAGTTTAAGTTAATAGCCTCAAAGACAGTAACTAAGAATGAAAAAAATGATTAGGATAGACTTATAAATTGCAAAGAATTCGGGAAGTCGATTGACAGTTTCCTCTTTTGCAGCGGTATAAAATATTAAAAAACTAATTTCATTAAACGCGTGTTATCATTACCACTATTGTTACTTCAGTTTTCAGAAATTACACATGAAACACTGTATGATTAACAAATTAAACAACATCCCTATTTGTCTGCGGAATAACACGTTTGCTTTAGTTCAAAAAGGACGCCTTTTCGCCTTTTGTATCTTCTACGAAGAATTTTATTTATTTTTTTTTTTAAGTTTTTTTTTTTTTTTTTTTTTCCCAGTAAAGATTAAGGAAATACATGATAAACCAAAAATATAACAACTTTCTCTTTCAGAAAGGTTCTAAGTTATCCATCCGTGTAGATTTTTTTTATTTTATTAATTTATTAAAGAAGCTGTAAGTTTGAACACTTTCGCATCCGTTGAGGTCAAAATCTGCTCCTCTCAAATATATGAAACGCCCGTAAACACAGTTTTTTTTGTTCGAATACATTTCCTTCCCCCATGTCAAGTAGATTACTAACGGGTGAACAGTAACCTACATAAGTGAAGTGATTACTTCTCTCTTGAATATCTTTGTGCGGTTTCACTCGCCGTGGGCAGTTTCCCCTAAGGACAGGATTGCAGCTGCGAGTATCAAACGATAGTTAACGCTAAAAAATGAGAGGGAAATTGCATTCAAATAACAGAGACTTTATAGACTTTAATAGACTTTTAACTTTAATAGAATGATTGCTATGTCATTTAGAAACTCCCGAAACATGTGAGCCATGTGATGGGGGAAAGCACCAGGTAGAAAATGGATGCAGACCAGAGAAATGGATGCAGAAAATGGGGCGACCTGTCGATGTCAGAATGCTCGGGCGTTTCCGGCGACTTCGCAGTGAAAACGGTAAGTGCTGGATATGTAGTGTGGAAGAAAGTTCTATTATGTATGTGAGAAAAATTTCATCCACAAAGGGCTAATCTGAAGGATGATGTTTCTGAAAAAACAGGTTATTAATGGGATGAATATCCGCTATCTGCAGTGCTCATGAGAGGGGAGTTGCAACGGGCTTTCCTTCTTCCAGAGGCCTGCAGGACCCGAAAGCAGCGTGGTGCGAAATTGAGACCGATAGCCATAAGAACCATCAGGTCATCTTGAAAAGCTGTGTAACTTAAACGGAACTTTGAGCCTTTGCTTTTGTTTGATTTTGCAACCTCTATTTCAAACACTCCTGCACGTTTTAGCCCTACAAACGATAATGCTTGTGTACTACGACTGTTGTATGGTATAGATTATTATATTATAGCAACCTATGTCCATACAAAATTTCATTAGATCTTTTCCTTATATCTAGAGAAGATCAATCAAACGTAAAAAGTTCCTTGAGCACTAGTATAATATATAGAGTAAATATTCTATTTCTCTGTAGTTTGAAATCGAATAATGCTTTTTATGAAATGAAAAACGGCAGATTATGTTGTTAGGTTTTAAAATGTACTTTTATTTAGATTATCTAACATAATTTTCATTAAAAATTTGTACTTCTTTACGGACTTCAAAATGGAAAACTTTCAGCTCGTATGTTGAGGAGAAAATAGCAACTGAGCGGGATTCAAATAGAAACAACATTGGAAGATTTAAGCAACATTTTAAGTTCAGAAAAATAATTTTCATCTTTCATTTCCTACGGTGTAGAACGAATTTAATTACTGGGAATTTTTTTAACTTTACGCAAATTAATTCTTTCTGTGTTTCTCAGGTTCTCAAGAAGCAATTAACTTCAGCATGTGGCTAAAATGATCGTTCCGATACATAGACAGAGACAAGTATTTCGTTTGATTCCAATTTCTAGAAAAGAAAAAAAAAATTAAACGAAACTAATTAACTTCGAGATGAAGAGAACGCAGCTTCTGAATTTATTGCCACATTTGAATGGAATTTTGTCATATTTTTCATTTCAGTTGTTGGTTAATGGACTCACATTTGTAAAAGAGGGGAAAAAAAGATGTTTTTCCTTTAAAAAAAACTTTTATTTTCGACCCAAACAACGTCTAAATCTCTGTCCGATTTTGGTTCAAAAACACTCCATTATTTCTTATTTATTACATTTAATAAGAAGATCAAATGAATTTTACAAAAAATATTCCTTAATAATCTTTGTGGTAAGCATCACAAGGCAAAAATTTATTACAATCGTCTTCAAAACTTTTGACGGAAAGTTTATTTAGCATTTCTAAGCATTTTATGTGCATATGAAATCAAAACCTACGAAAATATGTGATCTGTCACAAAACTGATTCTGTATCAATAAATTCGCAAGAAATGAACGCATATCCTATGCAAAGTGTCAGCAGTCAAGTTTACTTACGCAGTATGTTTCAGAAATATGATTTATTTCTACAAATGAAAATATTATTCATAATTTACTTTTTAAAACTGTTTTTTTATGTAAAAACATATAGCATAATTATATGCTAATGATTTTAATCTAGCTTTTAATTTGTATAATACAAAAACGAAGCACAGAAATGAATACTTTCATACCATTAAAAATGACGAAAGCACTGAAATACAGTGATATTAAAATATTTTATTCAAATTCTAACTCTTCTGAAGAACAATCGAAGATGCATAACAGAGAAAATTTTCTGAAACAAAACCTAGTGTAAAATGACAGCGGCAGTATTTTTGTCAGTAGATTTAATGGATAATATACAAAGTTATTTTACTACAATATGTTGTTGATTTCAGAAACAAAATTTATAGCTAATTGAAAAGATTCAGTTTATATAAAATTATTTTACATTTAGGGGTTTGCTAATGCCCCTTAATTAGATATATTACGAATTTAATGCTGTTCTATTTAAATGGCTTCGGTCAAAAAGTAAAAAAAAAAAAAAAAAAAAAAGAGAAAAGAAACATTTTTTCAGAAACGTATCTATTACTTTTATACAGCTTAGTTTCTTAATTAAAAACATGCAGATTAAATATCAAATAATAATATCTTAAGGTAACAGACTCGAAAGAGCAGTAAAATAATCAAATTGTCAAAATCATCTTTCCTGACTTAAAAACCTCTTTTGCGTTTAAAATAAAATTAAATCAATAAAATTTTAAGTTTTAATTCGCTATTTGCACAGAAACAAATTAACCACGAAAACAAAACAGGCATATTTAAGGCTAACTTAATAAAAACAATTGAATTTATTATTAACGTTTCGTTTATTAAGGAACAGGAAGAAAAATGCTTTTGAAATGAATTATACTTTTTTGCCCACTTATACGTTGTTGTTTATTCCGGTTTCAAACATCTTGGTGTGTCGATGAAACCAATTCCCTGGACTGTGCGAGGTAATGCTACATATAGACTTCAATTAAAAATAAAACATTTTTCAAATATCCCAGCGTAAAATAATATAACCATTCATATTTATGACAGGATTGACAAAAAAATTCGTTGAACTCTACGTGGAATTGCTATATATACACTTCAATTAAAAATAAAATATTTTTTTTTAAACTGAAAAATATAAAACAGGAAGTATAGTTAACACTGGAAGCGCCAGAGCAGTCATTTTGACCTTGGATTCCTTAAAAACCCTTTATCTTAAGAAGTCACAAATTTTCGTATTTTCCTAAAATATGTCGAAAATTATTGATACCAAATATAAATTATAAAATTAACGGAGATATTATTAGTTATACCTAAAAGCGCCACGATCAGTCATAATGACTGCTAGTAATATTGGGTAGATTTATATGGTATTCTCGCTCAGAAAATATTTTTCTTGGAAAAACATCTGGCGTACATATACATTCCTTTCATTCACTGATTATTTACAGAAGGAATTACATTATTTTACAGAAGAATTACATTATTTTCCGAGAAACAATGTCTCGCAATCGTTTTCGAGACATTATGAAATATCTAAGATTTGACTTGAAGTCAACTAGGACTCAGCGTGTAGAAAGTGATAAGTTTGCACTTTTTTCCGATATTTGGAATAAATTTATACAGAACTGTGCGATTTCCTATAAACCAGGAGAAAATCTAGTTGTTGGATTAGCAGTTATTTCTATCCAAAGCCAGGTGTAAGTTTATACAGTATATGCCGAATAAACCGGATAAATTCGGTATCAAATTTTGGATGTTAGTCGATGCAAACTCGAAGTATATGTGCAATGCTTTTCCATATCTTGGAAAAAATACATCGAGAAGTGAAACTGAAAGTCTTTCTGAAAATGTAGTAATGCGTCTTTTAAGCCATTATTTGAATTCAGGTCAAAATTTGACAACGGACAATTATTTTTCCTCACTATCATTAGCTAGAAGACTTAAAATGAAAAACACAAGTTTTGTCTTCACAGTAAGAAGACATCGACAAGAAATTCCGCATGAAGTAAGGAAATCAAAAACCCGGCTATTTGAAACAGTTTTCCTAAAGAATGGTGAAACTACGTTCACTGTCTATCAGGGAAAAGGAACAAAAATGTCCTACTACTAAGTACCTTACATCCAAAAGTATAAATATAAGCTCGCAAAATAAGAAAAAGCTTCCAGAAACAGTAGAGTTCTACAACAAAACCAAATGTGGAGTTGATATCGTTGACAAGATGACACGTAAATATTCTGTTCGCGCTGCTTCACGTAGATGGCCTGTGCATGTTTTCTATAATATGCTGGATTTAGCAGGGACGAATACCTACATTATCTACCATAAATTGAGAGATAAAAATATTACAAAGCACGACTTCCTATTTCAATTAGCAGAGGAATTAAGAGAGCTTTATTTAAACAGAAGGAAAACCGCAAAATTGCCCCAGGAAATTTCCAAATCTAGCAATAGACTCTCGAAGAAAAGACATCAATGCCATATTGGACTTTGTAACAACAACAAAACAAGTGATGTGTGTAAAAAATGTTCATATTATGTGTGTGGAAAATGCACTTCCAATATTGAAAAAGTTGTGTTTTGTAAGAATTGCGAAAAGCTGTAAAATATGTTTTATTAAGGGTAGGCTGAAATTTATAATAAAATATCCTCTATTTTTTATTAAAATAATCTGTTATTCTTTAAAGTTCTTCAACAACTGTAATTAATATTCTTAAAAGCATTATAAAGTATTTACATTTGAATACATACATTAATTCGTTGAGCAGTCAATTTGACTGCCGTTGGCGCTTCTAGTTAGGGAGAAAGCTTGGCGCTTCTAGTGTTAAAACAATTATAAAAAATTACAATTAAAATTAGACTTTCTCCTCAAAAACAAGCAATTTGGCCAGCGTAAAAGAAGGCAGAATGCTTTCGGTGCACAAAACTCAAAGCTTACTTTTGGCCGCTTTCGGCAAAAAGACAGTGAAGGCACAGAATTTTACCTCATTCACTATTCTGTTAAGTATCAAATGTAAAGAAATATCGCTGCTATGGTTAAAAAAATAGGCTTAGCCGCACTTAAACAGCATTTAGATTGTTTATTATTCTACAACTATTACATGCAGATTAACTAAAGACATATAAATTTTAACCGGAACATAACAACAACATAATTCAATAATTTTTAAAGCAAAGTATTCACAATTTACCAACATATAAAAATTAAAAAAACTGAGCTCACGTAGCCGAGTAACAGGGTGACAGTGTGGGTATATATTTATAAATATTTATATACTTTTGGTGCAGCCGATTCTAACTAAAAAGAGAGGTGCACAACTACATTTTGTAGGAGACCTATATACAAAATTTCAAGATTCTGAAGCTAGTCTCTTTTGAGTTATGCCATATACATATGTACATAGATACATATGTACGTACATACGTACAAAAATCTTTTTTGAATCCATTTTAAATCCTTCTTACAACCCGTTTGGAGAAGAAAAGTCCTTTATTCTGTTATTACGTACAGATGTCACGCAAAAACATCGTTACATTGCATTCGATAGCGCTTCTGGAAAAAAGGTGACGTAATTAAAAAATGGCGCCACTAATGCGAGTTCAGAATTTCATTATTCCCCTTGTTTTATTATTATTATTATTATTATTATTATTATTATTAATTAGCAGAAAAGATAAAACAGTGATTTGCGTTAAGTAGTAAATACATTAAATTACCAGAACTGCTATGACCAAAAAGAAATATTTATCTGTTAATACTAATTATGAAGTAAATAAAGCAATGTTAGCGGCTCTAAATTTATTAAGAAAACTAGTGATTGAAGAAAATGGTATTTTCTTCAAAGCCACAAATAACGCGTGCCTTCTTCGTAAGAATAAGCATTTGTTCTTTAAGTTTCAGAAACTGCCGCACTGGAAGTGAGAACGTGCTATGAATCATTCATATAAAGTATATAAACTGGAATAAATTGGTGTAAGCCATTTTATAACCCTAGAGACGATAACTTATGCGTCTTGCATAGAAGTTATTTTAATTCTAGCGTTTTAAATTTGCCTGAATTTAAAGATATGACACGAATAGGCGAATATACTTGTGTGAAAATTTAGCGTGATATGTGGTTTTAATACTTTTTGACAATACATTTAAAGGCTTTATGAAGCAGATGCAGATGGAGAATTATTTAAATTATAAAACTCGGAAGATAGTTTATGCTGTTATATATAGCTTCGTATATCACACATATAATTTATTCAAAATTTATATAGCGAAGTTTTACGTTTTCAGTTCGTTGACGAAGTAACCAAGTATCGTAATCGTGAAAAATTTCGGTAACCATATTTCAAAGGAAATATCCATTTTGACCTTTCATGATTCCATTTATTATTTATTTATTTTATTACATGCTCCACTATTCCGCACTACACGGAAAGGTGTAGAAAGCTAAAATTTGTACATAGGACTGCTATAACATCTTAATATATATATATATATATATATATATATAAGATGTTCATCTAGTTTATATATATATATATATAAACTAGATGAACAATTATGAACATAACTTTAATTTAAAAGATTGTGTAAATTTTGATATTCTTTTGATTTTTAATTTTTACATTTGAATTTGAGTTTGAGAGTGTCGGAGAATATTTTTTCTAAAGTAAAGATCTCGTTTGGTAACATTCTTAATTATGAACTTAAATTTAAAAGAAAATTTTACTAATTTAATTTGTTTGCGAAGGTTGTTCTGGCTTAAATGGACTAAAGTCTTTATACTAATTGTGTATTGTTCGTGTCTTATCTATCGCTGGCAGAATTATTTAGTCCTCAATTAGAAAAAAGACGAAACACTGTTATTTAATTTAGCTATTGTTAATTGATAGTAGATTGGTTTCTTACCTTTAACAATTAATCTGAAGTCAATGACAATACTACTTTTTCAATACTTAAAATTTTTACTTTTCATTTCGCTATATTTGCGATTCAGGATTTTTCTTAAAAATTTTTCATGGTTTTTACAGCAATAGGAGTCTAGATAATGCTAATTTAAAGTACTAATTAAAGTACTGACTAACAATATTTTTTTCTTATAATAATTCATTATTTTGATTGAATTTCTTTTCCTTGGAGATGGTATATGAAAAATTTTTCTGATAATAAATATTATAAATATATATAAATAGATAGTGATATCTGTGTGTTTAAGTTAAGCAACAGAACAGTAATACTTAATTTTCGTATTTCTCCTCTTTATTCCAAAAATAGTAACCTTCCTCTGCTCTGGGTCATTCGGAGATTCTGTTACCATATCATATGGTTCTTTATAATGCTGGTGATGTAAATAGAACTATAACTTAAACAGCCAATACTAATGTTATAGCAGTATTAATAATCTAATCAAATACATTGAGATCTGAACTAATTCTGAACTCATAACGAAATCTAAGATTTCGTTATGAACACAACTTTTTTGCTTTCTCTACCTCGGTCTAGCTGAATTGCTATTTGCTGCTCTCTTTTTACGGTAAAGCTATTAACAATGTAAACGTATTTTGGAAAAGGGACAAACAATGTGCCGAGTTGCTTGTGCCCGCAACTTTTTTTTTTTTAAAATAACGATGAATATTTAATGTGCCTCGGCTCACACGTTGTTCTTCATTATGGATGAACATTCTAGGCCATCAATATTTCAGCAATATCATTACAGCTCAGTTTTCTTTATATATATATATATATATATATATATATATATATATATATATATATATATATATATATATATATATATATATATATATTTCTAAAAAAGTCAATATCTATTGCTTTCTAGCCAAATTTTTATCATTTTTTGAAGTTAGCCATTTTGAATTCATCTCCTTTCAACTTTCTAGAATTTATTTTCCAAGAGGAAGATGCCATTTTGAATAAATTTCTACCATCTTCGACCGTTAACACACCGTTAACCACTTTCTGAGTCAGGTAGTGTCAACTGTCTATTACGTTTCATTGGCCATAGCTTCATAACGTTTCTTTCCCTTTTACATCGTCCCACTTTATTGGTGAACTTAATTCTTATCTTTTCTGGAGGCCAACGACAATTTTTAGCTCATAGCTTTTCACATATTAAGGTTTGTTTAAGATTTTTTCTTTCTCTTGTTTTAATTTTGGTCATAGCAAAACCCAACTGGATACGCTTTTAGTTTAAAAGTTTGTCCCTTCTTTTATAAAGTTTTAACTCTTTCAGCAAGTAGGTTCTCCCTAAAAATTTTGTATAAGTTGACTAATAGCAATTTAGTATTTATTTTATTCTGTACATTTGCCTAACCAGGCTAGTTTTTCTTGCACCATTTATGTGTTTCTCATTTACTTTTAACCAGCGGACGCGCCGGGAAATGAAGCAGAGAAATTGAGACTTGAGTTTTAATAGGTTATTTTGTCAGTTTACTAGTCAAAAAGTTATTTCGTGTTCAGTCTCAATTCTTCTGTTTGGACGAAATGCGATATGGAATTAGCTGGATTCGAAGGTCATTGCGAATTTCCCCTGAAGAGTCCGTAATGGGATTCGAATTAGGCTAATTTACCATTTACCGCTTCTTTGTATTTTTGCTTGTGTCTTAAATAACTTTTGTGTTTATGTCAAAATGTTTTAGGACTGTTTAAACTTTAATCAAAAATTTTTAACATTCAAATTGGATTTAAGTTTGACATTCACTTTTTATTTGTCAGTTTTCTTTTTATAATTTCATTTTTCTTGCATTTAAACTTTTAATTGCAATTTATTTTAACTTAGTGTTAAAAATTATTCGCGGGGACCACAGTATCATATTTGCTTTAAAGCAGTAAGCATGAAGAATTTCCTTTTTACCTTGTTTTCTAATTTTGCAGCTCAATGCGCAAAATTCTTGACCGCACAGATCTTTTTTAGTCTATTCTCATTTCTTAAATTATATATATATAATTTATTTACTAATGAATAGTTGAATACATTATCTCTTTTGAGAAAAGTGGTAAAATTTTAGTTGAATGAAGTAAATTATAAGCATATTTAAAAGCAGTTATTAGGCAATTTATTACGATAAATTTATATATTTATTTCAATCTTTTATAAATATATATATATATATATACTTTTGTTGGAATTAAAAGTCCTTACTTTTAATTACCCGGTAGGGTAAGGAATTTTAATTTACCTTCGTAATCTTTGATCATAATTTATCTTCGTATTCGTTGATCGTAGTCAAATACTTCTTATCACAGAAGTTTCTTAATTGAGGAATTATATTCATGTTTTGGCAATGCCAAATTAAATAAAAAATTACAATTTCCGACAAATAACATAATCTAACTTTTAATGTGAACTCCCGGATCTTATATTTGGGAAGTTTTTTTACTCGGTATGCAAAAATAAATTTGTAAGAATTTTAACTCCCGTACAGAAGAATTGACGGGGATATATCTTTTCGAAATTTGCAGTTTTTGATGTCATTTCAGCCTGCCTTAAGTTATCGGTTAATTAAAATAAAGTAATTCATTTGATATATGTTTAAATGGAGTGCAAGAAAAATGCGCTTAATTAATAGCCCTCACAAGGAAGTCATTTGGTGTCCATGTCAGATAATTTGATTGGCACTTATAAATAATGAATTATACTGAATTATTATAAACTATGTAAGCATGTATTATGTAACAGGCTCAATGCATTATGAACTATGTAAGCATGTGTATGTATGAACTATGTAGGCATGTATTATGAAAGAGGACCTATGTATTATGAACTACTTGTATATAAGCATGTACTATGAACTATGTCTGTCATGAAGTATGTAACTAGGTAAGCATATATTATGAATTATGTAAGCATGTATTATGATACAGGATCAATGTATGCCCTTATGGGATCCATGAGGTGTTGCCCCGGATAGTTGCGGAGCCTGATCTAGACCCGAATAGTCTAAGTAAGCCGTACATGTGTTCAGACACAGCCCTCAACTGTGAACTGTGTAAATAATGAGCGCAAACTTTAATTAAAAGCACAATTAGAGTGATGATAGTTTAGAATCAATAAAGCATGCTAAGAGTAATTTTATTTAGCACACATGGTTATCCTGTTTTATTTATAATATATGATAACTACATCAAATCTCTGAAACTTTTGAGATCTCTATTCAATCAATAATTGCTTTTTAATAAAGTAACATTCATTTGATTAGTAAAAATTTCATGTCTGTTACATTCTAATACTTCTTTTTCTTATAGTTTTCATCATTAGCAGATAAAATTAAGCATTTTTGTTACCTGTACAAGAGTTTTCCTTTTCTCAAACAGCAATCATTATTATTTTTTGTAATATTGTTTAACTAATATGCGCAAAAACAACTTACTTATAAAACTTTCAGCATTAGCGATTAATGACTGAAGTTATGCATAGAACTTTCAAATTTCTCATTTTTTTTAAACCACTGAAATGAAAACCACAGAGGATTGGTCTCTTTCCATCTAGGTGGCAGCAGCTGCGTAGTGATTTATCGATGTACATGTGAACGGTATTATTTATTCAGCACCGAAATAATCAATAAACTCGCTAATAAAACTTGTTAACTTTTGCCTCAGATTAATCAAAAAAGTTCTTTAGTGACGCTTTTCATAAAAATTAAGATTATTAATAATGAATTTATCAACCGTGCAGCATAAAAAGCAAAGTTTAACACTTTTTTAATATCGGTGTAAAATATTTCTGCTGCATTTTTCTTGCATTGATAATTTTTAATATTTATTATTAACAAACTTAAAATAAAAACTTGAATTTTTTTTCATTAAATAATAACATTAAAAATAATAAAAGCATGTTTATTTGTTTCTGGATGTCAAGCATATGTTTCATCTTATACCAGTTTAAATTACTCACGATAATTATTCTTGAGAAAATATTTAATAAGATTTTCGAAACTGTTCCTTTTTGTTTCCTTGTATGAAGTAAAGAATTTCGGGTTTCGCATTTGAACGAAAATATCCATGTGTGAATCATGTTTTTGAATTACATTTGTATGTACGGACACAATAAAGGATTATTATACCAAAATGGTTTGTGAAATGGATTCCGAAGAAGTTTTTTCGTGACGTCTGTACTACATATGTATGTGTATCTAATAACTCAAAAACGAGTAGCCTTAAAAATTTGAAATTTTGTATATGAGTATTTATTATTTAAATATTTTATAATTTGAATATTTTGTATAATTTTGTATATTTTGTAATTTTGTATTTGTATTTTGTATATAACATGTAGATGTGCACCTCCATTTGTGTTGTAATTGGCGGCAACAAAAGTATATAAATACCAGGACATGTCAAAAAGTAAGTTGCACTTCCAAGTTATGACCATTTACTAAATTGTCAATATACAAGCAACACAGCTATGACAACATGTAATGTAAATTCGCTGTTCCACATAGATCCTAAGGCACTCTAAACATTTCTCAGAACGGACAACCAGCTTTTCGATGTGGTTACATAGCGCTGGAAGAGATTTCTGTGCATCCGGAATCGAAAAGTTGGTTGTCCGTTCGGAGAAATGTTTAGAGTGCCTTAGGAACTATGTGGAACAGCGAATTTACATTACATGCTGTCACAGCCGTATTGCTTTTGTATTGACAATTTAATAAATGGTCGTAACTTGGAAGTGCTACTTATCTTTTGATCTGCCCTCATATATGTATGCATATATATATATGAAATGTAATTTCTCATACATTATTTGTTTTGTGCAGCCGGGGCAACAGGAATGAGACAAATTTTGGAATATAAAGTGCTAGGTTTATTTTAGCATCCATCTCACAAGCGTTCTTTTTCGTACCTTGAGCAGAAGCCCTATTTATACCTATGTGTGCGTCACGAGGCTCATCCAATCAGCGATATTAATTGAAATCACGAGGTGACGCTATCTTCTCATCAGGAGTGTTCTTAAGGACTTTATGTAATGTGACAGATTTATGAGTTTGGCGATTTGGCGGGCGCCAACAGGTTAATATATTTTATACCAAAGAAAGGATTTCGCCAAGATTTAGGAACAGGGATGCAATTTAGGTAGAGAATCGCCAACACATTATTAAGCAATATTAATAGAATTTAATTTAATCAATTGATTTAAAAATATCATTACATATATATATAGAGAGAGAGAGACGGTAGCAAGACAACATGAATTAGAGAGACCATACTGGTCAAGAATTTTGCGCTTTGAGCTGCAACATTTTAAAAATTTTATAAGTAAGTGGAATGTTTAAAAGCTAATGCTAAAAAATACATTTGACACTATAGTTCCTTAGCGAAAATGTAAAATCATGTAACAACTAGAAACAATATTAAGGTAGTAAAAGCAATCTCGTAAAAACTAAATGTAAAATTTACAAATCGAGATGACTTCAAAATCAAAAAGGGTGAGAAAAAAACAATAAATTTTAACGTACAAACAATTTTAAAAAGAAATCTTGTAAAAATTAAATACATTTCAAATACACAGTAAATATGTACAAAAAATTGCAATAAATGGTAAATAGCTCAACTCGAGGTTTGAGCCGGATTTATCAAGGGAAAAGCAGCTCAAAACTCGAATCAAGTTAATACCTATAGCGCGTTCCGTTACAGGTATTAACTTGATTCGAGAGATATGATTGAGACTTACTAAACTTTTTTAGATTAAGTTGGACTATTTTATTAGTTAAATTACGTTTATAGTCTCAAAAATTATCGGTTGATATTATCGATGCGGGGGGCAAGAGTTAGAATCCCGACAAAGAAACTGCTTGTTTCTCATGCTAGCTGGTTCAAAATAAACGTGATAACACAATATGTTATCTGATGAATTAAATTTCGCGTGAATTCAAGGATGACTTTTTTCTTCTTTGTTTCACTTGAATAACACGTTCGTGCAATCCATTAAAGATAGCACGTGTGGTGAAAAGACAACTGTTGATACTATCCCAAAGGCTTTCATAAACCTAGACTGTGGCGTAATGTTAAATAGTCCACATTAAACTTTCTTTATTACATACGAATATGTTCTGATACCTTATCTGTTTCAGAATTATTGTAAAATCGAGAGTTATTGATAATTTCAATCTAATTTTTAATATGATCAATCAATAATTCCAGAATTTCACTTTCATTTAACCATATCCATCCTTTTGCTTTGCTTATCAAAGAAAACAATAAAATGCTATCAAATGTAATGCGCTCACTCTGAAGCAGCAATAAAATGTCCTATACTTCCATACATGCCTAGAAGATATCTTATTCGCTGCAAAAATAAATGAACAAAATATAAAAAGAAAATGGCATTCGAAACCCTCCGACTAAAGAGATACTTGTGTTAGATTGTATTCGAACAACTTTTGTCGAACATTTGGCATTGCGATCCACTTACATACAGCTGCGAATTATCACGAACAGCTTGCACATAGCTGCTCTTAAGGCCATTCCACTCAGTTACGTTTCACAGTGTCCTTTATTATTATCTTGAAAAATGCTAGTAAAATGTTTCGTTTTAACGTATAAAATTGCATGTAATAAGCCGTCAGCGGATCATTTCTCCCGTATCTCATTTCAGGCATTCAGAAAATGGGGCTGGAAAATGTCGTACATGATACTATGAGAGCAAAAGTGTTAAAATTGTACCTTTAAAATTGAAATGTTAAAGGAAAAAAGTTTTAATTGAAGCAGAGATAACTGCAGCTTCAAATGTAAAACGCATATTTGAACTTTTCATTTATTTGATATGCTTTAAAATATTATTGACATTTTCAGTGTATCCGTACGTTTTCATACATTAATAGATATATCATGAAATATTTATTAAATTTGTAAGGGTCTTAGGAAATTTAAACTATATTTTTAGATTCAAAAATTTAAAACGCGAATACAGAAGACATCGAACTTTGCATATAAATAAGAAAATATGACTAAAAACTGAGAGAATAATGAGGAAAAGATTAAACATTTTTCAAGGTAACATATTTAAGCACGCTAGCATGATGAAAATTTATGTCTTGCTAAATAGATGCAGATGACTGCAATGTAAAAAATTAATAAATTAAAAATTTGAAAATTGAATCCCCTCTGTATTAGTGTAATCAAAACTAAAAAGCTACATCAGCAATAGCAAACTATTTTAAATGCACTAAATTTTTACAGTTTTAGAAAATCCTCTCCATAGCATATCATTTTATTTTATCATCAGTGATGTTATGCAGCATTAGGTAATTTTGACGCAGGAGACGTGAGAAATGAGCAATACCGTCATCGTGACTCGAACCTGGACTCCTCGAATACACACCGAATGTGCTATCGTTACACCATGAAGGCATTCAAAAAGGAGGTAGGAAATACCTTATATGCTCCCCCTTCTAAAGGGCGATTGGGGATTAGGGGACCCAGTAGCTAAATCCTGGTGGTAAAGAAAATCACCATCCACCACCTTTTAGTTCGGGCGCCCCTCTAGAGCATTAGGAGGCCCACCAGCGGCCGAGCGGTAAAGTCGCTGAACACTGGTAGTTCGGTCCGAGGTTCGAATCCCGCGTACGGGCCGGCTGTATGGGTGTTTTCGTGGTTTTCCCCATGTGTAACGTGCATACGAGCCAGTTTCCCTTAGAAAGTCCTCCACGAAGGCATCCCTCCTCTTAAGCAGATAGCCCTAGTGTGCTTTGCCATAATTAAATACACCGCCTAGAGCATTAGGAAATTTTGAAGCAGGAGACATGAAAAATGAGCAATGCTCTCGCCGGTACTCGAACCTGGTCCACTCGAATACGCCCTTAATGTGCTACAGTTACAGCACGAAGGCATGCAGAAAGGAGGGAGAATATACTTTATAATGTAATGTTATGCCGTTTCATATTTATAATGCTCCAGTTCCAATTATGTTCAATTAAAAAAAGGTTCCATTAAAATGACATCCTATTAGGTTCCATCCTAAAAGTTCCATGAAAATTACATCTGGAATGCTTAACTTCATACATAACAAATAAAATTCTGATGTGTAATAGATTAATTCAATGCATATGTCATATAATCTAGTTTATTTACGTAAGACAGACACTCTCGTCCCCGCTCTTGAACTGCTTTATTAATAAGCAATCGTATTGAAAAACTTGCATCGCCTTCTAGGAAGCTACAAATGCCAGTTAATAAAAATATTGTCTCTAAATTTTAACATACTAAAAATCTAATATACTTAATTTGAATGTTATTCTAGTGTTCCATGAGTTTTATTTTCATCGTTAAATACGTGTTTCGAAATTACTAAGGCATTCTTATGCTCGTGTTTTAGAATCGTTTAGTTCAGGTTTTTTAGGTTCGAATCCCGCGTACGGGCTGGCTGCATGGGTGTTTTCGTGGTTTTCCCCATGTGTAACGTGCATACGAGCCAGTTTCCCTTAGAAAGTCCTCCACGAAGGCATCCCTTCTCTTAAGCAGATAGCCCTAGTGTGCTTTGCCATAATTAAATACACCACCTAGAGCATTAGGAAATTTTGAAGCAGGAGACATGAAAAATGAGCAATGCTCTCGCCGGTACTCGAACCTGGTCCACTCGAATACGCCCTTAATGTGCTACAGTTACAGCACGAAGGTATGCAGAAAGGAGGGAGAATATACTTTATAATGTAATGTTATGCCGTTTCATATTTATAATGCTCCAGTTCCAATTAAGTTCATTTAAAAAAAGGTTCCATTAAAATGACATCCTATTAGGTTCCATCCTAAAAGTTCCATGAAAATTACATCTGGAATGCTTAACTTCATACATAACAAATAAAATTCTGATGTGTAATAGATTAATTCAATGCATATGTCATATAATCTAGTTTATTTACGTAAGACAGACACTCTCGTCCCCGCTCTTGAACTGCTTTATTAATAAGCAATCGTATTGAAAAACTTGCATCGCCTTCTAGGAAGCTACAAATGCCAGTTAATAAAAATATTGTCTCTAAATTTTAACTTACTAAAAATCTAATATACTTAATTTGAATGTTATTCTAGTGTTCCATGAGTTTTATTTTCATCGTTAAATACGTGTTTCGAAATTATTAAGGCATTCTTATGCTCGTGTTTTAGAATCGTTTAGTTCAGGTTTTTTCATAAACAATTAAGAATTTCTATGATAGCAAAAATGTAAATTTTTCCACTGCAAAAAGCTATGGCAAAATGGATTACCTCTGGAGCAGAAGGAAAAATAAATTTACATGGAGATATAAAATTTTTATTTCATTTATAATAACTATTTAAAAATATATTTATAAAGTACCGTATTAAATGTCTACAGATAAATTATTTACTTATTGTTTCTCCTATATTATTTGCTTATTTATTACCCAATAATTAGCCCAAAAGAGACGTTGGTCCCGTATGGGATATGAGTCTCAAAATGTTATTTTGAGTTGAATCAATGTAAACCATTATCACTTGTCTAATTGACGCCACCAAATATTATCGTTCTGTATTATATTTAAAGAAATTAAATAAGGAAGAATCTGCATAATTAACTATATGTGCATATCTCGCATTGTGGAAAAACCACGGTAACTACTGCCGTCTAATTTTGAACAACACAGTTCTCCACCCGAACATTGGCACCTGGAAGCCAGAATATTGTTTCTACAATTTATTTTATTATCTATTTCATAGGCTGTAAAACTTTAGCGAATTATTTATTAACAAACTCAAAGATTTCAAAGCAAGCAGTGGGTGGCAACACTGTAGGAAAAAAAAAAAATTATCCAAAGCTGGAGACTGTCTGTCGAAAATTCTAAAGATATGCTATTTTTAAATATTTTCTAATTTTGCAGTTGAATCGAATTTTATTGGCGTAAGCACCAGTTGAATTTTATGAGCGCAATGTAAACACGTAAAAAGTTAATAATAAAGAAGCAAAAAAGTTTTGCAAAGCCATCTTAAAGAGAAAACTGAACATTCATATGATGAACTGAGAGAAGACTGAAAAAAAAAAAAAAAAAAAAAAAAAAAGGAAATCCAACACTTAATCCTTTTTTGGGAATTCTAAACGTATATTCATGAGCTGTTTTTAAAATTTTTGTTATTTCGCTCTTGAATTGTATATGGCGTAAGTGAGAAGAAAATGGTATTTAATAATAAAGTTAAAAAGAAAAAAAAATTGTTAGTAGGAGTGAATATAACAGCAGACTGGTAGACTACGAACTCCTAAAAAACCCTGATAAAGCCTTTTTAGGCGACCATTAAAATCTGAAATTTTTTTAACTTTTTTAATTTAATTTTACATTATTTGCTTACTTTATCAGACATATTACTTACGTATGGTTTCGAATCCTTCAAGAGACAAAGCCCGAAATTTAAATTCCTTCTTATTATTAATTTCTACTAACATATATCATCAAAATCTTCTGCGTCTTTAAAATTATTTGTTTCCATCAAATGTATTTAACTTGCAAAAATAAATTTTGACGCTAGACTTTAATTCCTGTTTAGTTGCCAAAGAGCCATGAAACGAATATTTCCAATTTAGAAAGCATTATTTATTCTGATCAGGATTCATAATTTATTACGGTATTTGAACACCCATTTCTCTTCCAATACATCAACTAAAGAGATTTCCCTTTTAGGAAAGCAATTGCTTTTGTAAGCATTTCATAAGAATGCTTAAAAGATCCTTGACTCATTGTCTTTGGGAAACATGGAATGAAGCCGAAACTACTTAGCTTTAGTTCTGTGGGGCCAATTACTCTGCTTCCATTTATTCCGAAACCACCTGACATGTTTTCCACCTTCATGTACACATCCTGGGTAATTGGAAAAGACAAAGAGAAAACTGGTGGATACTTTTTCTTCGGATTTGTTAATGATAAAAGAGATTATACTTTCTCAACAAAATTCATTGGCTTTTCACTTAAAGCTAAAATATTCCAAATCATCCATATATATATATATATATAATATTAAAATTCTTATATTTCAAGTTAAATTAAGAAAACTAACAGAGAAAATTTGAAGTCTGAATAAATTCCAGATTAAAATTTCGTAAATTTTAAATAATAGTAATTTTTTTAATTTAAAAAGTATAGAAATTTTTTTACAAAATAGCCAAAGTTAAATCAGTATGAAAAAACTACTTTACTAGGCAATGTTAGGCTATAGTAGCGGATATGCATAAAATTGTGACAAAAATTTTATAAATGATAATTAAAGCCATACAAAGAAAATTACTTAAAAATGATCAATTGAAAAGATAATGAAATAATACCGACACTTCAGGGGAAATTAGTTTATTTCAGATGTATATACTATATTTAAATATATGTAAGATAAAAATACGTCAGCGAACTTTATAACTTAACTTATTAATAGGTTCCTAACTACTCATTTCTAATTTGGTTATTTCCTCTGTGTATTCTTTGTAACTGGCGCAAATCCAGAAAAGTAATACGCTTTCTGGACTTCGCCATTTTTAGATTAAACTATGTCATATAATATACCTAACGCTGTTGATGTAGTTAAATAGGAACTTAAAATTTTGTCACCTGAAGCCTTTCTAACCTAAACCAAAGCATTCTCTTGGGGGCCTTCCATTTTGAATAGTTGCAAACATTTTGCTTTCTACCTCTGTGCTGCTTGGAATTTATTTCATTGCTCTTTTTCTATCACAACAGTATCAAAAATGTAAATATCCTGGAAATAGGCTCTATTAAAGTACTAAGTGAATTGTGGCCACAAATGCTAATTGAAATAAAAATGAATAATTAGTTTTACACTGCTGCCAAAATTCCTAGGCATTACAGATTCAACATTTTAGTATTATCTAAGTTCTGTGCTATCTATGTGCTGCGCCATCATTATTTCTGCGTTTCTAAATCGCAGTATTCCTACATCAGTAGGCCCACCAGCGGCCGAGCGGTAAAGACACTGAACACTGGTTGTTCGGTCCGAGGTTCAAATCCCGCGAACGGGCTGGCTGCATGGGCGTTTTCGTAGTTTTCCCTATGTGTAACGTGTATACGAATCAGTTTCCATTAGAAAGTCCTCCACAAAGGCATCCCTCCCTTTAGGTAGATAGCTTTAGTGTGCTTTGCCATAATTAAATAATACAATCCTACATCAGTACTTATAAATTTGTATATATATAATAAAAACAGATAAATATATATAAAATAAGATATATATAATAAAAATACCCCCATAACACAAGACATCCTCAGGATATCCTATTTAAGTCGTAATGTCCCGGGAAGCAGTTAGGATATCCTGAGGATGTTGATTCTCAGATATCCTGAGGACTTCTTAAGTCAACATCCTGAGGATATCCTATTCAAGTCTCAATGTCCCGGGATATATGAAGATCTCCTCAGGATGTTGATTTTCAGATATCCTGAGGAGTTCGTAAATCAACATCTTAAGGATGTCCTGTTCAAGTCGTAATGTCCCGGGATATATGAAGATCTCCTGAGGATGTTGTTTCTCAGATATCTTCGGTACTTACTTTTTATGGAAGCTCATATCTGAAAATATTAAAGTAACCTTGTACCACACGCAAGTCATGTTATAAGAATCGAAATCTTATTCTATGGATTACCTATTCTGCATATGAAAATTTAATTGTTATGCTTACACTGGTTTTCGTATATTTTGGCTGTAAGTATTAAGTAATAATATTTTCAAATTTTTGTTGTTGTTTCACAGTGCCTATTGATCAGAGTACTTTCTTACAAATTATAGGCACGTGTTTTCATTCGTTTTGAGTTTCATATTAAAAGTGTGTTTACGATTAAATTCTAATTGCTACATAATATATTTTGTAAACATTATTTTAGATACTTTTCTAATATCTTTGAACACAAATATTATTTACGTTACAGGTTAACTCAGAAAATCTTTTACAAAGACATTTATCCTATGAACAGATGGGCATGATGTGCATCCATGCCTTATATGGCATTCGAACTTGAGCCCTTCTGTACGGCAATCAGTCACTATAATCACTTACCCGTCTCTGAGGCACTAATCAGAAATATCAAGTTAGAAAAGTATTCTATTAAATTCATCGATAGTTCTTAGCATAGAAATAACTATACTTTGAAACTGCAAAAGAAAAAAATACTTTTTGATCTGTTACACTATTATATTAGTAATGAATGATGTTTAGTGCTGTGCAGTAATAAGTAACAATATTTTTTTTAACAAACGAAATTTTAGTTTACAGACGCAGTTAAAAACTAGTCTGTACGAGGTTTAACCTCCTGTAATTTGAATTTATAAACAGAAGAATAATTTTATTGGGCTAAAAAATTCATTGCAGTTTCTTCGTTCATTTTCTGGTAAGTTCTTTAATAATGAGAATTAGTCTTTCAAAGCGACTGAGGTAAGAAGTAACTTATTGTTTACCTCTCTGTAATAGAAAAATAAGGTTTGAGAATGGGAAGAACTAACATTAAGTTCTTACTCTCCTCAAACCTCACTTTGCTACCTCTTTAACCATACAAATATTCGGTCTTTGCTAAACAAAGCGCGAAAAAAATATATCCAGCGCTCTGCAGTCTTATACATTATGCCGACAATGCTACCTGACTCCTCATAATTTAACAATAATTGCTGCTTTATTAATTTATTTGTAACATCCAGAAAATGCAGTAAACACGTTTCTTCAAGGTATATAACACAAAGTTAAATGTTGTTATGAAAACTCAAAATTAGATAACGGATTAAATAGATGTTCAAACTTTAAATTAAAATGATTTAATTTTTAAATTAAACGCGTTCTTTAATCTCAGCACTTTTATTACTTTATTTTATACTATAAATAACAATTGAAGTTGAAAATCTTAAAGTTTCGTTTCCATCATTATCATTGTCCGTAAAACTGCTTCTCAAATTTTCTTTGCTTTTGAGAAACCGAGCTCCGCTCAGAATGTAACACCTCTGAGCACTTTTTCTGTAGCCGATGCCCCAAGAAGATTTCTCTTTTGTTAACGTGGCAGATTTATGTGTCAAACCTTCCCTTCTTTTGTATCCCCCTACAAGGGAAACATCCCTTCACATCCCTTCACAACAAAGTACGCAGAACACCCCCAACGGTTTTAATTGCTCCGTAATAGTGATATCCTTGAAGAACCCCACAAAGTGGAAAGTACACGTACTTACTTTCAGATTTCCAGAATTCAGCTATTCTGCTAAACATTATAGCCGTCGTTCCAAATTCTCTTTCAGTTAGGAACTGACTTGCTGACGCTTGCAAGCGTTACATTGACAGAGTGTGAAAAGTAAGTTTCTAAATGTTTCCTTTATTTTACAAAAATGATCAGAACTAAAAAAAATTATCTCAGATATCTAAAAGACGGATTTACAGCAGAATAAATCAACGTATATTATCGGATTCGTCAGAAGATGAAGTAGTATTTAATTATGAAAAAGGACTGTGTCGAATTTTTGCGCTAGCAAATATTCTTTAAGTTCCATTTCAAACTCTGATTCGAAATATGAACTTTTATGTCTCAAGAAGAACTGACTGATGACGATTACCAAAACGATTATCCCATTTTCAGGAATATTCCAAATATAGGACTAATAAATATTCCGTTAGACTTTATGTCCATTGTGTGCTTAGGAGTAGTACAAAAAATGATTACTATTAGGATAGGCGGAGGCACCTTACAAGCACGATTACGACATAAAAATGTTGAACTATTTTTTTTTAAATGACCAGTTTTTAAAGCCTTATGTACCAATTGAATTTGCAAGAAAACCAAGGAACCAACTCTAAAAGAATTGAAACACTGGAAAGCTACAGAATACCGTCAATTTTTACTGTACACTCTCCCACTTATTTATTATTTTTTTTTAAATTTAACAAAAAGCTACATGATCATTTTTTACTACTTCATATTTCGATTAGACTCTTATGCAAAATACAGAATCAGACGGCAATTGATGAATACGCACAGTCTCTATTAAAACTCTTCGTAGTAAATTTTGGGCTTTATTATAAAAAACAGTATATTGCTCATAATGTTCACGGCCTACTGCATATTTGTGAAGATGTAAACATGTTTGGGCCGTTAGATAATTACAGTGCATTTAAATTTGAAAGCTATATATCTTCTATAAAAAAACTGATTAGAAAATCTTCCGCTCCATTACAGCAAATAGCAAGACGAACTCATGAACTGTTTAATCATACTGTAGCCATGAATAATGATTCAATCAACGTAACCGACTCAAGTTCAGAATTTCAAAATTTACACACATCTGGTCCCCTACTTAAAGGTTATTAAATGCTTAATTTTATTATTGAATTTTGAATACAAATTAACTGAATTTGTAGAATAATTTAATTAGGAATATATCGAAGAATTCAGTTTTGGGCTATTGAATGGTTAAAAATGATCGAAAGATTTTTAATATTTTAAAGCAAAATTTTCTCTTATAATATTTTGTATTAATAATTCATTTCAAGTCTCTTGCTCAATTTTAGATATATTTACAAATTATTAAATAAATTGAAATTCAAATTAGAAAATAAATTGTATAAATATTCTTAAAATTTCTTATTTTCCATAGTAACCACAGATGGAGGACCTGAGACTGTCTGTGGAAAATAAGCAAGTTTCAGATTATCACAGCACCTTCACATACTTTCACTGGAATATAAAGAAGATTTCTGGGAATATACTGGGATGTAACATTAAGCAGTTGAGAGTATGTATTTAAAAGGTTAAAGGGATATTGTAACTAGTATTTCAAATCCTGATAACATCCCATACGCTGTCGGTGGGACCTAGATAGGATGTCCTAAGGATATACTGGGATGTGACATTAAGCACTCGGGAGGATGAGTTTAGGAGGAAACTGGGTTATTACGGGATGTCCTGAGGATGTAGTAAGTAGGACTTTAAATCCTAATAACATCCCATACGCTGTCGATGGGATATAGATAGGATGTTTTTAGGATATAATGGGCTGTGTTTAGGAGGTTAGTGGGATATCCCGGGATGTCCTGAGGATGTAGTAAGTAGGAGTTCATATCCTAATAACATCCCGCACGCTGTCAATGGGATTTAGTTAGGATGTCCTGAGGATATCCCGGGATGTGACATTAAGCATTCGGGAGGAGGTGTTTAGGAGGTTCACGGGATATTCTGGGATGTCCTGAGGATGTGCGCATATCCCGCGAGCAACATTCTCGGGATATCCCAAGGATGTTTTTGTGCTATGTGGGATATATATAACAAAAACAACCCTCACTTATTTTAGTTGTTGTTAATTGATGTTATATTAGTCGATTGATCTGCGATCAATGATAATAGGTAATATTTTCATTACTTAAAATTCTTATATTTGATTTTGGTATTTTTGCGTTTAAGGATTTTTTTTTTAATTTTTATGGTTTTTAAGCAATAAAGGTCTGGTTAATACTAATTTAAATTATTAATTAAAATACTGAAAATCATTTAATGATTCATGGTTTTAATTGAATTTCTTTTCCTTGGAGACGGCATATAAAAATGTTTCTAATTACAAGTTACATATATTATTACACGTACTTCACTTTTGAAGCAGATGACCACCGTGTTCGTGTCTGGAGAGGACGGAGCCAGTGGTCCAAATCAGCCTTTGTTTTATAAAGGCATACAGCCATAACCCCTAGTGTGATGGTGTGGGTAGCTATTTCTTATGACAGCAGGTCATCTTTAGTGATCCTTCGTACATCCTTAACAGCTCAACGATATGTGATGCCAGCATGCGGCCGGTTGCATTACCCTTCATGGCACGTCATCCTGGGCCATTTTCCAACAAGATAATGACAGACCACATAACCCTCGCATATATCTAGACTGTCTTCGTGCGGTTGATACTCTTCCTTGGCCAGCAAGCTCAGCAGACCTTTCACCAATCGAACATGTCTGGGACATGGTAGGCAGCCAGATTCAAGCACCACAAAATATCGCTGATCTGGACCGACAACTGATGAATGCCTGGCAGAATGTGTCGCAGGATGACATTAAGAACATCTACTACACCTTGCCTCGACGATTTAAAGCATGAATTGTTGCTAGGAGCGGTTCGACCCACTACTAATTTGAACACTCAATGGGTGATTGAGTGCAATGAACAGGTACTATGACCTTGATTTTTGTTCATTTTATTATCTGTGTATGAGCTATACACATATTCAATTTCATCTAAAACAAACACTTCCTTCATGGTGCGTCGATTTTTTTTGCAAAAGTGTGTATAGGTTCCAAATTTTTAACGCTACTGCTAAGTAATGAAATTTTACCTGTACTGGATACTAATAGACCTAAGCCAACTTTGGCAAATTTCTCAGTTCTCGAAATTTTATCAAAAGTCTAATTAATTGGTTGCAAACATTGCGATATAGGAAATTCTTAATGTAAATATTTGTAGCAAATTACATAGGCAAGAAACAATATTATTAGATATTTATACAGGAATTTTGTAATTAAAAAGCCAAAGTACTAATCTCAACATGTATTACTGATTAATCAACTTCCTTCATCCTCAATTTGGAGAAATAAGTTTCAGGAATATGTTTTAAAGCAATTAACATTACTTTCCTAGAGTTAACGCACATACTATACTTTCTTTTAAGTATATAAAACCTTTAAGGAATATACTCATAAATTACCTTGATACTACAGAGATTTGTTGCTGCAAAGAACCAGAATTTTTTCCATCTGTCAATGATCACCATAACACATGAAGTTTAGACATAGTCAATGATCTGCAATTATGAAAAACGATAAAACGTGGCACTAAATTCAGACTTGTCTATGGAATTAGGGTCAAGTTATGCCTCAGCAGCATTGAAAATATCTTCAAAGAATAAACTTATTTATAAGAATTTAAAAGCATACAAACTAAGCTCTCCAAAAATTATATTGTTTATGTGGGAAGAAGTATTTTGAAATTTACATGCAATTTAAACTGGAATACAAGAAATCAAACAGGAATTTACGATCACCGAAAGATAAAGCGAGTAATAATTTCAGTATTATAAGAAAGCAGTTTTACAACCAATTTATTGAAGAATAACTTAATCAGCCAATTACCAAAAAACAACTAAAAACGAAGTATCAGTAATACAAAAAACTACAAGTCTTTCACTGCAAACTTAAAATTACTGTTTTATTTGATTAGAATGGATTAATAAACAGAGTAAAAGAAATTATTTTTATGGAAATACGTAATGTTTTGGAATGTGATTCCGTTTAAAAATATTTAAGTCTAAAAAAGTATTATTTTTCTTTTAGATATTTGTAATTTTATCATGAATAAATTAGATGTGTCAACTTTACCAAAACAATTAGAAGAAGATTAATCAAAGAAAGATAACTGTAATTATTTTTGTACAAAATAGTAAAAATATTTAGTACTTTTTATTTCTACTGCAGACAATAGAGTTTAATTAACAAACCAAATTGCATGAGGAACATCATTGCTCTGAAAGCTTTTTTCCCATGCAAGGAAGATGAACTCATATTTCCTTCGGAATTCACTTACAATTTTTTTCTAATGTTTTCCAGCTGTGTAATATAAAGGAAAAAACAATTGTGTTGTGTATTACTCTTATCTGCGAATTCTCATTTTCAGATTTTTTAGAAGTGCTTCTAAACTAGCGAAAACTAAACTCATAGACCTTTGCATAGGTCTAAAAACCATTCCAGTTTATGTTCATGTTTTACAGAATATCATCAGCCATAACACAAAGTGGAATTAAGCATTCTTTTCAATATGATGTTCTTTACATAAACGTTTCCGGCTCTTCTGAAGCTGTGCAAATCAGTCATATATACCAATGGTAAAGTGTAAAATTACTTATACAATAAAATGAATGACGCCTAATATTTTTACCTAATATTTTTATACAATGTTGTTATATTGTATTGTATCCCCGCTACAACGGTATTTTAGTGTAACTCAGTGAAATTATCTATGTATGGCTTGGATTGGTTTCTTTGATCATGGGAAAGCATTTCAGGGCTATCTATCTGCCTAAGGGGAAGGATGCCTTCGTGGAAGAGTTTCGAAAGGAAACCTGGATAGTATACATGTTACACATGGGGAAAACGCGAAAACGCCCATGCAGCCAGCTCTGTCACCGGTTTCGAACCTCATCCCGAACTACTAGTGTTCATCGATTTTACTACTCGACGGCACTGGGTAAATCTTTTAAGGAACTCACAATTATAATTTCAGGTATTCTAGTTCTCTGAAGTAATCCGAGAACTGATACTTCAGAAGTAAAGAAGCAGACAAGAGCCCGAAGAAACTATATGGAATTATTTATATTTATTACAGTAAATAGTCTTGGAAGAGAAGAGCAGATAACAAGGTAAAGTAGAAGTAAGCACTACGTAGCTGAATTCGTCATCAAAAATGTTCTAACCAATGTGAAATTAGTGAGACCGAATTGATAAAACAAACGTCAACCATTTCCACTTTTCCTAGAAAATACCTATTTTCTACTTTCTTTATATTCAAAGATAGTCTTGTAATATGAAGAACTGATTACAGTATATATGCATACAAAAATAGCGGATTCTTACATTTATATCTTAAAGTGGATTTTTGAGTAGTAGCATTCGTAAATGGTTTATGCCAGTTTAACTTGGCACTGTTCCAGAACATACGTGAGTGAAATGGATATATTACTTACAGCAGCATCAAATATGTCATTAAATTATTACAAAATTATTATAGTACATTTCATCTGAATATTTTCTATTATATGAAGATTAACGCTTTTTCTCCATTTGTTATGGCGGACAAAATTTTTTTTATATTTGGATTCGTTATATTCGTTCCTTACAGCATGCTTTTGTGGGTAACGGTAACACACTGGCGCGAATACAAGAAGTCCAAGTTTGAGTCCTGGCGAGGGCACTACTCATTTTTTGCGTCTTACAGTATCAAAACCTCCTGGTGGACGATAATTCGTCACCACCAGGATTTGGCGATGGAGTCCCTAGTCCCCAGCCGCCGTTTAAAAGTGGAAGAATATACGTTATTTTTCCCTCCTTTCACCATGCCTTCGTGGTATAACGGTAGCATACTTGGCGTGATACAGATATATATACATATAAAAATATTCGGAAGCAAATAAAAGTATACATACTCTCACGCATATTCATATATACAATCTATACTTTATCTTGATAATTAAAGTTTACATGAAGCTATCCTTCGATCTGATAACAGTATCTAAAATAAAATGTAAAAATCTTTTTTTTTTTTCGCCAAGCGCTTGTTTCATTCTGAGACACAATCAAAATTTTAGCTACAGACATCTCGTTCTCAACACAGAGTTTTAAACAACCTTATTCTGCGTTCACAGAGTAAATACTATTAGCAAGGCCAAACAGAGCGACAAATTCAGCTTTGCGTGTTAATAGTTTGTGCACGAATCAAAGATTTTAAACAAATAAAATAGAACGTTGCTAAAAACACAGAAACATTATCGAAGCCTGTTTCAAAACACCATTACTTAGTTTGAAATATATCAAATCTTTCTAACTCTTTCAAGCCTGCATGCAAACACGCTTGAAATCATATTATATCTCACAGTTTTCTAATGCAATCTGCGCTATATTCATAGAATAATTACATGAATTGATTGTATTTTCATTCTTTTTTCCCATACGAAACCAAGTTTAAATATATTAACGAAAAAGTAATAGTTTTTGCTTTACAATATGTCGAAATTGAAATCCTTCTTTCTCTCTTCCACCCTTTTCTTTTTTTTCCCTTTTTTTTTTTTTTTTTTTCTTTTTAGCCCAACCTGGAGTTAGAACCCAAAGGCTATTAGACTCAAAACGGCGTTCTGCGACGTTTCACTTTTTGCGTTGGTTCACTTTTCAAACTGTTGACACCAAGTATTATTCCCGTGTAACATTACGTTTAAACAACTGAAATAATGAAGAATCTGCATGAATGTATATATGTTTCTCTCATTGTGAAAAAACGACCGTACTTGGAACCATCAGATTTTGAATAACGTAATCCTCCACCACTCGGACATGGGCATTTAGGAACCCGAATTTTGAACTTGGAATTTGTCTTATTATCTATTTCATATTTTGTAAAACTTTAACGAATTTTTAATTAACAAACTCAACGATTTCAAACCGAGCAATGACAAAACTGTACGAAAACAAAACATTTTAAATTCCAGCGCGCGAGGCTGTCTGTCGAAAATTTTAAAGATATTATGTTTTTAAATATTTTGTGATATTACTGTTGAAATGGATTTTATGTAATTTAAGTGCGAAGAACATCATATTTCTTAAAGGAAGGTAGCGCAGAAAACTTGGAAAAAAAGGGGCCCTTTTGAGCAATCTAAAATCTGACTTTAATATAAAATCTTAACCAACCTGGTTAGCACACTTGGCATGTATTCGAGAGGCCCAGGTTTGAGTCCCGGCGAGAGCATTGCTCATTTTTCGTGTCCTTCTTCAAAAATGCTAATGACTCTACAGTGGCGTCCAAACATAAAAAAAAAAAAAAAAAAAAAAAAAAAAAAAAAATGTGAATGATGATTTTTTACGACCAGGATTTGGCGATTGGATCCCTTAATCATCAGTCGCCCTTATATAAGGTATTATCTCAATCCTTCCGACATGCCTTCGTGGTGTAACGGTTAGCACACTCGGCGCCTATTCGAGAGGTCCAGGTTCGAATCCCGGAAGGAGTATTGCCCATTGTTCGGGTTTTCAGGTTTCAGATGTATGTACGTAAAAAAAATGTGTTTTATCAAGAGTAAGTATTAAATTATTTTTGAGTTTTTCGCATTAATTCCATTCAAATCTCTTTTATTAATTACTTTATTGTATGCATAGTTTTCAATATTCCTTAATATATGCATAGCGGACATCAATCATATTTATTTTTATTACCTTGGATGCATGTTGATAAAGTTATTAATAAGTCTCTGGGCTTAATATCACGGCTTTTAATATTGCAAGCAAACAGCCTACGAATGAAGCATATTTTCTAAGCACTATATATAATAGCTCAATTTATCACTCTGACAGTAATACATATATTTTAAAATAATTTAAAGAGTTAATAATTGAGATACATCGTTCTACTACATGATGGATAAATGCATCTTTGACGTTTTTGGAAGACAATTACCATCCAAGAGGCCACTGTGAAATTCTGATAAGAGTCAAAATGAGTAATTATTTTAAAATGCTGCTAGTTTCCATTCTAAAACATAACCCTAAAGTTTACGTCATCATGAATAATTTTCAAATGTTTAATGTTCTTGTTTCCATAAATAGAAAGTTATATGTTAATTTCACGTCTGTCTCGAACTAAAAATTTAAAAGAATGTAAATTGCTGAGTAATAGACAAGTATAAGAGTGTCTGTCGTTTTCGTGACTTGAGTAGTAGGTTTAGGAAACTCTCACCAACGTCTACAAAACTTCGTGAGTAGAATATCGAGTGAAGGGCTTTTAATTATGTTTTACATGTCAAGATGTTTGGATAGTTCGGAACTCCGAAGAATTAAAGGAACTTTCAAAGTGCGGGAAAATAAGTGATTTTCTTTAACTAACTTATTATAATTGAAATATTTATATTGATATGGTGTAATCTGTCCTTCCGTGTGAATTTCAATTTGAAATAACTTTTACAACTCTATATTCGAAGTAACTGAGTTGAAACTCTCATTTTGCAACTTAATATTCGAAGTAAATTTGATATATTTTAACCCTTTTACAAGTCTTTTAACGTGCTTGTAATTATTGTATAATTTTTAAGAAAAATGGTGTTAAAATTTTATTTAAATAAAATTTAGCTATTTTATATTTTAATAAAAAAGAGATTACATTTTATTATTGAAATCTTTTACCCTACCTGATAAGAAGCGTTTTATTTCAAAATTTTAAAAATAAAAATTTAAATTGAACTAAAAATTTCTAAAATAAATTTTTATCGTTCTTCTTTGTGTCAATATTCTATATATGAGTACCAATATTTTTTTCAATGTATAAAGTGTACGGAATTGTCACGCTTTCCTCTACGTGCTCTCGCGTTTAGGACGTCCAGTTAGCGCTGAGCTGGGACCTCAGTGAGACCACAGTTGATTTTCCTTACAACTCTTAAATCTTCCTTTTCCTCCCCCCCCCAAAAAAAGCCAAAAATCTCAATAAAGTTATAAGCATTTTGTTCTCTTGATTTCTCAGTCCTTTGGTATGTTACGGTTATAGACATTTTACATTTGAATAGTAATAGTAATATGCTTCAGATAAGTAATTACAAATTATTTTGTAGTTAAACATATTGTCGTCGAAAATATCATGGTAAAAAAAAGCACCCATAAATCATATATGTTTTTCAGGTTTTCAAATTTCTAAATGCATACTTGCAGGATGATTGTGTGAGAGAGAAGGAATGAGGAATATTTTTTATTTTATATTTTTGAAATAACTAATATATTTTTGCTAAAACATTGAAAAGGAAACTTAATATCATTTGTTATTTAATAAAAATTTCAATTCAAATGGAGCTATTGTTATACAATGCCTGAGATCATAAAATCTATAAACAGCTGAGCTGGTGAATAAGAATGAAATAAGCAACGTATCCTATTTCCTGAAAGAATAGCCAGGAAGAAAATAAATTATAGTTCCTTGCTGGTATGAGCAATTCAATCTTCAGATACATCACAATATTTATTTATATTAATTATTTCAACCATAATTACGTACTACATTGAGATATTATTAAAAATGAAATCGCATATATATATATTAATACGAGTTTCTAAAAATGTAGGAGCTAATGTTGTTAGGGTAAAACAGAGTTTAAAATCGATAAAGAGAACAAAATACGAGAACAAAGTATGTGTGCTTTAGAATTGATTTCAGTGGAAGATTGAGAAATTGCGTGAACGCAATCTGTTGTTTTTGTGTTACACTGCTTTCCATTCATCAGAAGTTAAATATCTGACCGCTAACTATTGGAAGTTCACTGCAATCTTGAAAGCGCCGAGCAAAAAATAAACACTAATAAAAGAAAGTATTTAAATCATGGCCTCGCTATGCGTGAGCAAAATATTTTACTAATTACAGAAGGCGTTCTTTAAAAGCAGATTTCGCAATTAGGAATGAAGAGCTCTCAATAAAACAAGAGATAAAATAAATTAAAAAATATTTTATAATCTTAAATTTTGAAACCTAAAACTTACGAAGGATATATGATTATCTTTCTTTTGCTTTGGTAGCTGCTATGAAGTATAAATTTAACCAGCAAAAGAAATCACATAATTTAATTTAAATATTTTGCGAATTGCTGCTTTAAGTAATACTCAGCTTTACGTTCTCTTTCCAGATTTCAAAATTTGCTGTCAAATAAAGGTTCGATGGTGATACTGTCAACTAAAAACTTTCTTTCAACTATAAATTAATAACTTCAAATACATTTACATTGCAAAATAATAGCTTAAATCTTAGCTTGAGTACGGATATTAAATATACACATAGATAGATACATAGATGGCTAGAGATCGATATAGATAGATAGATATAGATATAGGTAGATGTGATGTACCAGCTTTTGTCTGGAATAAATAGATTGGTCAAGAATCATAGATGTAGTCGTAGCTTAAATTATCAGACGATAAGTTTAAAAAACAGGATCCATTTATTATATTTCAGGAGAAAATAGCAGTTACAAAAATTAAGATCTCCGGAGTAACTAAAAAGGAACTACTAATAACTTTTTGTATTAAGTTTTACTGCATCGTTACATTAAAGAAAAGACCCCGATATTCCTTTGCGAGTCCTTTTATAGCCTCTGGAAAGGAGGAGCTTCAAAGAAATGACGTCAGCCTCTTCAGCCAATCCAGTTCGCTTTAAATATTTCCAGAACATTCTATAACTATACGTGTAGAAAAAGCGGGAAAAACAAATTGACTACGGGGCTGTGGATTTAATTCCACGTACTTTCAAATAAGAGACCGTCGCCATTAAAAAAATTAAAAGAACACACAGTTAGAATTTTAAGTGTATTCTTGACTATGGAATTTTATTATTACATAGATATAGATAGATAGATATTAGTATGAGTTTTTAAAAATATTCTATTTATATATATCGACTACATACATCGCCTATCTACATATATCGACATCTATTATTATATATATCGACTAATATATATTGCCTATTAAGTTGTCATAGCTTATGTACAGTATTACTATTCAGTAATGATAGCTTAAGATATATAACAGTTATTAATGTGTTTCAACCACAGAACATTTTCAACACATCTAACGATATTACATAAAGAGAAAACATCATGTTCATTTTCATACTAAATAGTACAATATTTATTTTATAATTAAATATAACTTTCATGAAACTTGTGAAAATTTCTCGAAACTTTTGTGAAATTCTCTTTTCGAAGCTTCGGTAAATGTCGGTTTCTTGATAAGGAAACAATAAATTTCGTTGTTTAGAATTGCATTTTTATTTACTTTTGTTTTTTGCATCAAAAGTAAAATATAGGCTTGAAAATCAAATATAAAGTTCACCTTAGCAAAGTTCTTTAGATGAAGCAATGGAAAAGCTAAATCAATACTCACAGTAAAACAATGTTTTTCAAATAAGTAATTTTATGTAATAATATTTTTTTACTAAAGCAATGTCTCTTTTATTATGTTACCCTTTTTAAATTCAAGACAAATTATCTACCTCACAGAGCAATTTAAAACTCGAATATTTTTTTGGTTTACCATGTTTATAATTCTTAATGTTTCTAGCTTGTGAACATGATGCAATCAACAAACAAAGTTTCAAACTATTAGCTGCAAGAACCTTAATATGTCGAAACACTTCTCTTCTATACTAGACATCACCTATCAAACAAGGGGCATGTGTTATTGTGCAAGGTGTTCTACAAATATTGACCAGATGTTGAAATATCTGAAGAATATGACAACCAAAGGAGTTGAACAACTTTGATGATAATTTGGAGATAACATGTGAACCACCGTAGAGGGAAAATATTGGAAGACTTTATGTCCTACACCAACCTATTTATTCATAATAATGCAAATGGCAGCTCCAACGTAACTATTCATGGTCGAGACTAACCAGATATCGCTCTTTCTTCCTCAACACTTTCAAACGACATAAATGGCTAGATAGCTCACGATTTTGAATCAATTTTAGACAATTTCATACTTCCTAACTTAAAATAAGGAATCAAATTAGCAATATGGCCTTCAAGCAAGCAGGACATGCTATGATTTAATACCTTCCTTCCTTCCTTTCCGGCAGAGAAAGGAACATGACAAAATTGAATTAACATAAAATAACTGGTTAAAGACTTAAACGATACTTTATATGTTTTTCGGGTAGAGCTTATCATGTTCATTTAGAGAGGGATATATTTGTAGGGACAGAATAATGTCTAATAGGAGAATAAAAAGTAAAGTGGTATAAGTCCATGCATAATCGTCTGCCAATTAGACATATAAAAATATATCATTTCTGAAAAATTTTGAAAAATTATTGCATCTCTAATTTGGGTTTAATCTCCAATTTTTACATCAAGCTTTAAAATAAAATTAGCTCACTTTTAGAAAAGGCACAGCTAAATATTTAAAAATACTTGTTTTACTTGTTTCGCAATTATTGAGAGACTTTAAATGGTCTTAAAGTTTCGTTAACTACTTGTTTTTATTAAAATAAATGTCATTTAATATAACATGTAAAACTGTGTTCAAACAATAAAAGTTGCTTTTGTCTTAATGTTGAAAGTACTCGTAATTACATGCATATAAATTAAAACCAGACATAAGCAAAGGAATAAAATTATATTCGGAGCGTCTGCATTTTGTTATATATTATTCCGTCTCATTTCATGATTAATTAACTTCACAGCAGATATAACAAAAGAAAGAATTGATAAAAAACTTATAGCCGATCAAGCAAGCCTGTGAAAGGATAAAAATTATACATATATTTTTAAACTAAAATGATTCACTCTGATTTTCCTTCAAATATATATAAACCAAAATAATAATCTTTTAAATGTTTATTTTCCATTTCATGCATTTTTTAGTTCAGACTTACGTTTTACCATTCATTATAGAAATATTATACATTTTTATGTATAGAAAATTATTTAATGTACCCCTAAAAGTTAATTAGATAAGTCTGTCATATTTTGTTTAAAAAAGTATTCATTAATTATAAATGTTTTTATATTTGTTATTTATGAACCCTAGTTATATCTGTTTCTAAAGGCATAGAAATAAAATTTTAAACAATACATTGATAGATTTATACAGTGAAATTAGAGGAAGGTTGCTATCGATGAGCCACTTTTACAAAGTGATCCTTAAAATCAACAAATTTGGCAATTCTACAGATTTTTGCATGTTAATGCAAATATTGCTTTCCATACTACACATATCTATGGCCCAATGAAAGAAACCGGTCGCCTTCATAGAGTAGAGAAATTTCTATGAAATGGACCGGTAGCTATTTTCATTTTAATGTAATAGCATCTTAATGCACGTCCAAAAAATGTTCAAAACTATTCTAAGCATGATTCATAAATATTAATTGCTGGTTAGTAACCAATACAGGCCACTGAAAATACATTGAAACGTATTGATAGTTTCGCATTATTCACTAGGAATCAAGAGTTGGATTTTAATTTAGCATTTATAATCATAAAATAGGCCTAATGTGAGAATCTACAAAATAATATTGAATTTCGTTTGTTAGAAACAATTTGATGAAAATGAGAATTTGATTGTAATTTATAGTTAGGCTAGTATAAAAAGAACTATAACCATAACTTGAAAACTTACCAATAGCATAAACTAATTATTAAGCCTACTGTTAGGTTATAAATCCTGCACAAATTACTGCATCAATTATTCGTTCTTGATGACTTCAGTTGCAGTTTTCTCAGTAATAAATTTTGATCCCCTATCTGACACCACACTTCTCATGAACTCACACTGCACACTATAGATATTGACTCATGTCTTCCTTGAAGTCATCACAACACATAGCACAGAACCACGTATCCTCGTTGGAAAAAATAAGTCTATTTAGTGAAAGCAATGAAAATGTAGCGTTTTCTCCGTAAAGTATTCTTTCTCCGTATTCCGTAGTATTCCGTTTTCTCCGTATTTCAAAGTAAACAACCATTGTTAATACATAACGCTAATTTAGTACAGTTTTAAATGTTATCAGTAACAACTAAAACACTATTAACATCTTACTGATATCTATAATTTCTTTACATTGTTGAAACAGAAGTACAAAAATCTTTCTGTCTTGTAAGGCAATCTTGTTTGAGCATGGATCTTCTTCCGGTTTCGGTGGTTTTCAAGCTTCGTATGAAATACTAAACAATCAACAGGTAGTGTCTACTGTGAATAACTAGAAAACAATGGAAGTAGCTCAACGAAGGAGCCGGACCATCGGTAGCATTAGATTTATGAACTGGGCGGGGAGGGAATTTCATAACTTCAAAAACTGAAAAGAATGCTGTCAGCCTTTTATTTAACTGTTAAGTATTAAGTTTTAATTTATGAGTACAAAAACTGCTTTTATTCAAGCTTTTGTATTTATCAACATTTTCTGTACTTCTTGCTTAATTTAGTAAACACATTAAAAAGAATCTAAATTTAAATAAATGTATATCTAAATAAATCTAAATTTCAATAAATGTATATCTAAATAAATCTAAATTTCAATAAATGTATATCTAAATAAATCTAAATTTCAATAAATGTATATCTAAATAAATCTAAATAAATCTAAATTTAAATAAATGTATATCTAAATAAATCTAAATAAATCTAAATTTAAATAAATGCATATCTAAATAAATCTAAATAAATCTAAATTTAAATAAATGTATATCTAAATAAATCTAAATTTAAATAAATGTATATCTAAATAAATCTTAATTTAAATAAATGTATATCTAAATAAATCTAAATAAATCTAAATTTAAATAAATGTATATCTAAATAAATCTAAATAAATCTAAATTTAAATAAATGTATATCTAAATAAATCTAAATAAATCTAAATTTAAATAAATGTATATCTAAATAAATCTAAATAAATCTAAATTTAAATAAATGTATATCTAAATAAATCTAAATAAATCTAAATTTAAATAAATGTATATCTAAATAAATCTAAATAAATCTAAATTTAAATAAATGTATATCTAAATAAATCTAAATAAATCTAAATTTAAATAAATGTATATCTAAATAAATCTAAATAAATCTAAATTTAAATAAATGTATATCTAAATAAATCTAAATTTAAATAAATGTATATCTAAATAAATCTAAATAAATGTATAAAAATGTTCAAAACTATTCTAAGCATGATTCATAAATCTTAAGTGCTGGTTAGAAACCAATACAGACCACTGAAAATACATTGAAACATATTGATAGTTTCGCATTATTTACTAGGAATCAAGAGTTGGATTTTAGTTTAGCCTTTACTATAATCATAAAATAGGCCTAATGTGAGAATCTACGAAATAATACTGAATTTCGTTTGTTAGAAACAATTTGATGAAAATGAGAATTTGATTGTAATTTATAGTTAGGTTATAATAAAACGAACTATAACCATAACTTGAAAACTTACCAATAGCATAAACTAATTATTAAGCCTGTGACGTAATGACCGCTCAGCAATGTTAAAAGTGCTGAACGGAGCAAAAAAGGGCTGATAACCCCTGTATTAATAGGACAAACTGAAAAAATTATAATTCGAAAAAAAAGATTAATAATTAAATTTTTGTTATGTTATACCTCCGAATATACCGAGGTGCAAAGATTAATGTGATTTCTGGAGAAATCCTTCATAAAAGTGTACAGGAATTCTTAGTCAGTATCTTATATCATTAAAATCGATTAAATCAGCTTTTAGCATCATTAAAATCAATGAACAGTGATTAATTTTGTTTCTTCATTTTACTATAACGATTGTGTAAAAATGTCAATTACGTATCTAAATCGCGTGTGCATTGACACGCTGACCGACTGGAAATATTATACTTGGAAATTCAAACTATAACTTTTGATGATTAAGGAATATTTCTGTGATGTTATTACTACAGATAATCCACCTCCAGTAACTGCAGAGTGTTTTTGAAAGATGGAATCGCCAGACCATGTGTAGGACTTTTATTAGAAAATAATCAATTAGGACATATTCAAAAGTGTGCAGCTGCAAAGGAGACATGGAATATTCTCAAACAATACCATCAAAAATCAACTGTTCCGAAAAGATGAAGTTTTGAAAAAGCTGGTTTTGAAAAGCTGCAATTTGTTCTTATTGCAGAGCTGCAATAAGAACAAATACGTGATTATCTATTGAATATGAAAGCCAATGTCGATGAGCTATTAGCGCTAGGTGAAATATTTCATAAGCATTATTCGTTGAATTTATTTTAAGTGGCTAAATCTTATGCTGCATTAATAATAACTTTAAAAACAAGATGACAAGCAGATTTAACTGTTGAATTAGATAATACTATTGGAAGAGTAAACTTGTGAAAACAAAACTAGAGAATCTGGTACGGAAAATGAGAATAAAGCTTTGAAACCCTACTCTTCTTCCATACACAGCATTCGAACGGAAATAAAAGGAAGGAATTGTTTGCTTCTTTTGCAAAAAAAATTAGAATATGTCTGTAGGAAGGCTTATTGTAGGAAATATGCAAAATGGAAACTTAGGCATAATAATAAGTAACAAGTTAATGCAGCTATGAATTCAAGTGGCATTCATGAAACGAAACAAGTTTCTAAGGAAGTTACTTTACCATTATGAATAATTTACATGGCTGCTGGTGTATTGATCATGTAGCCACCATTCACACTTGAAACGTGATAGTAATTACATTCCTTCGCGAAAAGATTTAGCTAATAGATATATAATATTTAGTCCGGAAAAGGAAACTGCTTCATTAAATATCAAAATAATAAAAATGAAGAAATACAGATTACATTCAAGGATGTACGTTTTGTTCTGTAAACATCCGTAAATTTATTTTTCTTGAAAAAGTAACTGATGATGGATATGAAGTGAGCTGTAAGGGTGCAGAATGTTATATTGTTAAGAACAAAAATATTCGGGTACATCAGAGAAGGTTTATTTGTTATTAAAGATAAAGAACTTCTCTTCCTACGAAAAAAATCCACGCGGAATGCATTCATTATTATGCATAAAATTAAGTCATTCATATCCTATAGATATTTTAAGGATTGCATAAGGAAGTTATGGCTGCAGCTATGCATATTCCGCCCTATTCCAGTGTACTGACGTGCGAGGATTTTATTGCTAGTAAAGCATGTAGAGAACAATTTCCCACAAATTCTACTTTGTGAACCTTCAAAATTCTAAATTTAGTGAGCCCACCAGCGGCCGAGCGGTTAAGTCGCTGAACACTGGTAGTTCGGTCCGAGGTTCGAATCCCGCGAACGGGCTGGCTGCATGGGTGTTTTCGTGGTTTTTCCCATGTGTAACGTGTATACGAGCCAGTTTCCCTTAGAAAGTCCTCCACGAAGGCATCACTCCCCTTAGGCAGATAGCCCTAGTGGGCTTTGCCATAATTAAATACACCAACACCTAAATTTAGTGCATACAGTTCTTTGCGCGCCAATGCAATCTGTAACTCAAGGTGGTGCAAGATATATATTAACAGTAATTAATGATTAAAATAGGTACATTACAGTTTACATTCTGAAGTAAGGAAGAAACTAAGAAACGTAACGTAATAACACAATTTTGAAAAGCACCAAGGTGACTGGGGCCAGATCAAGGAACAGAATGTGTGAGCAGCATCTTTGAGAAACTGCTCAAAGAAAATGGAATAATACATGAGGAAAACTGTTCCTTATTCTCCGAAGCAGAAGGAAATCGTTGAAAGAAAGAATCGCACATTAACTGAGATAAAAACACCGACGCTAAAAAGCATCAATGTTCCATACAAGCACTAGTGTGAAGGTGCTATTCAGCAAATTTTCTGCAAAACAGTTTACGGCTGAATAAACATAAAGTAACTCCTCATAAAAATGACGCAAGTCGAAACCATTATTAGAACATATACAAGTATTTGGTGCTCCAGTATATGGAATATACTATGCATGTAGCAAAGGAAAAGAGGCACAAACTTGGCGACACTTCTGTTAATTTAATTTTGCTTGGATACGAAGAAGGAACAGAAGGTTATCGTTTGCTGGATATAAATGCTGACAGTATTGTACTTCGTCGGAATGTGGCATTTGTATCAAAAATCCTCATCCTAAGAATAAAAAGAGGATACTGAAGATGTAACTGCTTTTAAAAGTAATTCAGGTAATGAGGTTATTTCTGAAAATACAGACCTGAGGTAATCTTCTACACAAAACAAAAGCATTCCATCCGACAAATATACCATTAGTTCTTTCATAGTATGGTTGGTCGAATCAGCAGGTCCAATATCATATCGTGAAATTTCTTCGGGTTCCAATACTGAAAAGTAGAATCAAGCTATACAAGAAGAGATTAATGCTTTAAAGATGACTGCACAAGGATTTTGACAAATGCTACTGAAGGTAAAACCATGACAGGCTGAAAACGGATATACAAAAGACCAACTGTTGAGAGCAAAAAAGAACGTTTCGCTTTATAAAGCAGACTGATTTTTCAAGAATACAAAAATACCAGCAGAAAAGGAGCAGGACCATGACTAAGTATTTGCTCCTGTCGCCAATCCGACTACTTGGAGAATACTGTCTATAGCAGGGAAACGAAAAATGCCAGTACTATATTTTGATATCTACTCAGCATACTTAAATGGAAATAAACGCATGATGTATATATGAAGCAGCCTCCCGGATTTAAAGAAAAGGATAACGTTTATAAGCTTGTAAAGGACGTATATGGACTCAAACAAAAGGCAAATGAAGAGAATAGGGAATTTAATGAAAAACCTTCTGAGAAAATGATGAAGTCAAATTTATCCTTGTTTCTATAAAGACAAGATAAAAAAGGGTTTAAAGAATTATTGTATACATGAATGATATCGTAGTTACAAATCGCACAGAAGATTTCCGTGGAAAATTTGAAAACGAAATTACTGAGCATTACACGGTGAAAATTTTAGGAATTTTTTTTTCTTTTAGCCTGCGTTTTCAACGTGACAGCTACTTCTACAAAGAACAATAAGCCAGCTAAGTTTCAGGAAAAATGAAACAGTATCACATGAATGATTGGAAATCATCCACATTTCCTATTGATCCAGGATAAAAAACTCTCCAACTCCAGCTCCTAAAACTTACATTGAAGTTGAGGAATGTGATATAGGTAATTGCAATAGGGTCGCTGCTGTACCCAGCAGTCAAACATAGCAGATACTGTATCCATCTTAGCCAGAAAAGGGTCAAAACCTATTGAAGCCGAAATCGAAATGCTCTTCAGCTACTTGAAATTAACTAAAGGTATTAAACTACGTGAATATAAATGAGAAGAAAAATAACTCCCTATTATGCACTGTGATGTAGACTGAGAAATCGACCATAGCAATATGATAATTTCGGATATTTCTTTACATATAAGTGTTACAGTGTTTTTACAGGGAACTGCAGAAAACAACTATGTTTCACTTTGTTATGGAATGAAGTGGAATTTATAAGTCTTTCCAAAGCAGCAAAAGAGGCACCTTAGCTCAAAATGCTTTTGCATGTTTTCCATGAAACTGAAAGGGTATTTTCTATGAGGATAATAATGAAAGATGCATGAAAATGTTAAGGAAGTTTACAGGCAGAAGGAGAGCTAAACATATAGAAACTAAATATCATTTTGTGAAAGATCTTGTCAAAAATAAACATTCTGTGTTCTGATATCTGTCTACTGAAATGACTGCAGACATTTTGAAAACGCCATTAGGGACATACAAACTAAAAACTTTTAGGCAAAACCTTGAATTATGTTAAAGGTGTAATTTCATATTATGAATTAATTCACTGTTTTTTCTGCCTCTCCCGCTAAGTTATTTTCCTTCATTAATTCTTAATCATTCTGGACGGGTGTTGTCATTTTATGCCTCCCAATGTCTCGCCATGCAATGATTAATATGTAATTAATGTAATTAATGTAATTAATTCATTATTTTCTTTATATTTTGTTCACCTTTCAGGGCATTATGTGATGAAATATGTTTTTTTTTTTTTTTTTTTTTTTTTTTTTTTTTTCCAGTTTGCCTTTGTAAGCAATAAACTTTAGTAGCTGAAATGTTAGTGCTTAGACTACAGAGAATTCCTTTCTCTTAATAAATGTGTTGTTAATCCAACGTGCATGAAGTTAAATTTAGCATAGATATGTGTTTATTAATATTGTGCAATTTTTATTAAGAGTAATGTTATTATATACTTTTATATTTCAAATTCTAAAAAGGAAACAAATAAATTGCATTATTTAGAATTTTTCAAAACAAAATACATTACAAAAATTAATATTAAACTTATTACATATTATATTTAATTACAAAAATACAAAAGTATATAGACTTTAATAAAGTGTGTAAAATTTAATTATTATTCATAATAATATAAGTGGTTCAGCAAAATACTTAAAAGGTAAGTAAAAGACTGATCCCATTCTCGCCCTGAAACTATGAAATTTCTCCTGAGGGGGAATTCTTTTCTAGTTGAGAACCGCTGCTATAGGAACTATGTTTCGTCTTTAAAAATAACTCTGAAGTATTATAACCGAAAACCAAAACTCAGTACCAGCCAAGCAATGTTGTTTGCTATGTATAAATAAGTTAGAAACGTTAAACGTTCACTTTCATAAATGTTTATTTAAGACCTTTCCATTTAATTGAACTACAGATATATTTATTTTGTTTCTAAAATAGTAATCTGTTACCATATCCTTTTCTTTATAGTTCTCATTATCATTATCTTGTTATGAGACTTTTGAGTTATGTATAATTTAAAACTGTCATTTGTTTATCAATAGAGTGGTATAAATTTTCTTTCTTTTGAGGTTAATATTTTTATTAAACGTGAAACCTAGTTACGAGTATACATACGAGTATTTAACATTTTCTTTTGATGTACAACGGATAGGTAAGATGGTAGACAACAGTTTCTCCTAATAGGTGCTTAGGACAACATTTTGAAATTTTAATGACACTGAATTTAAGATAGCATTCACGTCTGCTGAAGCAGCCTTTATTTGTCCCCAAAGGCCTATTGTTTGAGCACTTCACCAGGCTCCCTCCACGTTTAATTACACGCATTCTATTCAAAATGATATATTGAAATAGCCATTTAATTACACAGAAGGGAAAAATTAAAGGAACGTCTATAAAATAGTGCTTTATGTTGCTTAAGTGAAGTCCAGTGAAAAATGGTTGTTAGCTCAGTGTTATTATGTAATACATTTGGACGTATAGAGTTCACTTTCGCTACTTACTTTAGCTGCATGAGACAGAAAAGGTGTTTCAAATAATAATTTGTAATATCTTGCGAGTATAATGTTCGTATCTGTAAAGAGGAAGATGTTGTTGAGAAAAGATTTGTCGAGCTGTGAGAAATGGCTCGCGATTTAGTACAAACATTGAAAAAGTCTGTAAAGACCCAAAGTGAGACAAGTGTGCCATGATAAGAAGCTATATACGGTTTAAAAACTCTGATATTGTGTTCAGTCAATACTTTAAAGGTTAAAATCATGACACAACAGACTCCCAAGATAGTGATGCTGCAACGATTGCTAAACAACATAGACAATTGAAACGGAGTTCACTGCAGGTACGGGATCTCAACTATCCAGATATACTGTGAGTAACAGGCTGCTCAGAAGGAAACCTACGATGGTTATCCCACTATTTCAGACTGCAAAATGAGCTCAGTTACAATGGTGCAGAGATCATTATAATTGACGTACCGCGAACTAGAGGCAAGTTCCCTTTACTGATGAGTTTCGTATTTGTTCGGATAATGATTCCAGAAATGCTGCAACCTGGAAGTCGGAACACATGTGAAGTTAATGTAAGAATAAAAATGTAATAATAGAAGTGTGTGGTCTAAAAGGAACATGAAAATAAAATAGCTTACCCCCAAAGGATGACAATTCAAATAAGGAAAGAATACTGGCTCTACGTCCAGCAACGGAGATAGCAGTCAAAAACAAGGAAGAAAAAGGAAGAAAAATTGGCACACGCCTCAGCCGGGGGGAGGACAGCCAGAAGACCTTCCTACACCTTCGGAGACCAACAGCAGAAGGAGGAGAAATCGGTTGTAGCCGTCAATTTCGCCTAGCCATTCAGCGGTCACAGTGAATACACTAGACGTTGAATAAATGTGGAGGCTTGTCTGCACAGTTAACATCTGGGAAAGCCATTAATACGAAAATAGCGAAATCGTGATATGAGTAGACATAAATTTGAATGTCCGCATTGAACTGTGACAATTAAACTGTGAATGCTGATTTGTACAGTAATGAGGCTCTTGATCTTAATGTGAAGATTTTTAACGTTATAATCTGTAAAAACGTCCTCCTAATGGAAGATAATGCTTATCCTTAAGGCACTGCACTAGTGGCTGATTATCTTGAAAGTGAAGAAATCCAGTAGACTGAGTGGTCCACGTATTCTACAAATGTAAATCCGGTATAACATCTGTGGATGCATTAGGCACCAACTTGCATCATTGTAGTTTCCCTTGACCCTCTCCAAAAGCCTCAAGACATTATTTATCGTGTATACATTTTCACCGTAGGAACGTCTAGACAATATTTCTGGCTACTCAGGCATGAAAAACAGTGTGAGACGGGCTATCTAGGATATATGCCTATCGTAGAATATGGATTTCTAAGAATTCATTCCAGATGTAGAAGATGCGCTGTTGCACAACTGCTTCGGATTTAATGCGTTAGTTCACCAATTTTTCAGACGATAAGCATTGGTTGGTAATATATAATATGACTGTGTTTCATTAGTATAGATTATATAATTGCCTGGACATCATCTTGCTTTTGATTTAGATTACTACGATTGCAATTAATGCCGATAATGTGCATTTGTAGATAAAGGGAAGACACACCCTCAGAAATTCTGTCATAAACGTAAATTCAGATATCCATTAACGCAGGCCACATCATATACCCGTGACTCATATAAAGAGATGTGACGGGATCTTCCCTATGATTTTTACAAGCGCTTTGTTAATAACATTCGGATGTTCTCCCTGGCGGTCCACATTGCTTTATAGGGCTTTATACGTATAAGCTGTGAATATCATAAGCATTTGTCTGACCCATTTGCTGGTCGATACATGTATTGTAACTTCTTTCAAACCAATAAAACAGTCGCTTTCTACCCTCACTCATTTGCTGTTATACGCTCATACCTACAATTACGATATCCTGACTATCGTTAGATGACTAACCTATGCAAACCATCAGCTCAGGACTGCCGTACTTTATTCTTGAAATACCATCTTCGATTTGCATTTTTCCAATTAAGGAGGAGTGGGGTATGTTCAGAAAAAGGCAAATGCGTATACCGGTTATTTTTTTATAATATGAGCGAACACTGTCTAGCTATTATGTAGTAATCTACTACAAATTAATACGAGCTATTCGGCACGCAAGAATGAACATATTTTCCTCGCTTAAATCAGCCAAGCATTTTATATCAGGTTTGTTAATAATTCTTCTCTTTTTCAGCTACATATGCTGTGTATCAGTGTACAACATAGAGAAATGGCAAATAAACTCAAACATTAGCACAGAAAGTTAGCAGAAAGAAATTTTATCTCGGTACAACAAGATTTCAAAGCATTTTTAAGTCATGCTCTTGACCTGTTTTCTGGGAAAGAGCAGAATAATTAATAATTTGTAAACTATCCTATCAAAACGAAAATTACAAGAAAAATGAGTATATAATTCTTGTATTTTAAAATGTGGAGATATTCTCTGTATTTTCTGCTATGTTTTGGCGAATTTATAACTTTCCTTGACAGTTCTTCACAATACAGAATTTTCCATGCAGAAAAATCAGGTTCGAATACATGATACACAGTTTTTGACTTTTAAAATTCTGCTATGACTCTGCAAATAAACTCTACAAATAATAAAATAAACTCTACAAATTAACAAAATAAATATAAAATTCATAAAAATTAAATTTTAATATTTCTTTAAATGTATTACACATATATAGCATATGGTAATATATGATGTGGTATAAATTCCTTAGAAAAAATTCTAATTTAGAGGAGGTATGCAAATGATGAATGCATTTATTACTAAATTTCGTAATAGATATATAAAAATGGAATTTGACCTAGTTAAATCAAAAACATAAGTTCACCTTCAGAATTACAAAATAGTGCTTTTCTGCATGCTAGAAGAGGTGAGGGAAGTTTAAGTGATATTCAATGAACATGGCTACAGTATGGATAACCTTAGAGCGTACCTTGCTGCATTTATATCCTTAATATCTCCAACACTTTATTGATCTAAAACTACATCGATTAACTATTTGGGAACGTAAAAAAGCTATGAATTAGATGTGATCCATATTTCAGTACTTCATTTTATAATCATTCAGCAAGTTAACGTAGCTTATTCATTAAAAAATTGTTCATAAGTAGTCAATTATCAATTCCGTCAAAATGTTATTATGTATACTTACTGTAATAAAATTTTAAAAAAAATATCTAATTTCATAGGCTTAGGTGATTAAAGAAAAAATAATGTTTTTGGAGCGATCTCGGTTTATCCGTAAAGTATCAGCCAAAACACAGTGCTGACAACCAATTTAAAATGGCTTTTGTTCTAATCTTTTATTTTCAGAGCATGATCTTTAAAAGAGAATACTATAAAAATCTTTCTTTTGACATTTTTTTTCTAGAAATTTATTCTTTTGACATTTTTTTTAAAGTTCAGAACATTATCATATGTACCGCGATTAAAGAACTTCCGCTTACTTTTGAAAGGTCTGCTTTAAATGAGATGTCAGCATTCAGCTTTTTATTTCCGGTTTAACAGTACAAGAAGAACCTTGAACTCAACCGGAATCTGACTCAGAGTTTTTCAATATAAGATGAATACTTCCTCTTTATATACGTAAAAACTGATTGTTTGATACTAGAGCGGAAATTTTCTACTGCACTTGAACCGAACCAAAAGAAAAATCCAAAATTTTATATTTATTTGTTCTCTTCAACGATCATTTTAAAAAGCTGAACCATTTTTTTCATAAATTCTCTTTGCATTTCGAAGGATGGTTACAGGTTACTTAAAAGAACTTTCATGAATATTGATAGCCATCTGATTTTTCCGGACCTTTAGCAGAAAGGACACTTAACTTCTTTAAGTATTTCCGTCAGTTTTTATGTTTGCTCTTTCGCCTTAAAAAAGAGGTGATTAGACTTGTAGTACCTGCATATAGAACAACTTCTAAAGTTTTTCATGAAGCTGCAGTAAACTTTTAATATTTTATAAGAATATTGGACCAGAATAGTATACTTTTTCAAATTTTCTATTACAATAACTTCTATTTCTGCTAGAAATTCAGATACTCTTTTTATGGATACTTTTATTTGCCAATTATATATTAAATCCAGCATATATTTTAAGATATGAGTGTTTATATAATTATATTTTACATAACTATTCGCAATTAATGCAGCCTGTACAACCATATCATTAATCTAATCTCTTTTCAATGGCAGTATCTAGTCGTTTATAGGCTTTGGCCACTAAGGCTTTAATTGGAGTCTATATGAGAGAGGCATCTATCAGGTGTGCTACCGCCCCTCCTATAAAGGAATAGACAAATAACATCCATGGATCTTCCGAGATTCGAATCCGGGCACATTGGTACGTCAGTCAGCGTCACTAGCCACCTTACCGTCAGGGCAGCCTCTAACATAATAAATGCATATCAATTGATAACTATTGACTTTTAAATGTTTTCTCAGTTGGTAGCTGTTGAAAAATCTTCAACAAGAAACAACAAGATGAAAGGGTAACTAACCCTTTCTTATTCCAATAAGATTTAACAAAGCTCCGTCTTGGAGTGTACAATAAAAGACGACACTTGGGCTTGAACTTAAGAGGCTAAGAAGTAAACTAAAACTAATCTAAACTAAAGAGATATAGCCAAAGCTATCAAGATTCCAACCGAGTTAGCTAATTCACTGCGAAGTTATCAAGGGCCTAATTACGGCCGAGCGTAATAATAGCTTACCAGAGAGTAGCCTAAAAAGGCGGACGCGTGCAGACAGAATACCTGGTAACTATCTCGATTAAACCGAAGAACTTCGCGGTTTAAATACTGCTCCTCCTCATTATGTATATTCAGACGTGATTCTAAAACTACGTTCTGGCCGGAAGTAGTAAGTTGAAGTTAAGAATTTGACAGTTGAAGATGGTAATGTGATGTAAAAATCATGGTATGAATGGTAATGTGATGGAAGTATTCCTGTGACAAATTTGCTGCTTGTATCTGGATACTGGTCTATTGCAAAATGTCTCCTGGAGCCTGGTACCGATTTAAAGATTCTTCTAGAGCTGAGAAGTTGTTCATAAGAAGCAGAGGGTGTAAGGGGCTGAATAATAAGTAGGAGGAAATTGTTAACTCTTTCGCATCTGTAGAGACCAAATTTATTTCACTCAAACATCTGAAAAGTCCGTATATATGTATTTTTTGTTGAAATGTATTTCCTTCCCCTATGATAAGTAGAATGCTCTAGCTCTAACCAATAACTTACTTAAATAAAGCGACAACTTCTTTATCGGACGCTTTCACCATTGTGTGCAGTTCCCCTTGGGGCAGGAATGCAACTTCGGGCGTCAATAACTAAACATTGAAAGTAAACAAATGAAAAGTGAGGTAAAATAAAAGAACTGCTTTTAGTCGCTTCAAAAGAACTATTGGCATGTCATTTAAGAACTCCCGAAAGCAATGAGCAATGCACTAACGTAATGGGGAAGAGCACTAGGTAGAAAATGATTCAGGCGTTCGGGCCACCTGTCAGTATTTGAATGGTCGGGCATTTTGGGCGACTTCGATATGAAATAGTTAATGATACAATTAATGCATAAGTACGCATTAATTGTGCATTGTAAAGCCTAAGCGAAGCAAACCTACGCTATTAAGTAAGCCTATGTGAGAATCAGAACGTCAGGAAAAGAAATATTCCGAACCTTAAGACAAGAAAGGAATTTTTATTTAATATGTACTACATGATAGTCCTCGAAATCAGAATAATAATATTTCAAAGCAAATGATGACTCTATGCTTCCTTCTCCCTTCTGGCATACGTTTGTACAGATTGTTTTGCGAAATATTTTTGCACGGACTCTTATCTTCTTGAAGAAATTCGACCACACTTCTTAAAGGAAGTTAGGCGAAGAAAACAGTCATCTTAATCCAATCACATATACGCTCAACTAACTTAGATGTGTCAAATATGCAAACCAGGAATTTTGACAATTTGTATACAGATCGATTTGCATAGTAATTATGAGTAACGCGGGCGCTTTATGCAGCTGAAAAGAGGTATTCCTACCTAATGTAGACAGGAATACCATAATGACATTTAAACGCAGTGTACCCTTTGAAATACCTTTATAAGTGCCAGATATGAGCACGAATCATAAATTATGGCAAGTTATGTATGAAAACCCTACTATAAATCTTGTAAGTTGCAGCTTGAAAGCAAGATGAAGGTTGGAAGAATATTTTATTACGAGAAATATAAACGATAACTGTAATTGTGAGATACATTCGATTTTTATTAATCTACAGCACAGAATAATATTTGTATCGTAGTTGTGTAATATCTGCACTGCAGTACATCGTAATGTCTGTATTATAGTACCATGATCCAGCAGTCTAAATATCTGTACTTAATACTCTAGAGTATAGTCTAATTTCTGTAGAGAATATGCTGATATCATAAACTCAGACAGTATAGATAAAAGAAATAAAGCAGAATACTTGCGCACCAAAGAAAGAGTTGTCAGAATCGAATAAAATTTTAGACATATATTAGAGCAAATTTGTATAAATAAGTGATTGCAAAATCAAAGAAAAACGATCATTTATTACAGACAAAATTTAAAATGAATGGTTGTCCTAGCATCTTTCTGGTCCACCTCTAGTATAAATACACTATAGCATACGGGCAAAGATTGAGGCATACAGGTCCCATATATCCCGCGTCATCTCATTCCATAATTGCTGTAAGCATGCCTCTAGAAGAACCAAAATACTACCCTCTCTAACTTGCCATCTGAAGTGACCTCATACATGATCAACAGGTCATAAATCTGGGGATCCAGCAGTCTACTACTGGACAGTAATGTGACGGTGGTGTTCCTGTGGCAACTTTGTTGCGTATGTCTGGGTATTTGTCTGTTGCAAAAAGTCTCTTGGAGCTGTAGTAGGAATGACAACACGAGTGACCCTGCCCTTAGATATCCTGCTATGAGTGGCTGAAGGAAGTTAGATCAATGGCTCAGTTGGATCAATGTTAGAGATTACCGGATTCATGTGACATCTTATACCAACATACCAGCTATGGGAGCGTGTGCGATAAAAAGCTAACTCAGAGTGAGGATTCACCAAGCTTCTTCACATATCTTCACAAGCTTCTTCACGGCTACCATCACTGCCCAAACTGAATCTCGATATATCTCTGACGACGACCTGGTTCCAGTGGGTTGCTTTTTAATACCGTCGAGCACAACACCACTTCACAAAAAGAGTCGGTGAGTAGATATCTTTAGCAACATATGTAATGGGCTCTGATTTATGATGAAAATGTCAAACATCTGTTATAAAAATAATGCTTTTTATGCATAAACACTTACTAGCCGAAGCAGAGAGTTGTTTCAAAATCTGAAATTGAATTTTCCTTCAGATGGAAAAATTTATTTTAAAAGTAACATAAATTATTTTACATGAATTAAAAGGAATAAACAAACAATACCTGTGACATAAAATGTTGCATGTAGTAGAGCTGATCTAAAACCTATTTTTGAAGGAGAACTTCTTTAAGATTTCGAAACAGCTGTTTAGCCTTTCTCTTAATTATTTTGAAGCACTGAGGGATTGACATTTTCTACATTCTTTCCCTAAGCGATAACCTCAGCTTATCCCACGGTTATATCCTAGTTACGATGATTCGAACACACAATTTTTATTCGAAATAACAATTAATATTAACGAATTTTAAATAATATTAGTAGTTGAGTTTCAAGATTTCTTTTTACATTTTCGTGTTATAAAAACGAATAATACACTTACTGAACACTGTGTATTTAAGATGTACTCTCCTTTTTAAAAAAATAACTTAAGATTTAATTCCTAGTGCTCGATGCCTTATTTATTAAAAATACTATAGAACAACTGCTATTTTCAAGAATTAAAGTAGAAATTTTCTATCCAGACTTTGAGAAATGAAAAATGAAATTGGACTAAACCAAATGCTGACCAACAGCCGAATAAGATCCACTTATCGAATTTTCCATCTAGCGTAAGTAACGGAACAAAGTTTCTAAAAATATACTTTCTTCTTTTCCATTTTTTTCCTTTGTTAGATGACCACATGTATGAAACCTAGAGCAAGTGTGGGTTGTTTCTCTTTCTATTTCTCAAGTACAATGTTTATTCTTTTTAACGAAATTTCCTCTGAAATAAAGTTCGTAGCTTAAATGAATATTTGGTTACTATATTAGAAGAAAACTGTATAAAATGTAATCGCAAAAAAATATTAAAACTGTTTTTAAGTAAATATATTGATTAAAAGGAAATAAGTATTTAGTTTATTAATCTACTTTTTTATTACAAAAGCTTATTTTATTAATTACCTTCAAAATGTTAAGATGTGCACGTAGTTTTAATGCATGGAAATTAAAATATTATTAAAAAACACAAATTGCTTAGAAGTAGTTTACAGCAATATGTCAAGCAATTTATTATAATTCATTATTATAGGGAGTATCGCTTTGCATTCATTTGTTTCCGTTCAAGATCTTCCATTTACTTTTATAAGTTCATCAGGGCTGAAAGCAAAACCACAGTCATTGAAAGCAAGTTGCTTCAATTATCTTCAATGACTTCATTTTTGATTTCGGGATATTCTATTGTAAAGTCGTGTTCTTTTTGTGAGCCTAAAATGTAGATCCTACTGAAGATAAGACAGCGAATTCTCTCTCTGTTTTGAAAAATAGATGACTGCCGACGAAGGTTATAACAACCTTTTTATTTTGACTAAACTAAACAGAACATAATCACACTCGGTTTTACAGCTTACTACTACTTGTGGCTAAGTAACTTAAACAAAAAATGGTATGTTCAGTTAGAATGAATTAAATTTTAACTTCACAACGGCCTCCTACTTCAATCTAGCTTTATGGAATGCAACAAAGCCGAGTCTAAAATATCACTATGATCTAAAGTAAGGTGGCTAGCAGAAATATTCAGCTACTAGCAAGCACGCTGCATAAACTTGTTCTAATAGTGACCAACTCTTCTATTGCGAAGTCCTCAACTCTGATTCTTACGGTATTATTCCCGAACTCATTGAGAATATGCATATGCGTCATTTAAATATGAATTCTAGCAATAAATTGAAATCAGAAGAGAAAGGAAAATTTAAAATAAAAATAATTTATTAGTAAAAAATAAAGTCTATACACTGTTATCAATTGTGTCGTTATTATCAATACAGCTTACATTATCTTCTATTAGGATGCCATTAGTGAATGAAACACTAGTGTATACACTAGTTCAAATTGGATGAAGCAAATTTCGAGTGATACGTTTATATTTTTTACAAGTCGAACATACCCATTCGTTTCAGCAGTAAGTTATATTACCCCAGGGGCCAGTTGATTCTTTTACTATTCTCTTTTCCAGGTTAGCATTATATCTCCAACAGCTATTTTAGGAACATCTTTACTTTTTGTTCTTTGAACGAGAAGCCATAAATATTCACTTTTGAAATCTCTTTTCAGATGTCGTCTATATTTCATCTTTCGATTTAGGCTCTGATGGTCGACAGCATCAACATTTGGTGGATTCCATTCCTTGAAGTTTTGCAGGAAAAATGAAGGTGATATGGGGAGTAGTTGTTCATTTTTATGTTAGTAGGTGACAGGTCGACAACACAACTCATTTTCTACTGGACATAAGACACTTTTTAAGATGTCCTTTATCATCTAACTAACCCTCCCACCAGCCTCCCCACCAAGCAATAGTTGGCAGGTTGAATTTCCAATCACTCGCATTCGTACAGTTTCATTTCATTCTACACATTGTACATTGTGTAGTACTGTTGTTTGGTAAATTATCTTACTCTACTGCGTTCTCTGCTGTTTCATATTGTTGATTGTACTATAAACGTATACTTTATGTATGCAGCATTATGCTGAATATTGATGCATGATACTATTTGGAACTGTCCGGGACTTAATTTCATACATTGCTAGACAAGTCTTATTTAATTGTAACATATGTATTCATATCTTCACTCAAGAGGGTAACAATAACTATGATTATAAATGGTGCACTTTAGTACTTCATTTAAATCAGTCGCATTTAAATGTCGCATATGTATTTTTCGTGTTGCATAAATATTTTGTAATCCTGCGCATGTATTGCTTTTTTCTTTCGATCAGTGTTAGTATTATATCTATATGTTTTATTTAGTTCATTATTTGTGATTCATAACAACATCATTAATTATGATATATGTGCTTTTGTCGCAATTCTATTGAATACCTTCTTACAGTTCGATTGTAACACACGACAAACATATTTATGCACTAATCTTGTATCTTAAGGTATTTTATTAAAATAATCTCATTTTTCGCCCATTTATTTTAACTTATGTAAGATCTTATTTATTGCCTTATGTTGTTGTATTTAACATTTAATGTATTTTAATATATTTAATGACATTTTTTATGTATTTATTTCAATTTTTATTTTTGAATATTTAATTTAAAAACAAATTTCACTTTCTCTGTTTTACTTTACTTATTATCGTACATATTATTATTTGCACCGATTGTGACATTACAGTTATAGTATTCCAAGCTTATGCATATATAATACTATTCTAATTTAGACAGATCAATATTTAATATTATAACAGTAGATGAACTTTTCAGAATGCAGTCTAACATTATTATTCTAATTATGATGTTACTCAAAAATTACATTGTACTGAATGGATGGAATTGAAATATATTCACTTATTGACGATTATAAAAATTTCTTTTTTATCTTCGTATCGTCAATAAGTGAATATATTTCAGAGGTATCTTACCTTCAAAGCTTCTTGCGTGTGCGCCTTAAAGGCGATGCATTTAAGATCTTGAGCTTCTCAGATGCTGCTAAAGTCAAACTAATCGCCCACTGAGAAAATGAAACTTGAACTCGCGTGAAATACTATCGTAAACAAGTGATCGTGAGCCTCTTTCTTTGGTGTAGCTCCAAGAATTACTTTGTGTACCCCCTGAGGAAAGCGTACCTCACTTTGGAGTCCACTGCTTTAGACAATTACCTGTTAACGACTGTAAGTTAGGATGACGATATTGACGACTTTGATGACAAACTATTTAGACTATGACAGAATGTCAAAATTTTATCTATGTATTATTACTTTCCAGAAACATCTTTATCTTATGTAAAGCACATTAAGTGCAAAGCTGAACCTGCAATTTCACTGTACACCAAAGAAATGTATTGTTTTTCTTAATTATGTTACTCAAGCAGTCTGTCTCCCGTGCTGGCCTGCGCCCTTTAGTTCGTGGCCGCTTGATGTTCAATTGAGAAAAAAATTATTCCGTTTGGTTTCCACCACATTTCTGAAGCCATTCTCAATTTCTATCAGTACACTGCCGTGATCACTGCTGCTAACACGCATGTACAGTGGATACATCCCTGTCAAGTCTTTCTGAGTATCTCTAAAGGAAAGTCTAAATTTTAGTAGACCTATTACATATCCTCAATCAAACTCAATAAGCTGCTGATACTGCCTTCTTTGTCTCCTAAAGTGCATTCTGGACTCAAATCTCTCTCCGCAGTTCCAAGCCGAAAGATAAATAAAAGCACACGAAGATTACATCGCGTATTTCCTATATTGCGTTTTATTTGTGTCACCAATTTTTACTCAGACCAGAAAATTATTGAAATTGAGGCAAAAGAGTTTATATGGTAGAAAGAGTTAACTGCAGATTATACCTTGTTCAGCGAACAGCTCTCTTGCTGTTGGTATTCAAGAGGCTGCATCGATTCCTATTCCTCTCTTATTGTGTCCTTCAACAGTGATCAGCGGAGGATAAAACTAGCGGTATTGCATTAGAGGATTTGATGTTTGTATATTTCAAATCAAGCTGTTCAGTTATTCCTAGTTATTATCGATAAGTAATATCAATATTATGTTTATAAATTATCTGCTAATTTTCAACATAAAAGTAGTGATTCAATCCAGTTTTTGAATTTAAACCTGTGCTTATGTAAATTGACATTGTATCAACAACAATTAAGAATTCTTAGCGAAGTAACGCTAAGGAAAATGTACTTTTAAGTATAATTAAATCCAAGATGAGATGCTGTATTACAATTGATTAACGGTTCGGTCACATGTGAATTTAGATGAATAATACGATTTACGTAATTAAATAATTATTTGGCAAACAGAAATGTGTATAGTTAGGTTTTAAACGTACATAAACGCAAACTAAAGAGACAAAAGCTATCAATCTATATATAAACCTAACTGGCCAAACATGTATTAAATTAGCATAAATGCAGTTGTTAAACAATCAAAACTATAAGGCATATTTATGGGTATATTATTCATAAAAAGGGCAATGTTAAATTAGAAATAATAAAAGAAAAAAAGGAAAAGTCGGAAAGCTTTCAGATTTTGACATTACGCCCAAAGGGGCGTTTTGTCAACGCTTTGTGTGTTACCTTTATTAAATATCATGTTCTTTGCACTCGCCCTTAAGCCACATAAAATTAATTTTAACAGCAGTATCGCAAAATGTCCTTTCATTATAAAAAGCTTTTAGCTATGGGGAATGAGGAATAAATTTCATCTTGTAATGCTGAAGTCACCAAAAAGTTTCTTCCTTCTATTTACCATAAACTGAATTCCGAGTCTTTCCTCAATGAACTTATCTGTTTTCGTGAAGTCCAGACTGCTGTTCTCTGCTTTTGTTCGCTTTATTTATGCATGTAATTTTTAATGTTTATTTATACATGTAACCTTTAATGTTCTAGTTAACTTACTTCTGTAAGCCCCGTGTTGTACATATGTGGTGCACGGGGAGTCTGTACGTTCTTAAAGAAAAAAAAAATTAGCATATTGTGGTGTAGTGGCCGAAATCACTACACAAACACCGGATTGTGATGCAGGTTGAAATGAACTTCAAACACAAGTTCTAACAATAACACGAATTTTAATACGATGAAAACCTTAACAGTTGCATATCTTGACACTATGGGATGTGTATATATTTAGTCCCGTAATTTCAAAATTATGTTACAGGAAAATTGCTCTAACGCATTATACACGAGAAATGATCGTTCTTAGCAGGCCAACATGCCCATAGCTCTAAACAGGAAAAAATTTTCCCTCTTCTCAGGAAACCACCTTATGTATCTCCCTGTGTTTACTTGAGCTGCACTTCCGAGAGGGAATGATTCTTTCACTCATACATAACAAAGTGTCCATCTCCTGACCCTGATGAAAAGACTTCTTTTACAACCACTGGAGTGACCTTCGAGACTGCAACTGGAATCGTTTACAAAGGCACAGGATTTCACCACTGATATGAAAACTTTTGCAACCTGAAATCACTTGCCTACGACAAAGAACCTTTATGCCACCTTATCCTAATATCTTTAGAATTTCGGATACACCGTCTCGCGTGCTGGGGATAATTTTTTTCCGTACAGTGTTGCCATTGTTTACTTTGAAATCGTTGAGTTTCTTAATCAGAAGTTCGTTAAAGTATTAGAAAATATGAAATTGACAAATTCCAAATTTGGGTTTCCAGATGCCCATATTCGGAGGAGGATTATATTATTCAAAATTTGATGGCTCCGAGTACCGCTATTTCATCACAATGTGTAAAACATACATACGTTTATGCATATTCTTCATTATTTAATTTCTTTAAATATAATACAGGACTTTAATATTTGGTGGCAATAGTTTCAAAGTGAATCAACGCAAAATGCCAAAACGAAATTAATAGCCCTCCTGGGCTAATGCACTTTGGGTTAGTAATAATAATGGTATTTAGAAGCTAAATTAATTCCTTGAAATTTCAATAATTAAGTTTTTTCTGAGAACTATTCCACGAATTAAGTAATATGACACGACAAGTTTAATACTGTCTTAAAAATTCAATAATAATGATAGTAATAGCGATGCACATAAGCTCCTGGAAACACTGAAATGTAGAAGACTGCGTGACTCAGTTAATTTTAGAAAAACATAATTATCTCTCTGGTCTCTTGTTTCAATTCACCGAACCAGTCTAAATTTAGATTTCTCGCATTTGATAATTTTAGAGAATTCTGTAAATATCGCAGCAAGTTAAATTAGTAGAAACGTTTTTATAAATTACAAGAAGACGGCGCTCAGATAATAATTTGGGTGCATATATACTTGCACAACGTATGGCTTTACAAACGTCTTTAGTAACTACTTAAAAATGAAAGTATCCTTAAATTATCAGTTAACTGCACTGTAAATTATACCAGTTTGATAAATTATGAAAATATAAAACGCAATAAAGGTTATTAAGAAATCCCTTGTTTCTAATTCATTTAGTTCAGCGGTTCTCAACTTTTTGATTATGGCGAACCATCTAAACGAAAATTGAAAATCTTTAGTACCACCACTACATATTACAATGATTATTATTTCAATTTGTTAATAGAAATATTAAAAGAAATATATTTTGCCATTTGCCCAACCTGTTGGCTATTTATATTAAATATGCACACATAAAGATTATTAGACTAAAAATTGGTTACTATTTTAATCATAAAAATTTAAGTTATAATACTTTAATTCTAAATTTTTTGTGAAATTCGGGCCTGTATAAAATAGATCTATTTCTTTATGTCTGGTCATAGTTCATTTAGCTCTCAGCTTTACAGCCGGAAAATTCAGTATAGATGGTTGGCTTCTTTATTCATTACACATGAAAATTTCTGCTAGGTTTTAATGTATCCGATTTCGGTTTGGATGTATATTGAAAGAAAAGGAATCAAGGTACAAAGTGAAAGAGCAGTCTTTTCATTAAGGGGTGTTAGAACTCAAAAATCTTCAAAAAATGTTTTTTTCGGATTTTTTGCATTTTCAAATTTTTTACACTTTTATCTTTCTAAAAATACCGTTCCTTAATTTCTATGAAAATTAGAATTGTAAAAAATCTAGTTTAAATGTGTCATCGAATGCTTTGCTAAATGGGGATTTTTACATAAAAACGCGTTTTTCTCCAAACGTGATTTTTTTATACTCGATGTATAATTTCTCGGGAACTACTGCTCACAGGTATCTAAAATTTGTATGGATTATTTATTAGGTTTCTTAATATTTACTGAAATGAGGTTTTTGTGATAAAGTGAAAAAAAAATTCATTTTTTGAGTGAGAAAAAGGCTAAACTTTACTATGCCTAACAAAACAGTCTGTAAACTATTTTAAAATTCAAAATGTTTCAAAAGCTCATTTCAGTATAATCAGATAGGTATACTTTAATTACACAAAAATTTTCAAACGTGTATCTACAGCAGATTTTGGAAAAAGGTACATCGAAAATGGCCCATTTAACGTTGTCGGTATTGTGGTTGCTGATACCCCTTAAAATCAATAACATACCATTTATTTATGACATTTTGAGGAACTTTGAAATTTCAGGGCTAAGCCCGTAACGCTCGGGGGTGGGGTTAACCGTTAATTAGGATCCACTTTTAATTTTGCTCTGTATTTTATTTCAAATATAACACGGAAGAAAATCCTTGTTCACACAAATAGGTTATTTTATTAAAAAAAGGCAGTAAAAATTTAATAGCTTTATTTGAAATGCCTTTACATTCTTTTCTTCAGTTCCGCCTAACAAGTGTATTATTTTGGAAATATTCAGTTAGAGTTCGACCACAGAAAATTTCAATCAGTTACACTTTTTCTTCACGAGATTTTTGAATTTAATAGTTAAAACGCTTTCTTTCAAATATTTAAATATAAGCAAAATCATATTTTAACCGTTTACAAAATAAGTTTAATAGAAAATGTATTAATATCTGTAATGGAGTTCCGTTATTTTACAGATTATCATTTTATGAATTGAAGTTCATAAAATGAAGCCAAATAACTATTAATGTATAACTTGTCTCTTCTTTTGGACATTTTATCTGAATTGATCGTGTCATATTCTATTTTTTTATTAAAATCTATTTATCAAATAATAATTCCGTTTTTACATCCTTGTACGAAGTAAAGAAAGTAATGTAATAGCAATTACAGATATTGCTATAACATCCAATTGTGAACTTCCCTCTTTTCTTGTAATCGCCAAAACCAAACATATCTATGTAAAATATAAATTATCTCATATGTAAAATATAAAATATCTCATATGTAAAATATAAAATACATCATATGTAAAATATAAAATCTAGCTTTCAAATAATAAATTAATAGTAGTTAATAAATTAACTTCCGTTTCATCCTAAAAATAGCAGCAAGAAATTTTTCCCTGCAGTTCTGATGCGAGCTTACCGATGAAATCTAAGCCCAAAATCATGTAATGTTAAATTGCCATGTGATCAGAAATGGAATTCGTTTACGTCGTAACATCCGCTGAAAATGAGAAGTATCTAAAAATGTGTGGAATTTACCGTTATTTGTGTTCTTCGGGTGCCATCTTGCTAACTACGCAGCAAAGTCTTAAAGTTACGATGCAATTCTCTCCGACCCAATCCGTTGCAACTTTCACCAAATCATCTTATTTCAATAATAATGCAGTTTTATCAGAATAATGGAACAGTTTTATTATATATATATATATATATATTTATTTGTTTGTTTATTATATATATTTATTATATATATACATATATATTTATTATTTAGAAACAAATTTATTATTAAAAACAAATTTAGAAGTAGTAGAAATACCGATGACGAAGCACGTAATAGATACAATCCTACCGGCTGATTGTAATAAAACCATATCCGTATTGAAGGACACAGCGAAATAGCGCGGAAGCATCGCAGAGCTTGGAGCCAAAAGTGCGCATTTATCCAGTATGGAAAATCACCAAGAGGAAAGTTTGGGTTTAGGTTAGATGGTTGCAGTTATCGAAATTTCGAGTTTAAGTTCCAAATTAACTGAGAATGTGTTACTAAATTAAATTATAAAGCTGATTTCCATATTCTTTATCTTCTATATTTAGATGCATATACTTGGCAGGGCTTCATATTCGCGATCTTTGGCTGTAGTTATGCATTTCCAATTACAAAAGTAATTTAAATGATGAAAATATTCATGTTTTACTAATGTCAAATTTTAAAGAAATGGGCAAAAAACGAAATCGAACTTTTAATGCGATCTCCCGATTCCTATAGTCATATTTGGGAAATGTTTATATTTGTTATGGAAAACAAATAATGAGACGTTTGTCTCCCATACGACGAAAATTGACTGTGCTATATAATTTAAAATTTCGCAGTTTTTTATGTCAATTTCAACTTGCCATGAGAGATCGGTTCATTACATTAGAATAATTCGAGGAATTGAGTTTAATTGAAATGCAGAAAAAACTGCGTTAATTTAATAGGCCGTACGGTATAAGGAAGTCACATGGTGTGGATATCAGTTTTTTATTTAGACTTTGAATTTGTGCACTGTTTAACACAAAATAAAACATTTTTATATCTGCCTACGATAACGAAAGTTCAAATTTAAATCAGAAGCATTATAATAATGCTTATATAGATCTTAAAGTAGCTTATGTAAGAGAATATACATTCCTCCTTTAAGTTCTGGTTCTTCATATTTTTGAATCAAGTGCTAGAAATTTACTTCTTTGAGAGGTTCCGAAATACAGCTGATTCTCTAATCCTATTTTGATTAGATTATATGATTCGAAGTAATAATCTCATTAAAGTAGAACAAAAACGCATACATCGTTGAAAAAAAATACTTTCTTCGCTAATGTAATCTAACTTTCGCCACCTCTCGCGCTCATTTCTAAATCTTTCCGCTCTAGTAATTTCACTTTTCATTAATAATGTTTGTAGATGTACATGTACCACGGGCTAATCTGACCGAAAAGTACGTGCTTACATCATAATGTATTTCAGGAAGGAAGAAAGATTTCCTTTTCCAGGAAGCCTAATCAAAATTTTGGTACTTTTCCTTTTATTCCTTTATTTAACAGAAAACTAGCAGAAAAATTATGGCATTTTTTAAATTATGGGCTAATAAATCATTCTATTTGATAAGAACTGGAGTTTTCTATATTTGAACACAGCAACTGATTAATAAATTATTTTTCTGAAGCAGAGATTCTCAACCACTGGTATGCTTACCACTTGTGATACGCAAGAGAGAAATAGTTGGTACACGAAGAAACGAAAAATGTTTAACTATGAAATTCAAAAATCTCATGAAAAAAAAGAGCATTTGATATAGAAATTTTGTGTGATCGAACTCTAACTGAAGATTTCAAAAATAACACACTTGTTAACTTTGGGCTGAATTTCAAAAAAGAATTTAAAGGAACTTCAAATAAAGCTAGTAAATTTGTATTCACTTTTTGCACAACCTATTTGTGTGAACAAGGATTTTCTTCTACGTTATATTTAATAAAAGTACAGAACAAAACGAAATAAAAATCTGAAAGGTTTAAGATTTTAAATTACGTTCAAAGAGGCGTTTTTTCAACGTTTTGTGTGTTACATTTATTTATTAAATATCATGTTCTTTGCACTTAAACCATAAAATTCAGTTCAATAGCTATGTCGCAAAATAATTTTAAAAGGAGCCTATCTTTAGAATTTTTGATACACAGTTCGGCGCGCTGGAGATAAAAAGGTTTTTTTTTTCCCGTAGAGTGTTGCCATTGTTGCCATTGCTCGCTTTGAAATTCTTGAGTTTGTTAATCAAAAATTTGCTAAATTTCACAAAATATGAAATCGATCATAAAACAAATTCCAAATTTCAAATTTGGTCTTCCACATGCCCATATTCGTAGGAGGATTACGTCATTCAAATTTCGATGGCTGTATGTACCGTTGTTTTATTACAATGCGAGAAATAGACATACATTTATGCATATTTTTATTATTTGATTTCTTCAAATATAATGCAGGACTCTAACATTTGCTGCAACAATCTGAAAAGTGAAGCGGACATTTATAATGATTCAACGCAAAATCACAAAACGAAAACAATAGTCCTTCAGGGACAAAGCCCCTTTGGATTAATTAAAAGTAGATCCTAATTTACGGTTAAAGCTAAATGAAATAAACAGGCACAAATTTCACAATAAACTTTAGAATAAAAGTATTATAACTTAAATTTGATGATTGAAATGGAAACTAATTTTTAATCTAATATTATGTGTGCATATTTGATATAAATAGCCAACAGGTTGTGCAAATAGCAAAATATATTTTTTAAAAATATTTCTATCGATAAATTGAAAAAATAATCATTGCAAAATTTAGTGGTTGTACAAAAGTGTTTCAGTTTTTGTTTAGGCGGTTGGCGATAGTCAAAAGTTTGAGAACATCTGGTCTAAAGCCTTATATTTTGCTTCACTAGTTTGATTAATAATTTTATGCTTTCTTATATTTGTAATCATGTTTCGAAAATAAATACAACTGCGAATTTCTAAGGCATTTAATGTTGCTTATTTCGCATACACAACTTGCAATGTTTCGTCATAGCAATAATTAAATAACTTATGAAACTTAGTTACAGATTTTCGACTTCTCTGCTTAGTGTTCTCAAGCTGCAGAAATTGTAAGAATGTATAAAACATTTGAATCTGAGATTCTGACGTTTTTGATCTTCTTAACAAAACGGGATAAAGACGCATTTAAGAAGATGTATCCGAATGACTGTTTTATGTTCATATAGTATATGCATCTCTAAATTGAGTTAAATTTATATAAATGTACTGTACTGCACTATATTGTAGAAATAATTGAAGAATGATATATTAAAATTTAAACTTCATTTTTTTTTCATTTCAAATAAGAGTTAAGCGTCCGAGTTCAAGTCTTTACCGAGCATGTCCACTTTCATTTCATTGGACTGTAATTTTCTTCTGCATGTTGTTAAAGATGCAGATTAAAATTACAGTCGCACGCAGAGGCAGCATAGGCATCGATGATGATAGTGGAAGTATTTGCTGATATTCCACAGAAAAGAAATAAATGTAATCTGGTTGTAATTGTTGTGCTTTGTTCTTCAGTTTTAAGAACTGGTTTTCAAGACTATCTCACTTCCCGTAGATGTACTACTGTCATTCGTCAGTGGGTTTAAATATGTAGTAATATTTAAATCTCGCCCTAAATATTTTAGTGTATATCTAAGCACCATCCATTTATTTGATAAGTTAAATAACACAAAATTGCTCAAAATCGTAAATCGTCCAGGTATGAACCCAGCTCAGTATAAGCTTGCAAATGTATATTTTTAACCGAGAAGCGTAAATATCACGTTACGCATCATTGCTAGTGCTTGCGAAACGCCATACAGCACTCAAACATATTGTAAAATAAACAAACGCTGTGATTAAATTCTGAAGAATATATCAAAGAGAGCATAACGCGTCATCTATATCGCGTGTAGTTAGAGGCTCAAAGGAGTAGGTCGTAGAAAATAGGGGAGAAAGCCAGAATTTCGATATATTGTTATATACGATTAAATGAATATTTATGCGCGTTGTAGAAAGAAAGGATTGCCTCGCCGAAGGCTATGGAAAAGAATAGATTGTGCATAACTTTGTATTAATATATAATATATGTGCATAATAACTATTGTTATATGAATGTATGTACAATATATGCATGTGTGTGAGTTTGTGTAACCGTAATATCTATATGCATGGTTGATTGGATATTGCATCGTAAATATGATATTTTGACCTTTATATAGTTTACTGAGGCCAACGCTTGTTTTGAAATTTTGAAGCTAGGTAAATGCTTTTAAGTAATCAGTTTATATTTTTCGCAAACGATTTCATTTCCGAACAGAGGTATTTATTGCCTTTTGCTATAAAAGGAACTGGTATGAAAGAAGCTCTCTTTCCTTTAGATATTTCTCATGTGTAAGCTAGTTCGCATAAATATTCATTTAAAAGAAAAAAATAAGTAGATTTCATAAATCTTTAAATTTTACGTTTCTTTTTTACACTGATATTTAAAATGATAAATTGTCCAATTTTATGTGAAATACAAATTCTTGGTATTTAAAGAATAAGTTCTGTTTCCCTGCAAAACAAAAGTAACTATCATTTGAATATGCTTATATTTGCTTATTTTATTTTTATAAAAGCCTTTTTGTATTTTAACTACATTTTTATAGCGATTTATAATGTTTATATCAACGTAAGTTGTTTATTATCTCCTGTTTCAACTCTTTTTATAATGCTGAAGCGGAATTTAAAACATATTTATTATGTACTGGCAAGTATAGACGAAAGAACAACTATCAAGAGTTTAAATATTAACTATATAAATTTTAAGCCTTATATATCAGATCATTCCATAAATCATGCGGTTTTTCAATTGAACTAAATGTCAGGGGGAGACAGGATAAGCATCCTGCATCAACTTGCTCTAAACGTGGAAGGAGTTTTATCTTGTTCTTATTTTTAGTGCAAGTTTCGAAGACTGCAATTCTATCCAAACATTTGATTTTACAAAGCAAAAGTGACATAAATAAACGGATGTCGTTTATTTTGCTCTCTGAATACAATTAAACATTTAAAATTTATAATTAGGAATGCAGTTAATTGCGATCGAAAAATTAATATAAGCCAGTAACAACAATGTTCTTAGAAATTCCCAGCTGGGAATTGTAACATAGAATTTGAAACTTTTACTGGAAGTTTTGCAGAGCTCGACGTTAATCACTTGTAAACCCTGGCTAGCAAACTCTTATGGTAACTATTACGAACTAGCAGAGAACGAAGGAGATTATACATTTTGGATAAAAAGAGCTTCGTTTATCGTAATTTTAATAACTTAAAATGAGTTTAATAAAATCCTCATTATCTAAGGGATGACCCAATAGAAAATAATAATTACTATTAAAAATAATTTAAGTTAAACTGTAGGCTTTCCTTTAGTTAAATAACCTTTTATTCAAATTTTTGTTACCTTTCCTGAACTCCTCAATTTCTCCTCGCATTTCCTTGCAAGGGTATAAATTTAAAGTTAAGTGAAGTGAGTATTTGAAAGGGGGAATCTTAAAGTATATTCGCAGGGTATTTTCGCTAGCCAGCGCAGGTTTTGCTCCTGATTTTGCTATTACGCTAATACGTCCCTTGGCCTTTCGAATAATGATCATTATCTGTTAGGTTTGTTGAGCCAACTTGAGTTCGTTGTAACTTAACGTGCTAATCCAGAACTATTCTATTTAGACTTGAATCGATTTATGTTATGACGTTTAAGTTCCACCGCAAGTTGTCGGGGATATTGTAAATCACGAAGTACGTGGCTTTCTGTTATTAAATGAAAATAATAAAAGATTACTTTCCCCCTTCTTCTTCTGTGCTGGTATTTACTTCGAGTGCGCGAGAGTTCGTCAGGTTCATTTGTAGAATCCAGATTAGTTTATGTGGAAAAGAAGAGATAGGTCTTAGAAAACTACGAAGTTCATATTTTCGATAGCATGATTTCATTTTCTCATTCGTATTTTGTTTATAATTTGCGCAGACCCTTACTTTATTGCATTTTGACTCATGTTAAAATAACGGCAGGTGAGGAGTTAATGCGATAATATACGATGTTGGAAACATTTTTCATTAATTCAATGGCGCAAGTGTCTGTAAAACTTATTAGTTAGGCATACGGTAAACCATATGAGTTATCTGTATTATAAATTCTATTAATTAGAAATATTATTGTTTAACTAAAATAAAAATACAAATTATTAAAGAACACGTATATTGGTTTTAAATCTCATAAAGCTAAATACTTAGAGGTCATTTTTAATATGAAAAATAAATATTTCATATCGTTGTAAAAACTTAACAGTTTTCTACGGCATGTAAAATCACAAATTAAAAATTATATGAAATAACAGTACTTTAATATCAGGTCACATACGTGATATACATGGCTTAGAGATAAATGGCCCAAAATTTATTATTCATAGAAAACATGTAATAGTTTTACTATTGGGGCATTAACAAACATCTTTGGTGGTCAAATTCTGTACCCTCGAGGTATTCAAGTTTTTCTCATTGTATGCTATGAGCCATGTTATGCTATAAGCTATTTCTCATAGCATGCTCATAGTATGCTTACGGAGATCATAGTATGCTCTGAGCCAGAAGTACTCAATAATTCGTTCGGAACCCTTTAACTGTCAAGTTATTTTGATGATTTGGGTACACAAATTGTCAAATTTTTTTTATTGGAAAAACCAAATGTAGCCGAAATAAACATCTGCCGATATATATTCGGGTATGACAATACGATGCACTCAAAAAAAAAAAATTACCCCGAGAAATACTCGGGCGTGACATTTTCAAACACCAGTGCTGTGCCCGAGATAATCTCGGGCATGACAGTTAATAGGTTAATAAAATCAGGTTATTTCAGTATTTTTGTTGTAACTGTCACAAGAACGTTTTAACAGTTATCAAGAAAGGAGAACATCGACGTTAAAAGCATTACAAAGAAAAATTAAAATACCGTCTGAAGTTGGGCAGCGACCACGTAAACATTCAGTCAGGTTTTAGTGATACTGTACAAATAAAATAGAAAACTGTTGTAATTAAAGGCACAGATTAATTAAACATCAGACTTATTTTGTACTATAGAAAATAGTATTTATTTTCTTCAAACGTAGCAAATAATTAAACCATGTTATATCCAAGAAAAAGGAATTTGAAATCAATGAAAATGCATGAAATTGATGAAAAAGAACTTTTTATATAAATACAAATATAACAAGTCACATATTCGAAGATCTTATGGATTTTAAGTGTATGAGTCCCTTAAGATCAGTAACACTGACCGGTAACAGATAATTTAAAGCACAATTAAAAATCTGCAATATTTAAGAGATTTTTTTAATTAATAATCTCACATGAACTCAAAGAGATTCACTATTTAGTATTTTCCACTTCTTGATTACTACTGATAATCATCAGTGTTAATGAATAGCAATGCTTATTTGGATTTATGAAGTTGACTAATTACACGAGCATTTTATTTCAAACAGTCGCTAGTTTTACCTTTACGTTATGCCATCTTGTATGATATTTTATAAAATCAATTTTCACACCAAATATTTATTTCTCGTTCTGCTTATATTTTGCTATACCGTGGTTCTTGAACACATTTCTTTAGACCCCCCAGTTTGAGTTAAATGTCTCAAACCTAATATGGTTTTATTTAAACGAGCTGCGAAAAGCATTGTGAAACGCAATGTGTTACACTTAATTTCTATTATTAATGTACGTAATGTTAAAGGAATGTTTCCGTGTCTAATGTCTAATGTTTCAGGAAATGCAGGAAAAGCTATTTGCTAAATTTAATATTGTTTTTATCTCTCCCTCGGGAATGACGAAATGATTAATTTTGTAGCAGATAAAAACCATTACTAGACACTGAAATAACGACCGCCATTTATGTTAAAGCAGTTTACTGCTAACAAGATTAAAAATTCATTAAACTGCTCTGCTGCGATGTGTAGCTATATTTTCATGCAGAATCGTTCTAGAAGCTGTCATTATTTTTATAAATAAGAGCATGAAATTTTAAGTTCATGAAATATTTTTATTTGAACTGAATTGACTTGTCATTCGTATCCGAAAACTTTCAAATGACGATTAATAGGGTGAGAAAAATGAAAATACAAGAAAGGACTAATTAGTCTAAGAGGGAGATTAGTAACGAAACAACATTTTGATTTGAATCACAAAAAATGGCGTATGATTTTCAAAATATTGCCACCAAATATTATCACCCTAACATTATAAATATTTAAAGAAATTAAATAATGAAGAATTTGCATGAATGTATGCATGTTTCTCGCATTGTGAAGAAACAACGATACCTAGAGCCATCAAATTTTGAATGACGTATTCCTCCACTGGAATATGTGCACGTGGAGGCCCAAATTTTTAATTTCGAATTCTCTTTTTTATTTATTTAATATTTTGTAAATTTTAACGAATTTTTGAATAAAAAACTTGATGATTTCAAAGCGAGCAGTGGCAACACTGGAAGTAATAAAACATTTTAATCTCCACCGCGCGAGACTGTATATCGGAATTCCTAAAGATATGCTGATTTAAATATTTTAGCACAGAGGGGGGGTAGCCATTGCTCTCGGAACGTGTGTATGTGTAAATGAAAAGAAAACTCTCCTTTGGATGTAATAAAAAATCTGAAAGCATTGAGAATTTTTTGGACATATAAGTTACTCTTTTCCATCTTCACATTACACATGTAAAAACTCAAGAATCCTCTCCCCATGCACCTAGCTTATTAAGTCACCGGAATCCAACTCGGAATTAAGTACAGGAATTCAATAAATGGTTTGCATTGCAACACGAAAGCACAAGAATTATAACTTCACGAATTCAGTAATAGAAAAGAGAAGCAGAAATGAAACTCATTGATATAAAAAGAATTATTTATTAAAAGTTTTAAAATTCTGCACCAGAATTACTTACTACTAAACATTCTCATGGCCATTTTTGGTAACTCCTGTGCCTTTGATTCTAAAGTACTTATTATTTTAAATAACAATGAAGAGAGCGACCTATTCGCATGGTCTGATAATCATGCAATACGAAGGATGAAACATTTTAGTATAATTATGCTAAATACTCTTAGAAAACAAAGTAAAATCAGAATTTTGCGACGCAAGGAAACGAACGCAATTAGAAAATTTAAAGTTTTCGTAATGCAAGTCACTCAGTCTTGATAATTTTCTCATTAACCATGTTTTAGTTCGGTGAAAATATATTCTGTATTGCAAATTCTTATTGCAGTAATCCATAACATTATGCGGGCAATAATATAACAAATATGCAATTCTTGAACAAAGGATTATTCTAGGAAAGCAATTTCTCTAATTATTCTTTGGTATTGTTACACTCATTAATACGTAAAACATTATATTTTATAGAACTTGTGAAACCTAAATAATGGAGAAACGAATAATCTAGAACGAAAGAAATTTCTTAAAGCTGTTCATTATTTTAGGTATACACTCGTAGAAAGGAGACGCTGAAATTAATTTAAGACTTAATTAATGCACAGAAATGAGGACAGTTAAAGATGTTTAAAATTCATAGCGATGGTTAACCCTTTCAAACTTTTCATTTTTATTTTAATGATTTTTAATATAGTACTGATCAAATGGCAGCCAACAGATAATTTAGACATGAGTTCTACTCAGTTAAACCAACAGCTAAATGTAACTTTATTTTTCCGGATACCATACATTTCAAGCAACAGTCAATGTTTTGATTGGGGTACAATCAAATTTCTTTCAAGCAATTCCTGAACAGCAGTCTCTGATCAGTAACCAACGTTTGTCAGATTCTTAAATTGCTTTTCAGCTTTCTCTCTGTTTTTCAAACAATTATTAGTTTACGTAATTAACTTATGCTGATACTCCAGCTATCCCAACCACCTGGGGCAACAGGCATTTTGAATAATCAGAAATTTTGGATATTTCTGTTTGTTTGCTTGCTTGTTTCGGCCGAATGTGTATTCATTGTAATTCAAATGAGTAATTTTTCCCCATTTATTCTTAGTTCAAACAACAAAAGTTATATGCTCAAAAGCAATAAAATTAAATTTTGATTTTCATTAAACAAATGCAGGAGACATAAACTTTCTTCAACAAAATTTCATAATGAAGCATGTTTAATTTACCTACAAATTTTATACTGAAAAACATACAAAACGTTCTTTAAACAAATTACATGTCAAACGAAAATTTTATATCAAAAGCTAACAGGAAATATTAGATTGCGATTACCCGGTATGTGTAATGACACCATTGTATAGCTACTATGCTATATAGTAGTACTACTACTGTGAAAATAACGTGTCTGATCCTCTGTATAACTCCTTATTGAAAAGGAAACAGACATAGGCATATATTTATAGGAAATATTTATAGAAAAGCACTTAATATGTTTATAGGCATTTAAAATGTTTCATATTGTAGAGTCATTGAGATTTTTTTGGAAACAGGAGGTCATGAAAAATGAACAATGCTCTCGCCGGGATTCGAACCTGGGACTTCTCGAATACGCGCCGAGTGTGCTTGGCCATTACACCACTAAGGCATGCTAAGAAGGTGGGAGAAATACCTTATATACTCCCCCTTTTTAAAGGGTGACTGGAGATTATGGGGCTAATTGTTAAATTCTGGTGGTGGAGAATTATCATCCTCCACCTTTTTTAGTTTGTGCACCACTGTAGAATCATCAGGAACGAAGGCATGCGCTTTTGATATGGCTAAAAATGCATTCACAATGTACATGAAGAATTCTAATCCGAATACACGAAGAATATAAAATTGTACCAGGTACTGCTTGCAGTGTTATGGATAAAAAGTTTTTTACAAGCTTCTGGGCAAATTGGCACTTTACAAACGTCTGGGCAAATTTACTTCTGGGCAATTGACCAATTTGCCCAGAAGGGATGTTAATTTCGTTTAGGCATTTTCCGTCGTTCACACCAAAATAGCTTCCACTTTTCAAATTATTAATACAAAATATTATCGCCCTACACTATCTGCATGACTGTACGTATGTTTCTCGCATTGTGAAAAAACAACGTATATATCTACATCATTTTCATCATCAAATTTTGACATCAAATTTTGAAAAACATTGATTTTTAGACATCTAATTTTGAGAAACATAGTCCTCCACTCGAAGATGGGCATCTGAAAGCCCAAATTCGTAATTTGGAATTTTTTTTAATATCTATTTCATATTTTGTAAACCTTTAACGAATTTTTGATTAGCAAACTCAACGATTTCAAAACGATCACGGCGAAACTTTACGAAAAAAAAAAATCATCTCTAGCGCGCGAGAAATACTAAAAATATGCTGTTTTTGAATTTTCTGGTTTATGTGCGAAGTAACATGATATTTGATAAATAAAGATAACACATAAAACGTTAAAAAATGTCCCTTTGTGTTTAATATAAAAGCTGAAACTTTCAGTTTTTTATGGCTGATATTTGTTTTTCAATTAAAAAATTAATGTGCAGTTAAAATGATGGAAATAAAAAGTAACTGAACTTTATATTCCTAAAAAGTTCGTTTTATTTTTGAGACGTCAGAAGCATCTATTTTTAAGATAAAATTCACTCGAAAACTTTTAATGCAAGAGGCTATTAGGAGTAATATTAGTTGCTTACTTTATACTCACATACGTTTTATCTAATTAGACAAATTTTCTTGAAATTCAAATTAATGGTTTCTGAGAAATCTCGAAGCAGGGAAATTATGGTTTCGGATAAATCTTAATTAAAGCTACCATTACCTTCTATTCCTGAGAAAAAACATTTGTAACCATAATTTTAATTGAAATAATGAGAGGCATGGAGGAGAAGGTTTTGATTCATTTTTTTAGATTTAAAAGTTTGGTCATTTTCTATAAAAGCAGAGTTAACGCAATTTACTGAAATTAATACTTGAAATTCTAAACATTAATTCAGAGAAATAATGCGCACTAGCAGGGAAACACTTTTGCGAAATATTAACTAAAAATGAAATTCCTTGGAATCTTCTTAATCCATTGCTTTTTAACTTTTAGAAACGTAAAGATAGAAATGTTAATAAGTTTGATTTTTCATAATATGTAATTCAATAAAATGTAAATGTAAACAAAGCAACGAGTAGAAATGGCTATTAATTTCATATTTAATTCAGTTTTAGAGCTTCCCAGAATTACAATAATACATCATTTAATACAAATGCAGTATTAACACAATAATCATCATTTCAAAGAAATCATGTAAGCAAGAAGGGGAAATTGTTTTATAAAATAAACTTTTGTAAAATATTCACTGAAAAGGAAATTTCCTTGGAATCTTCATAATCCATTACTCTTTTAAAATTTAAATATATACAAAGTGAAAGTTCATAATTTAACTTTTCTGTTATGTAAATCTATATATTTGTATAAATGTTTTAATATAAACATTTTATGTTACAGATTTAATACGCGGTTTTTTATTTGATTTAGTTGATTACGACAAAGCAAATAACAGGGCTACATAACTAAACGGAGGGATGCCTTCGTGGAGGACTTTCTAAGGAAAACTAAACTCGTATACATTTTAACACTCTAAATTCGGTGAACAGCAAATGCAAACTAATCATGTGGTTCTTTAAACGGCCAAAGCTGAGAATTATTATCGCTACAACCTAGATTCAAAAGCGAAATTTTACATGTGAGTTATATTAAAAATCTTATAAAAAGCTAAATTTTAACATAAAAGAAAAAAATATCGATTTTTTAAAATTATTTAAAAGTGTCTAACTGCTGATATATCATCAAATTAAAATATAAGAAATTCTCGAATTCTCCAGTGTAGTGGTTCATGGTTATCAATCAGAAATACCGATTGGATAATCCGGTGTTCGATTCTTTTCAACGACACCGTTGTTTTTCCAAGTTTCTTATACCCAAAAAACTCATTATTTCTGCAAAGATATTGATGGTATTCAAAATATCCGACAGAATCATCCAATGACCTTTTTTAATAATTTTTCAATTTTCAACACGCTTCATAGATGATTCTTCGTGTAAACGATCTTATCATCATACTCATTTATTACAACTAGCAGCGCTTTGAGCCCACCCGCGGCCGAGCGGTAAAGTCACTAAACACTGGTAGTTCAGACCGGGGTTTGAAGCCGGGCTGGATACGTGAACGCTTTCTGATTTTCCGTGTATACGAGCCAGTTTCCTTTTTAGAAAGTCCTCAACGATGGCATTCCGCCCCTTATGCAGATACTCCTCGTGTGCTTTAGTCAAATAAATCAAACGAAACTAACAATACTTCCTTCGCATTACTTAGAGCTTAAGTATTTTAAAACCGCAACCTGCAGGATAAATTCTAGCCAAACATTTTGGTTTTACATGCGGAAATAAAACGCAGTCTTTCGGCATTTCCTTTCATTCTGAAAGAAGCAATTTATCTACCTATTTCCTTCTAATTTCTCACTCAGTTTTATGCATTTAATCTTAAATTAAAAAAAAAAAAAATATCTCCAGATTCTTTATCGAAGATCCGAAAAAATTCGCAAAACCCAAATGAACATAATCTATTCACATAATACTAAGTTTGTAGTCACGCTAGTGTAAGGTGTCAGTTTTACGAGTTCTTTACATTCATTTGTTCTAACACAAAACCTCTAAAACTATCGTTTTCAAGAAGTTTTGTAACAAAATGTGGCAATGTTTGTTATATTTTGAGATAGATTATTAGGGTTTCTGCGAATACTGACCCGATATTATTCTTTAACTGCTTCCAAACCTAAATTGTTCATACAAAATAAATTCTTCTGTCACGAACATAAGATAGAATATGAAATCTACCCTTTTATTAACTGTATGATATACACAGAAAGGAACTGAACGATATACACACAAGCATATATGTATTTATTCTAAATCTCATAATTTCATTCTCATGGGAATTACTAAGTAATCTATGCTAAAAGAAGGTTAATCTGGTTCAAAATTATCAAAATCTAAAAAGCCATAAGTGATCTAAGATGCATCGAAATTTAGCTAGTCGCAAATGGAGTATGCAATGCAGTCATTCGTTGCCATTTTGGTAAGTCATAACTTATGCTAAGCTCGAGTGCAAGAACTATCGTTCGCTAGAAATGTGTTAAGAGATATGTTGAAAACTTCGAATTTAGTTCAATACCTGGGGGAACCAGATCAGATTACAAATCTAATCTCATTTTATGTAAAATTTCTAAGAATCAATTTCGAGAAATGGAATCAGCGATTCGTTTAGGAACGACTTAACTTTGTTAGTGACTTAGTTTCATGTGTTAGCGAAGCCATATTTCGTATAAAATTATTCTGCTCATATTGGTTAATCCATGAAAAAACAAAACTTTCTTTACTTTTTAGAAGTAATTATCCTGCTTCTGAATATTTTCTGGGATTTTGCGCTGATTTTTCACGTTCTTTTCCTTTCTATTAGCAGCCAAGTAATTAGGAAAACGTAATATAGTCTTTGTATAAATCCCGATTTTTGCACCAGCAGATCGTTGGTAATTCAACGCACCCATCAACCAATCTCAACTAATACCTTGAACAATCTAGCAAGCTACAGTAAAGGATTCGTAGTACAAAATTTACGTATTTCAACTTTTATTGCAGCACATTTGTTTGCGATTTAAGCAGTTTTGGAGCCTAATTTCTATAATCTAATTATTTTATTATAGTGAATATTACAGTTATTTATTAGAATTTGATTTACGGAGTATTTATGAAATACTCTGTGAATTCCGTTTTCGCATATCTAAAATAAGTTATTCAAGATAAATGAGCACATACGGTATGTTAAATAGAAGGAAGTGAAAAAGATCATCCATTGAGGGAATCAGAATGCCAGTTTTCGGAGACCAAACTAATACTAGTAAATATTCGCTACTCACTTTTGAATTCAGAAAATCTTCCGAAATTTTCTTGTATGATAGTCTTACGAATGACACAACTTCCACGCTATTGCTGCTACGAATGCACAAAAAACGGGTTTCCAGTCCCATTCGTCTTTCTACTAAACAAGCCAGCTTCGTATTAAACAATAAGCTTGTACAGCGTTTAACACCGTAACATCAATGCTTTAATAAAATTGGCCTGTCTGAACTCCAAGGACTCTGCATTAAAGTGTTTCAATATTTGTTTTAATTATTTATTTAAATTTATTCATTCTTTAATTATGAAAGCGTAATGATTTTGTAAATTTATCTGGGCACATTTTTTGTTTCCTAGATAATTGTGCATGGGTATGACACGGAAACAGGTGCAGATGGTAAGCAATATTTATTACTAAGCAAATAATAAAGTTATCTGATTCTAGCAAATAACATGAAGTGAACTATTTAGCAAAATAAAGAAAAGAAATCTGAAAGATTTCAGATTTTAAATTATGGCCAAAAGGGCGTTTTTTAACGTTCTGTGTGTTACCTTATTTATTAAAGATCATAAATTTTCGCACTTAAACCATAAATTTCTGTTAAATAACAATGTCGTAAAATAATTTTAAAATGAGCCTATCTTTAAAATTTCCGATACACAGTTCGCGTGCTGGAGATAAAAAGTTGTCGTTATGTTTTTCCCCGTAGATTGTTTCCATTGCTCGCTTTCAAATCGTTGAGTTTTTTGTTCAAAAATTCGTTAAAGTTTTACAAAATATAAAATCGATAATAAAACTTCCAAATTTCGAATTTGAGCTTTCACATGCCCATATTCGCAGGAGGATTACGTCATTCAAATTTCGATGGCTGTATGTAGCGCTGTTTTATCACAATGCGAGAAATATACCTACATTTATGCAGATATTTCATTATTTAATTTCTTCAAATATAATGCAGGACTCTAACATTTGGTGGCAACAGTTTGAAAAGTGAAACGGACATTTATAGTGATTCAACGCAAAATCGCAAAACGAAAATAATAGTCCTTCAGGGACAAAGCCCCTTTGGACTAATTATAAAAATGTTAGATGTTATGCAATGTTTAATTTTGAAGAAACCTGTAATATTCTACTTATCAATGATATACACGTATTATTTTCATACGCATATTTATTAATTTTTAGTCTTCCTTAACCTTGCATTAACAAGGTAACAAGTAGATATTAATAGGTAATGTAATTGAAATTCACACTCAGTGAAAAGCCAGAACTTCTTCGTAAGTATTATTCTAATTTTACATTTTAGAGAGTAAGCTGACTATTCTGCACGCAATTCAAATTCCAATTGAAACGATGCTAATGGATATCATAATGTATGCTTCTCACCCTTTTCTCGTTTAATCGGTTTTAATAAAGTAATTTTCACACGTTTAACTTGAAATGTGAAACGAAAACATAGGTAAAAATATGACGTGCCAACCAATATCTTTCATCATTTATGTTTATTCATAATCAAGTTCCTTCATATTTAAGGTCGAAATATTAACTATCTATTTTCCACAAATTTAAATGGAATAGAACAATTGTAATATAGGCTTACGTATTGCTGTATTGCTTTGTTTTACTAAGAAAGTTTTATTATTTTTGAAAATGATGAAATAAAAACTAAATTGCTTTATTGAAGATCCATACTAAAAAATATACAAAAATACAAACGTAAAGGTGTTCAATTAATTGTTCGATCTGAAGCTAATAGGCGGGGTCTCTTCAGAGTGATTTTACATATAAGATTCATATTTTCTAAATGACTTCACTGCATATGCAAATATGCATACGTCATATGCAAATATATGTACACATAACATACACCTATTTGCATATGAATATATATCCCAAACACGAAATCTATGTTACGCAAAAATTCTTAAAATAGAATTTATCGTTGGTAAATAAATAAAAGAAGCTATATTACATTAAAAGGCGATGATACAATCTATGCGAAACTTAAAACATTACAACAATCAGAAATCATTACTAGAAAAAACTTAAGAAGATAGAAAATTATACAGTAATGAAAAAAGAAAAAAAAAAGCGCACAAATGTCAAATGTCACAAAAATATAAAAAGATGTTGCGACTCCTTTTCCCAGTCAAAGCAAATTTTGAAAAGTGCACAACATTCCTATGGGAAGTAATATATAGTAAAGCCAAATAAAATACTAGAATATAATGAAATATACGGAGCAGAATTGAAAACGTCAATAATAATAAAATAAGTTCAATCGAATCGAGAAATGAAAATTTCAAAAAATTAATTGCAGTGGTCCAATTATGCCGCATATATTAAATTTATTGAAAAGGTAATTTATATTTTATAAAATTCAGAATTAAATAATCATTAAACTTGCGGTCTGAAAATGGAATTCCCTAAAAACGGCTTTGTAAAGACGTTTCGTCAAGTTATGTGCCAAGTTTATTCAAATAAAACTCCAAAAGCCGCATTGCCATAAACTTAGCTTTCATCTTTAGATAAAATATGAAAATATGAATATTAAATTCTGTTGGATTGCTTATTTTCACTTTCCGTTTGAAACACGATAAAATGTGAACAAAATACTGCTTATATATTTTTAAGCTCTTCTCTCTGAAATACGAAAACATTTTTAAGTATCTGCAAAACAGAGATCTTGAGGTACGTGTATGTAAAGAAATAAGAAAAAGTAGAGTAGTCTAAAAATATGAAGAATCAGTAGTTTTAATCTTACAGGAAACCTCTAATTAATTAGATTACTTAATAAATTTAATTCATTTGTTTAACATATTTGAATTTAAACAGTACAGTCAGACTAGTAAACAAAATTGAATGATACTAAACTGAAATATTGTTTAACTAGATTAAGAGAAGCATTGGTGATGTTCACCATTAAATAGCTCTCAACCAATTTATGCAAATAACGACATATTTTCTGCAAGGACTTTAAATTATTATCGTTGAAGTTTTAGATGCGTTTAAATATCTACTAGAGGAGAATTAGATGTCTTTTTAACGACATTTTTCATTAACGTAAAAAGGTTATGAAATTCTACTTCAATTTTCAATGCGCCAAGCATGCTCAAAATAAGAGAGAAGTATTACAGATGTATAAGGATTGGATTATTTAATTATGGCAAAGCAATACGAGGGCTATCTGTCTAAAGAGAGGGATGCCTTTGTGGAGGACTTTCTAAGGGCAACTGGCTCGTATATACGTTACACATGGGGAAAACCACGAAAACGCCCATGTAGCAGTCCGTTCGCGGGATTCGAACCTCAGACCGAGTTACCAATGTCATTACCACTCGGCCGCTGGTGGACTACAGATGTATAAATTTATTTTCTTTTTACTGTAGTCATAATGCATTTACATATGTATAAATGCATTATCACTACAGTAAAAAGAAAAGAGTTAGATAAAGCACTATGATAATAAAAGATCTTCAATTCAAGTTTCGATTTATCGCTATCGTTAAAACATAATATTGCAATATCTGCTTTATTTTCGTGTATAGAAATTTCCATTAAATTGAATTTATATGATAATTGTTATCTACAAAGTAATAACATTTAATAGAATGCACTCTGAAGCGTCGAACATTTTCCATTAATTATTACATTTATTTTTATTTATTTACATTTCTTTATGTATTTATTTTTATTTGTTTATTTATATTTATTTATTGTTACATTTGGCTTTATTTTATTTATTTATTTGCTTATTTTTTTATTTATTTATTTTTGTTACATTTTGCTTTATTTATTTATTGATTTTTAAATGCATAATAATGCTCATTTTAAGATGATTATTTTAAAGTAATAACTTTTAATAGAATATACTCTGAAATATAGAGCAACAAATTTATTTTATTTATTTATTTATTTATTATTGCATTTCATTTTTGTCTTATATATTTATTTGCTTACTATTACATTTAATTTTATTTATTTATTTAGTTATTGAGTTTTAAATGCATAATAATGCTCACCTTAAGAAGATTGTTTCTTTGCAGTATAGTAGTCATGAAATTTAGTACCTCATTAAGATACGATAACGGAATAAATATGTATTAAGGGGAGATCATAAAAGAACTTTCTTTGAAAATTAAACAAATTTCATTAATTGTTTAATATTTTTGTTAAAATACAGTTTTATTTTCCACTAATAAAATAATAATTGCATTATTATTATGAATCAGAATTCTTTTAGGTAATAGAGTTAATTCCAAATATATTGAATTTACAGACTTTTTTTTATTTACAAAAATATATAAATTATACAAGCAAGCCTCATTACTTTCATCTTTTCAAACACGAGGTATTGTACCATTACATATTAATAGCATATCATTTTTCGTAATGAGAGCGATATAATCATTTAAAAAGTACTTTCTCTTGTGGGACTTAAATATGGCTAAAACTATTAAGTTACTCTTTCAAAAAACACAAATTCATTTATATAAAAATAAACTTCTAAATTAGCTAATTTTTTAATTAATCACAAATCTTATATATTATTGATAGTTCCTTTCAGAAGAAGTATTCAAATTTTGCTGCTTCTTTTGAAATCATTCTTCAAGATTCATTCATTCCTGCTTCAAAATTTAAAAAAAAATCATAAATTATCTCTTAAGCTGTAATAAATTCTACAATTCAGAAATGAAATCTAAAAATTCAACTAACCTGATTTTCTTTATCTTTGCTTTATGTTTATAAATCCTTTTCCTCCATGACAAGATAACCATTTATTTCAACCTAAAAATAAAACAATATAAAGATAAATTATTTTTCTTACTCCTAATCAAAGATACAGTAACTACTAAAATGACTAAATATATATGACATTTCAGAAACGATGCTAAAAAGCATTTATTGCTGAAATTATGCACATAGTTTATTGTAATTTTTTCGCTTAATGTCATGGGATTAAAGTCTAGTAAGCCAATTGTCGTAGCAAACATTCTTAATTATTTCCGTAAGCGCTGCATAGCAAAGCTTTTTTCTTCGAGAAATAAAATTTCAAAATTTGCTAATTATTTAGAAAGTGATTAATGGCATGCCAAAGTATTCACTTAATACTGATAGGAAAATTAATGTCCTTTCAGATCTCAAGGGAAAACCTCGTTCGAGGAAATTTTCGAAAAATCTGCCACAGAGATATATGAAATTTGAGTATTAGACAAATCCATTCAAGCTAAACGCATCATTGAAGCATAACCTGCGATGATCTTCGGAAGTGGCATGCCGTTCCTGTATTCGCTTTATTCGTGATAGTCCTCCCTTTATTAGAACGCACTTCCCTTTGGTGAATTCGCCATGATAACATTCCATTTGAATGCAGTATTGTGACTGCAAAGAAAGATGTTAGATATTTTTAACATACTCCGTGAGGCAGCACGGATAATCCAGGATAGTGTTTGCCTGCAGATCTCAAAAGATTCATTAACCGTCAATCTCTACAATCCTGTAGATTTTACTCAGGTATGGCAGAGCGTGTTCTTGCAACTTCCGCGATCTGTTTACCACACTCAAGTTACCGAGGCCTTTTTTTTTCAGACTTGACTCAATTTGATCGTCACAGTTGATGAAGGATAGCGCTCCTACGTCAACTGATGTAGACTTGGTTGAAGAAGACAGAACCATCTATGTTTCAATCCAAATTATTGCTCACCTGTGCAAGTGATATCTTGTGTTTGGTGTCGCCCGGTCAACCCAGGGCGAAATTGTCGCCTGATCAAATTTCAACAATTAATTGTCGCCCGGTCAAAATCAAAATTGTCGCCCGGTCAAAATCAAAATTGTCGCCCGGTCAACCCAGGGCGACAATTGTGGTGCTCACAGTCTGGGATTAATAATACAAATTCAATGGTAGATGGCAAGCATCCTCCAACAAAGAGAGCATAGTAACATCATAGACTGTTCCCCACTGTTGATCAAATAGAGACAAACTTCCAAGACATCCTTTGATACTTAACATCAAGGACATCAAGGGACATGTAACATTCCCACAATCAAGGGACAGACAAGACAGTATCAGCACGCTCTTGCCGAACTTGAACACGCCACCAAATAGACGAATGTTCTCTAGTCACTGAGAAAATTGATTATTTAACCCAGAAGTTCTTTGATCTGTCTAGGAGCAGTTCCTAGCCAGAATGCCGGAAGTTATCCCCAGTCGACACTCGGGCGAAACCCCCTTGGGGAAAGGTATTTTGAGCTAAATGAGGTTTGGGGTTCTCAGAATGTCCTAGAATAACAGTATTTGAAATCTGACTGAGCATGAAGCTACCGATTCTGACGCTATTTGATTTACTCAGAGGTTAGTTTCCAGTTTTGAATGAAATAAATTTTAATCATATGATTTTAAGATGTTCGAAACTTTCTCATCAAATCACTATTTTAAGGAATTTAATGTATTCAAGTAATTTATGTAATTTAATTGAAATAATTTAGACAGATTATCAATTTATTTTATATTTTTTAGTCTGTATATCTTTGAACTAATTTTTTTAAAGGAAAACCTTTCTAATAGGCGAAGCTTTAGCAAGAGCTGAGATTATATCAGTTAGAAAAATGTAATGCTTAAAGAAAAGAAAGTCAATTTATTCATTCTTATCAATAAATACTGTATACCTTTCTGCCCTCCGAAAATAAACCGGGATTTTATATAGAACACAAGCAACATGCGAAATATGGGGTTCAAATCCACAGCTTTGGAATTTAGAGCTCTGTGACGATCACGGAGGACTACAAATTATTTTAGTACAATCAAAACATGAGTGTCACTGGAAAATAAAACAATATAATGAAATTTCAACAATTAATTTGAAACTTTTGAAAACTTGAGTTATATTCTCCCATTATTGTTTTCCTCAGAACTACGAGAATTGGAATATGTATTTGAAAATACAGATGTTCATTCAGAAGAGAGTTATAAAATTTGTTTAAAATCAGCTCTAACAAACAATTTGTAAAATTAATAAACAAATAAATTTTCTTGATAATTTATTGTGATCAAATCCAGCAAATGAGTAAGTTTTACATACATTCTTCTCTCACAATTATTGATACTAATTTATAAAAAGGTTTCTTTAAGAGCAAGATCGCTCTGTTTTCAACCGAAATTCTTTAATTTTTCATTTTGAATCAATACGAAAGATTGCTGTCACGTAGCCTTCTTGTATTCTCCTTTAAATGATATTTTTATGAAAAATTACCAGCAAAACTGTATAAAAATTAATTTATTATGGACCTTTATTAGTTAATGTAAGTTTAAAATCTTAAGTTCTATTAAATGCTATAAGTCGCATTTACTTTGTACTGATTTTCAGTTTTTCAATGCTTAAGAATAGTAAAAGGATATCAAGTACAAAGCAATATAAAACATTTAGTTGCTCCGGATGTAATTAAAAACATGAAATTTATTTGTATTAAGATATTCTTCGCTCCCTTCTATATATAACGGCCAGGCGACAAATTATGATACTTCTTTGATCTACTTCACTTTCGTTTTGAATAACAGTTGAATTGCTGCGCAATAAAAGTGTTTCAGAATAGACAAGTCACAATTCGAATTCCAGCAGTTGACATAAAATGACCATTCATTTGAACATAGAGTGGGCTTTTGAAGCTACAGGCTGAGTATCATTTAGTAGCAATGATACATTCTTAACCAAGAGGTATGATTCTCAATAAATTATAAAACCACAAAAGGATTTAATATGAATAAATGAATTTTACATTGATAGCTGTGCGCCTGTGTAGTACTTAACAACTAGACACAAAGGCAATTATTTTCTGATCAGAATAACTATTGCAATTCATTTAGCCATGACATTTTCCTAGAAGTTATGTAAGAAACAGTACACCATATGCTTACAGAAAGCAACTACAAAATAATTTTATACTTGTTTCATGTATTATGAATAATCAAGAAGCATTTTTCAGTTAAGTAACTTAAAGCGCTTAGCTGCATAAGTTGATTGTTATGTAAATAAACTATTAAATATATTAAGTTCTTTGTAATTATGCATTCACTCAAAAATTTATCATTGTATATTTGCAAACACATTTTTATGATATAGTTTATTTTCAATGTATGAGTAGTGTTTTGTCATACATAAAAACCTGCTTTTTTTAAGGGCACCCTACATATTTCCGAAACATTTACATGTAAAGTAAAAAAGAATTTGCTTCTCCAAAAGTTTCAGTGTGCTAGTCCTTTTTATTTCTTTGTACGATATAAAGGAAGTATTGTAGTCACTAATAATGTAAGAATAAACATTTAAGTGAAGAAATACCTGGTACATTTTGAAACTTTAATAATCACAGTTTAAGATTATAAGGTATTTCTCCCGCCTTCTTGGCGTGCCTTCGTGGTGTGGTGGTCTGCATACTGGGCGCATATGCCAGAGGTCCATGGTTCGATTCCAGGTGAAGGCGTTGGTTCTTTTCCAACACTCCGGCTTTAAAAAAATAACTAATGTCCCTACAGTGGCGCCCGAACTTAAAAGGGTGGTGGATGATGATTCTCCACACCCAGGATTTGGCGATTTTGTTCTCTAAAAAACCCCAGTCGCTCTTTGGAAAGATTAGTATATCAGGTATTTCTCCCGCCTTCTTGGCAGGCCTTCGTGGTGTGGTGGTCTGCACGATGGGCGCGTATTCCAGAGGTCCATGGTTTAATTCCCGGTTAAGACGTTGCTCTATTTTCATCACTCCGGCTTTCGATACCTAATGTCTCTACAAGAAAATGAACGGCATATTTCTAGAATAAAGAATTTGATAAATTTAGAAAGGATCGAAAACTCTTGAAAATAAATTAGCAAATTTTAACAACTGAGTATACAAAATACTAAATACAGTAAGGAGATACCTAGGGTACATCACGTATGATTCTACTGTCTCCTTACCAACTCTCGGAATCCTTACTCGGAATCCATTTCACCTAACACTGTGATATTTTGTATGCTGTCATATAATTCCAAGATTTATAAATATCGGTAACAGTTTATTAACATGAATTATGCTTCTTATTATTATTCGAATAGCAACAGTAATTTAGCAGACTTATCGAGAATTCAAAACGAAACCATCGAAAAATAATACTCATAACTCACTTACTGTAATTGCACTACAGTATACTTTTAGTTTAATTAACACAACCCTTTTCTAGCACCGTATATATTATGTACATCGACTTAAGAATTTATCGGGTACAACTCTCTGGTATTAATTAGCTGGCTGAAATCCAAAATCGTTATGTGTTACTGAACATGGTTTCACTGAAATAGCATGATTTAGTAATTTAACGATTTAGCGAAAAAGGAAACATTACTTGGAATACCGCTTAACAAATTCTAAACATAAATATTTTCCCTTCTATGTTTTGTGAATTTGTTAGCCATCAACTAATAGTGAAAGCTTGATAGTTATAAATTTCCACGTTGACAGCAATTGATAACTCTCAAAGTAAAAGTGATTGTTTATTTTCTGTACACACATCTTGCTAATGGTAATTGTTTCCTTTAACATTTCTGTATTGTAATTACTTCTTCCTATTAATTAAGCGACAGGTTTATCTACTTTATATCATCAATATTCCTTTCAAGTTGCGTCTTCAGACATGTAGTATCATGTCTTCAGATTTGTATTATCAGTCCCTTTGAGCACAAATCCAGCGAATTAAATAGTGCTAATATTTCAGTTGCTACATAAATCCTTCAAATTATTTAAATTTGCAGCTTTCTTGTTATACAGAATTACTACAACATTTGCTCATGTGTGACATCACTGACTCTAGTCTGCTCAAAAGCAACTACTTTGATTACGGTTTCTTACTCCCAACTTCTGTAAGTAAGTGACGTCAGCTTTGAGAAGAGCCAAACCTTATTTCCCTACTGATCTTAAGGTTGTGCTTATTCTTCTCTTTTTTAAACATAATAACCCTTTAGGACGCTGAATAAGACTTCTAAGTCTACGTGATTCTACCCTGGTTCAAGCCAAAGAGTTGTCCGTAAAGGCATATTTATAGTTTCCTCAGATGCAAAGCGAATATGAGTCAGTTCTCATTTAAACATTGTCTAAGAAGATGTTCTACTCTTTAGGAAGACAGCTTATTGTATTTTGCTGTAATACAGTACCACCCAATACAATCTTAATCAATGACAAATTACGAGTTCTTTATATATGCCTCTACATTACCTTTCCTTCTGTCTTTCGCACCAACAAACACACATATATAGATACATTTATAAGATAAAAAATAGGTAAAGCTCAGTAAACCTAAAAATAGGTTAATTTCAAAATTGTAATTTAAACTAGCAGTAATCCTTAATTTCCCCTCTCTGTTCAAAAAATCGTAATAAATTTTCTGAAATGTGTCATTTCTAGATCATTCCATCTCAAATGGTTTGCGTAACGCTGAATCATATACCTAATTTGGAAACTAAACTCAAAATATCGAAACCTGAGACCTTTCTCTTAATAAGCAACCTAAACCAAAACGTCCTCTTGATGAGGTTCCCTGCTGAATAACTGCGCAGTTTGGATTCATTTCCGCTTAACCGCTGCCATCGATTGTCCTAAAAATATAATCTGTATACAAAATTACGGGGTGTATAGAGCCCTCACAATGATGTTCAACGAAAACGAATATGTGTACTAAGAATTAGTTATCAAGGAATAAAATTAAGTGTGGAATTTTCAGCTACGGCTGTCTTCGAGTGTCATTTCTCTAACCACGCAGTAGAACCTGTCCAAGTTATAACGCAGAGAAACATCGCCAGTCCGTTGCAGCTTTCTCCACGTCATCTTATTATATTTATTAGAAGATATTTACACGTATAGGAAAAAACATATATATATATAGTTCAAAATGCGTAATTTCGTTTTGACATTTTGCGTCAAACATTTTAGATGTTTTTTGCACTTTTCAAATTGCTGCCAACAAATATTATCGCCTTCTGTTATATTTAAAGAAATTAAATAATGAAGAATCTGCATAAATGTATGTATTTTTCTCGTATTGTGATAAAATAACGGTACCTAGAGCCATCACATTTTGAATAACGCAATCGTCTACTGAATATAGGCATATGGAAAACCTAGTTTGGAATTTGGAATTTGTTTTATTGTCGATTTCATATTTTGTAACACTTTAACGAATTTTTGATTAACAAACTCAACAATTTCAAAGGGATCAATGGCAACTGTAGGGAAGAAAAACATTTAAACATTTTTGTCTCCAGCGCGATAGAGTTTGCATCGGAAATTCTAAAGATATACTCATTTTAAAATCATTTTGCGATATTGCTCTTGAATTGAATTTTATGGTTTAACTGCAAAGAATATGATGCTTAATAAATGAAGGTATAGCGCAAAATGTTAAAAAAACTCCCCTTTGGGCGTAATGTAAAATCTGAAAACAATCAGATATTTTTATGTTTTTAGTCCAAAGGGGTATTTGCCCTGAAGGACAACTAATTTCGTTTTGGCATTTTGCGTCTAAAACATTAAAAGGCTGTATCACTTTTCATATCGTTGCCATCATATATTATCGCCCTGGTTTATAATTAAAAAAATTAAATAATGAAGAATCTGCATAAATGTATGTATGTTTCTGGTATTGTGATAAAACAACGGTACCTAGAGCCATCAAAATTTGAGTATCGCAATCTTCCATAGAAGATGGGCATGTGGGAGCCCTAATATGAATTTGAAATTTGTTTTATTATAATACAATTCAGATTTTGTAACACTTCAACGAATTTTTGATTAAAAAACTAAACGATTTCTAAGCGAGCAGTGGCAACACTGTACGAAAAAAAAAAACTTTTTTTATCTCCAGCGCATGAGTCTCTGTATCGGAAATTCTAAAGTTATGATCATTTTAAAACTAATTTGCGATATTGCTGTTGAACTGAATTTTATAGTTTGAGTATGTAGAACATGATATTTTATATGTACCACTCAAAACGTTAAAAAAGCCCCTTTGGCGCAATTTAAAAATCTAAAACCTTTCAAATTTTGTTATTTTTATATTTATTTATTTATTCGATTTTTCTATACTCAGTGAACAGCAATTTCAAATTCCTAAACTTTGTTTTTTATCTAAAAGCCACTGTAAAACTTTTAGGCAGATTTAAGTTTACTATTTCTTAAACTGTTATCTGAATGATCCATGAGAAATAGTGTCATATTTAAATTGCAATTTCTAGAATGCCATAAATTTATTGTTATTCGCGGCATCTACATGCAACATGATTTACATATGCTGTTTGAAAAATTATCTCAGTCGCCTTATGTAAGAGATAGCCTCTACATTCTTACATTCTGGCAAATTGACAAATTCTGTCGTAACATCTAATGAATTCTGAAAATATTCGTGACCAAGCAAGAAAAGTGTCTAAATAAATATTCTTTCTTATTACATTAAGGTAATTCTTAGAACAAGAGTATAGCAAATTAGTTATTCCTGTTAAAAACCTTAGAAACTGCATTGCGTGTGTTAACATCGACAATTAATTAGTGATTCTAAATCTAAGATTTTTCGGTACTCATTCGTTAAAAATAGCTTTAAAGAATTTCCGAATTCTTTAAATAGCTATCTGATTGTTAAACACGTGCTGCTGCAGTTAAAAAATATGATTAACGATTACATTTTTAAAAAATAAGGCTATAATTAGCTTTCGTACAGAGGAGCACCTCATAGTTTGTATTCTTGAATTAAATACAAACGCAGTGCAGAATTCGCAGAAGAAAATTTGAAAAATTCAACGGTACAAGAAAGAGTCATTAAACAGACTTTTCTTTTAGTAAATTTTCCTTTCGTTTAATAACACTGAAAACGGAAATGTGATGTACGATAAAAAACACTTTTATGTGCTTTTCGAGGCTGAAATATCTGCAAAATTTGTTTAAGTATTGATTAATTTCAAACAGTTTATTCGAAACTATATATTCTAGAAAAATTCCTATATATTTTGCATACACTGTAATACATAACACTAGGGAAAACAAATTGAAACTATGTGCATATTTATTAATAAATAGCAGCCTTCTTTTGAAGACTTAGTTTTTCAGCAGTTCTTGAATATAATGGATACCGGCAAAAATTATTAAATATGCATTTAATTATTGCACAAATTTTATAAAATGATTAAATGCATTTTTAACCGCTCCTCCTACAACATTGGGTTATTTCACTTCATAATAGTAAAGGAATAAAACAGTTTCTGACATCTAGCATATTCCATAGGTTCATTGGTATGAGATCAAGCGATTGAGAGGAAGTGGAATTGTCTTTAGGCTCACTTTCATATTCTTCATACCAATCAACAGTTTTTAAGGGAGAATGTAGGCTTCAGCAGGCTGATGAACAAGACCTGCACGCTCTTTGTGATACAAAGCTTCAAAAATTAGAGAAGTTTCATCAGTCAGCGGTCATAGATAACGATGTGAAAGTCGAGAACAAGTAGTACTCCCAGACACTTTCACGACAAGCCGAAATGTTACTTATCTATCTCCATGCTTCATTTTCGGTCTGACACAGTCTAATTTCGTTGTGAGTTTCCTATTATTGGGATTAAACGTGACTTCCTCTATCTCATAATGTGAGTATTAATGTTGCGTGAAAAAGAGAAACTTAGGTTAGTGCCTCAATTCGAGCTGCAAAGTACCAGCATAATCTCCTTTATGCAAGCAGTACTGTAAGCGGACCAATGTAGGCGACAACTGCTTTACTTCATATCTTTCTTTTCTTCTTTATTTCGAATCATACTGATTACACAAACTTTCGTTTACCGTTAAAGAGACAAATAAGGAGACTCTCAGTCTACACACGTCGATAAAGCCCTTGCAATCATAACATTGATTAAGATTTTGCAAGCTTCTATTCTGCAATACTTTGGCCAAGCCATTACTAAATGTCGAGCAGAATATTGCTCAAAGTCTTTCTTACCCAAACCAGGCTCCAGAATTGGGTGATATTTACTTATTTTTGTTCAGCGTTTTAACATGCATCATGAGTGTCATTAGTCGGCAATTATACGAACTCACGAAACTTTTCAACCATCTTCACCATCTTCATATAGGTGTATACATATTATCTTCTACGATTTCTCGTCTAACACGCAGTTGAAGAAGTGAAGTGGTAGCTGTTCTGCCACGAAACTACGATTACAGTTCTAAAATATCGGCACAATGCAATATCTTCATATGCGTTTTTAAATATTTCTGTAGTTCTTATCGCCCTTTACAAAGTTTAAAGCATAGCTTCACATAAAGTCTTTATTCTATTATTTGTCAATTCGTTTCAACATACGGTACGTATAGTATACTTTCCAGAAACAAACTAATGATTCAAGATGACCACAACATGTTTTAGAAGCCATATCTCTATGAGACGCAAACAAATCTGAAGATGTTTCTAGTTTATTTGAAACACGTAAGCATGTTTGATAATGGGAAGTTCCTATTACTAAAACGTGTTAACATGTAGAATTACTATAAATAAATTTACTGATGAACTGGTAATGATAATAATGATGAAAAAATTTTAATATTATTGGGATAATATTAGATAGAAAGATTTACTCTATGACAAAACCAATGACGCATTAAGAAGGAATTAACCAAATGAAAAAAAATTCGGTAGATGTAATACATATGTTTGGAAGAAGAAACGAATAGTATTAAATAGGAATTAAAGAGTTCATTTAGGAAATACTTCTAGTGTTTATCTACTAAATCAATAATTTTTTAACCCACCACAGGTCCTTACAAAAAGCTATTATCGGACTTGCCCTTGGGTCATAAATTTGGCAGATGACTTCCTTCCAGCGGGAATTTTTGCAAAGCTCTCTCCAGTTTTCGAGCTGGATCAGAGATATCTTTGGAGGCGCCTGCTCATCAGATCCTAGCATGCTGTGTTTTGAAGATATCTGTCTATATACCTGGCCCAAAAATATTTGACAAGAATAACGCCTATCGTTAAAAAATAATTGCCTTATGGAGTTGAGCATTATCCTGTTTAAATGTAAGTCCAGAGTGCCTCCGAAGAAAAGATAACCTAACAGGGTTTATAATATTGTCGACGCATTGTGGTGCTGTAACAAAGGCATGCATGATGACTAGAGATCCACCTATGAAATAAAATGGCAAGCAAAACAAGGACTCCTTGCTGTCACTTTGCCTTATGGGTCCATTCAGATCAGTATCCCACTGCTCTCCTGGCCATCTCCAGGCATGTTTCCGCTGGTCATCGTGGCTCACTTTGAGGAGGGATTCATCTCTCAAGACAATTCTACTCCTTTCAGAGAGATTCCAGATCGAATATGTTCGGTACTACTGTAAACACGCTTGTCGTAATTAGAGTAGTACGCCTCATATGTAGACTCCGTTCTCTGAGTCAGCTATTACTGTTTTTTGTAGCAACCGGTATAGCTCTTTGAAGATGAAGAATCAAGTACTTCAAGAGCCACTTTAACGATCGTTTGATGCTGTCGTTTTATCACTTCAGTAGATTAATAGCTGCGTTCTTGAGGCTGTGCTCTCTTTCGTTCAACTATTCATTCTAACATCGTTGAATGGAAGCATCACTCTGGCCCAAATGTGTAGCGATCCTTCGAATTTCCCATCTTGCTTGTTTGAGTTGATTGAACGCCTATTATGAACTGATTACATGTGCTCACACTATACGCGAAACTGTTTATGGAAGCGTTGGTGCAATTGAAGTGAGTAGTTGGGATCTAGTTCTAATGGACATATGAACTAGACTGTTCTAATGTACTAAACTGAATCTCTTCTAATGAACTAACTGTTCTAATTTGGATTTCTGTTGTTTTGTTACCACTCTGAAGTTCAGTTGGGATATCCTGGAGCTTACACTATTCATTCGTCTGGTTTAGAATCTGATAAAAGCTGTGTATTTGAAATGAAATTTATTCCGTCAGATTATTGAGGATTTACAATTCACCAACTTATACATAGTGATCGTTTTAATTCAAACATACTACTATGACTAAAATGTATTTAGAATATTTCCATACTACACAAAATTTCAATTTATTAGTATGTATTTAGTACATTCTCCTCAAAGAATTCCCTTCCGACTTCAATGCGCCTATTTGTGCTTGGCGATTAATTTCAAAGTCACATATTCAGATGCCTAGAATAGTCACACAGCTACGAATTTTCTTGCAAACTAAAAACTAAAAATTTTAAAATATAAAACGTTTCATAATCAATATTAAAACCAGCTTTAAATCCTAACGCTATTGTGTATATGTTCGATATTTTTCATAAACTTTATCATAATTAATTTAGATTGTGTTTTGTAGTAACAATAACCAAATATTATTTTGGATTTAAAAACATGAATAACTAGAAATGTAATATAATTTTCATATGATTAAATAAAACTGATTCTTATTATGAAAGGTTCTATCTTATTTTCTTATAGTGTACATATGCCATGCAAAGAAGAATAAACGTGATAATTTAATGAGGTGCTAAACTGAAAAACTAAACTAAATCAGATTGGAATTTCCTTTTATAATTGTTCCGTTTCTCGCTTAGATTAATTAACTTAACTTCAATCAAGTTTCTGTTCTAATTCATAATATACATTCACTATGTAAGCAACGTAAGAAATTATTATTAAACAATATAACTGATTTATATCTCTTCCTCATGCAACACATACATTGCAAAACAATACAATGTGTTTATCAGGCACAATACTCATCGCAATGGCTATCATTTTAAAATTTGATTGAAATGGAAACTTTTTGCGACTTTAGATACTTATCTGAGCATCCATGAAAAATAACAGTAAGCAAATTAGCATATTATATTTAAAGTGAACATTCTAATCAATTAGTTTTGTTTCTTATCATCTTCTAATTCCTGATTCGAACAATATCCTCGAAGAATAAAAACGACGAAAGTAATTATGAGCAGAAGATATATTTTCTTTTAAAGTCTCTGCAAATTGCCCCACGATGGTCTCAATTTGGAAAATAATCACTTCGAAGCCATTTTGACTCTTTAAAAGAATTTGAAACGAGTGAACATTAAGAAAAGTATTTTTTACTCATCAGAACAATTTTAAACTAAAATTAATGGTTTTAGATTTTAAATAAATGCAGCCTTCCCCAACCATTAGATTCATTAAAATGAACTCATTAATATGAATCTCGAGGATAATCATGTAATGAGTCGTGTTCTTCGTGACTTAAATATTCCGAAAACCGCGGAACTAATTTTTTTACTATTCTTGAAGAAGTAATTTATTATCTTGATTAAGCAAATCTAAATGGCCAAAAAATGAGTAAATTAACAATAAACAATCCTTTTAATCTCGGCTTAAGTGCGGATGTATTTTTCATTGAATTGTTTAACCTTTTAATTGCACTAAATTCCTTCAAATTGAGCTCTCATAAATTCCACGGAATTTTAAACATTTGATTATGAAATGTAAAGATGTATTTCAAGTAAATTTTAACAAACAAGATAATAAAGAATAAAAAATAATTAAATGGTTCGAATTTCATTATGCTTTTCCCCCAAAAAAATAATGACTTAGACGGTGGCTTTCTTAAAATATTTTTTAGAAATTAAAACAAAACTTCAGTTGCCAGTAAAGGTAGATATGCAAAATTTCACACAAAATGGGGAAAAATTATAAATTAAGGAAATCGCCCTGAGATCTTTACTTTTTCAGCAAATCTAACTGGTCCTATTGAGGAAAAATACTTTAAATTGAATCAGTTTTCTTGAATGATTTTAAATTTTGCTTTCCTAACTAATGAAGAGTTCGAAGTGGAAAAGAATAAATTTACGCATAATTAAGTTACTCAAAAAGTTAATTAAGATAAATGAACAATCGTAATAAAAATAAGAAAGCTATTGATTGGCTAATTACGTAAAAGTTATTCTAATTAACGAGCTTTTCCTCATGCTAAAATATGTGTAGTCTTACTGTTTTGCCTTCTGTACCAGAATAGGTGAATGAAAAGAGTTTTAATCTCAGTAAGTATCGAAATTAATAACATCAATTTAAAAATAGTTTCCGGTCTGTCTCTAAAGGACGCCTCTGTTTGCTTCCAGTATGAATGATATCTTCACCAATTGGTTAGTTTCCTCATCACCGTAGTATATTAAGTAATGTTTTGTGAAATCTATGGAGCGTTAACACGGGGGTTTTGCAATCTTAGGTGACATAAGCCGACTTCTTTGCTAAGCAACCGAACTGGTATAAAAATTTGGTCTATCTTTTTAACTGTTCTTTGACTTCTCATGTATCAGCTAAACTCGCATAACAGCCGATCAGGCATACAGAAGGAAGCACAAACAGGCATTCGGTCGACAAATTCACTGAGCAAGCTGAACATTCGCGCATCCTCAAATTCACTTTCCCACGCACGCTGTTGTTTAAATTCTGTCCTATACATACGAACAGGATTAATGCCTTCTACTCCGTTAGGATTAAGACAATAACGACTGCTACTCAAATGGTGTGTGTTTAATGACGCTGACTGCAATATCGAACGCCCATGTTCAAATGCTACGTATTTTTATAAATGTATAGTGTATGCGCGGCATGAGGACACTCAAAATATACGGAGAGACGAAAGTTCTCTCTAGAGGCTTGGTTGTACGGAAAGACCGGTGGGAGACTCTCGAACCCATCCGCATGAGTGATCTCTTTCAAAATTGGAGCAGAACTGTGCAAAGTCATACTTTTATCTATATAATGCTCAAGGCTCATGTCAAAGACATACGCAGTCTTACTCTCCTTGCCATGATAAAATTCGTGGACGTATTCGGAGTAGACTAGACAACAACAACACAATATAGACGACTAGACAATCGTGTGAACATTCCCCAACTGACCTTGATTTTAAAACAATTTTCAAAACTGTGAATTGTAAAGCATTTGAATTTGCATGTTGTCTGTTATTTGCTGGAGAAAGAGAAGCAAGTTTAAGAATTATAAGTTGTAAATTCCTATCTAAATTAATAGTTCTTGAAAGCTAGAATACTTAAGAACTGCGTACAAGTTCTTGTGTGTAAATGACAAGCTCAAACAATGGTTAAATTACCCGTTATTTCAACTCAAAATGATAACAGATGGCCCATTCGTGGACTTACAATAAGCCTCCACTTGGGCTTTAACTCAAGATAGAAATTACGAAACTAATTTAATACTAACTAAAATCAACCGAAGCTCTATAGAAATACCTAAATAAACTTGGTCCTTATTTAAGAATACTGGCCAATATAGCAGGTGCGTAACAATAGCCGAATAGTACTAATATTAGACCTTTAGCAACAATTTCGTCGGAAAGCAGAACACACTCTCTTAACCCTCTACTAGGTTCTTCTAAGGTCTTGTAGTGAACTGGCCAAGACGTTTTTCTACCTCATTTACATAAAACGTAATCGCAAAACTGTTTCTGGTAGGAAATAGTGGTTGGGAAACTAGAAGGTAAAGGGAAACGTTATTCCAAAATAAAAATTATTATTAGAAAACTAAAATAACACCGTACAAAGTTTTTAGTTTTGTGTTTTAAATCAAACGTAAAATAAATTTGAATTGCTTTTATTTCCGTTGCTTTTAGTTATTGTTCTGGCATTGCAGGAAAGGCTAGGACAAAATTTCTTCCTCCAAAATAGAAAAATAAACAAGTTTTAAATTAAACAACAGCTAGTTTAACCTTGTAACTGACCTTAAAAGAATCGTAACAGTGCAATATTTGAAGAAGTACATGTGCAGAAAAATACCTTTCCAATGAACGGAGAATAATTTTATACTGCAGACTTTGTTGAAATTAATTTTTCTTCAGCGAACTAATAAAAATTTTATACTGCAGATTTTGTTAAAATTAATTTTAAGATTCTGGTAGTAGCGTTTAAATATAGAATTTATTAAGATTAATTGTAATATTGCGTTACCAGTAGTATAAATATTTTGTTGGAAAAACATTGTTGTTGTTGTGACTTAACTCACTTGTCTGACAGTAACATCAGAACAAGCCCACGAAATTTGTCGTGGCAAGAACAACGTCCAAAACTCGTGGACTGAAGCCATAAAGCAACTAACGAAACAAGGAAAATTGTTTTTTTCTGCTTATAAACTCTGAATTCAGAAAAGCTCAATGTACAGGCAAATAGAAGGCTAAGTTGGAAAAATATACGTCAATAACTATAACAATATATATTTATATATTGTTATTGACAATATTTTGTTATAAATAACAAGATATAATAATATATATTATTATAATAACAATATATATTTTGTTGGAAAAATGTTGTTACTACTTATCTCACTTGTCTGACAGTAACATCAGAACAAGGACAAGACATTTGTTGTGGCAAGGACTGCGTCCAAACATCGTGGTTTAAGTTCACTGATTTCAATAGAGATAATTAATTTTCCTGAATAGTGCGTGTTTGCCTTTTGGCTCCTTTTTCCTAAGCTGTTACTATGCTCGGCCGTATTACGTGGCTTTGATAGCTTCGCTAGCTAATTTAACATTAGGGGGCCAGTTAGTTAGAAATTCTGTTAATTTCGGTTAAATCAGTTTAGTTAGTCATTGGTTAAGTTCTTATTTCTTACATTTTTGAGTTCAAGCCCAAGTGGAGGCTTTGTTATACGTCCGGAGAAAGGGACCATCTGTCAGTCTTTATTTTGAGCAATAAAGGTTTAACCCTTCTTGAGTTTAACTTAAGTTTTACATCGTTTCTGGACTTAAGCGATTATTCGCTTAGCAGTACTAGTTTAGTTATGCAGTAGCACTAGTTCCGCACAGTTATGCAGCAGCACTAGGCTCCTCCACAGTTACTTAACAGGTAACAGGGAGGAACCTACAAAGTGATTCAAGGGAAAAAATTTAATGCAGTTTAGAGACAAATATCTCTTCTGGGCTAACGTCTCTTTGGACAAATAAACTTTAAAAAAAATCAGGCAGCTCGTAGAAATTATAAGGTATTTCTTTTCAAGTCAAATTTGACGCAGCATCCCGTCACTTCGGCACCGGAAATGAAAGGAAAGAACGATAGGGCAGAGAAGGAAATAGTGAAATAGGCAAATGCAGCCAGCAATATTCGAATAACTTCAATACTCCAGGTGGCATCTCGATGAAATACTCTCATTTCAGTTCGAAATAAAAACTAGAAGCACGTTATGACATTCAGGGAACAGAAAAAATTCAGCTGTACTAGCATTACCTGTCTCCGATCCGAGTTGTAAGATCATTGAACACTGGTAGTTTCTGTAGCGCTCCAGTCTATAGCAAACATAACATGACTGATGAAAAAGAGACGGGCGTTTTTAGAAGCTTAAGGCAAAATCCAAAAAACACTTTAAACAAACTTTAATTATTAGGGAAATAAAACGGTGCTGTAATTAAAACAACTATAGTTCAATATAACATTCATATTTGAAAGAAAATTTCGCCAGTAAAATTATTAAAGAGTATATGTTTAGACTTAAGCTTTGTGTAACCGCATTTTCGGCGGCTGCATTTTAGTTGCAATATCCTTTGCTGTTTCCTTATGTCTCCTTAGGGAACATAAATCCAGACCGAGTGGAAAAGTGGAGCTGTTATTAATGAGTTAAAGGTATTATTCTTTATTCCTTATCTCTTTGACAAGAGATGTGAACAATTTTGACACATTTATCAAAATACATGACTTACATTAGCCCATGGCTCATAGTAGAGCGAGTAGAGTTAGAAAACATGTGCAAGAGGAAGAACATACGAATGTCCCAACGCATCCTGCAGCTGGAAACAAAACCCTGACAAATATTGAACCATATTTAGTTGGCAGAATCAAAGCTTCAAACTTATAAACTTTTCTCGACCACCCACATGATGCGACAAAGTTTGTCAAACACGTCTATGTAAGTAACATATTTCTTAATGTAGAAATTAGGAAGATATTCTGTATTAGGATAGAGAATCCATTGCTTGCTAATCAGGATATTAGAAGGAATCTAAATGGCCATAATATGAAGGCGTTAAATGACATTGTGAAGACCGTAATCGCTTTCGTCCTGGCTATTAGTGGCAGATCAGTTCTATAAATATTTAAGTTATGCTAAATCTGACTATTCATTGACTTGAGTACTTAAATGAATTATCGTGGGCGGAAATTATTCGGCTTAACCCCCAGACAGAGCTCTAAACAAGGTAAACATATTTTAGCTTTATGCATGGAATTTAAGAAATGCTTCAAATAATAACCGATGAATACGTGGCAAAGAAGGAATGCAGTACGCTATTAAGTTAAAGCTAGCAGGAAGGAATACGTAGATTATTATTTAATTTCCTTAGATTTATTCAAGAAAGTAAAATTTTGAGCTGAGTGAAATTCAAGAAAACAATTTAATTCGTATTTTCTAATGAATAAAAACACATTAATTTCTTTCTTATTGCTAACCTGACATTCTTTTATTAAAAATCAGATTTTTTTTAATTCCCTTTATATGTTTTCTTAAATATAATGGCCAATTTCCTCTGCTGAAATATGTTCCACTGTTGAAATGGCCACCCCTGTCTGAGCATTGGCTGAACGCTGAACGCTGACAGTTTGATCCAACCAATAAGATGGTTACATGAGTATAGTTTTATAGTTATAGCTTTATAGTTATAGTTTTCTTGACGTATAACGTGAATACCAGGAATTTCCTGAAAAACTGCTCCACAAACACTTTGTCTCTCCTTAGCTCTGTGTTTTCTGTAACTCATTAGAATGAAATTCCCCACTGATATATGATGTAGCTACTCCATGACATGTTCCACCATAAGTAACGAAACCACAACCAAATTTTAATGTACACTGTACATGAATATGCTAGTAACACTTAAAGAAGACTAATTAAGGAATTATTAAAGGAATTTATTAAAGGAATATCAGATTAACAAAGTAAAAAAATATGTATTTGCAATTTGAGAATTAATCAAACAGTTTCAGTGTAGGTGATATCACGTAGTTTCTCCATTTCCCTTTCTAATATTTTTAGACTGTATTTTTCATGAAAACCTACTAGTCCAGGTTTACAAAAGAGATTAATTAAATAATGACATTAACTAGTTAACTACATAGTTTCGAAATTCTTTTATCTGCTAGCATTAATTCTCTACTCATTTAAGATTTTGAACACTTAAGTTTCCTTTTTTATTAAAAAGTTATTAACTAATTCAAAAATAAGAGATAACGAGGTCATTAATTCTTACACTCACAAATCATTATACGAATACATGTTTACAAATTTTGAAGCCTGAAAAACATATGTCTGCGATGTTATCGACATACGATGGCCTGTAGGTGCTTCGTTTTTCACCATGAGATATTCTACGGCGATATTTAAAACAGATATTTTCGACGACGATGTTTTATACCATGTTGTTTTAAAACCGTGATTCTTTCTCCTTGCTTTCTTTTTTTCCACGATGTTTTGCAGGACTATCTTTTTGCCTTGCGTTGTTTCTTTCTGCAACGGTTTCGAAGTTTGTTTTGTTTTTGAAGATGTTTCAGCCTCGACATTTGACCTTTAACCATTTCGAGGGGTATGCATCTTTATCCGAAAGCAGAGATATATGCATTATACCTATAAGAGGGAAACAAAGCATCTGCTTAAGATGCTCTGTTTCCATCTGTAGACCTTAAAGAAAGATGTCAATCATACATATTTCCGTCGGTTATTTTCGCATTCGTGTGGCGATGCATACTATTCGAAATCCACTCAGAAATAGACGATTTACGACAGCTGAATTTTTTATTCTCTCTTAACAGCACCAGTATCATCTTAATGCGCCAACACATTCCATAACAAAATCTTCTTATTTCGTCTCTTTTAGCTGCTTTTACTTTTTTAACAGATATTTTCTCAGCATCCTGTATAAGTTATTCGATAAAAATATAAGCAAATGAACTAACTGAGCATCATGATTACCTGAGCCTAACACTTTCAATTTGATCGGATTTTTATCAGTTAAGTACCTTAACCTTCCAGCACGCGCGCGTCGTATTTTTTACGACATCCGTTATTTTACCGCGGTAGGGAAAACGACAGAAATGATTGAATATTTATAATATTTTTGTTAAGAAATAAACTGTTAATCTTATTACTGCAAAATACAAATGATATCACATTTAAATATAAGTAAATTATTTTTAAGTTTTTATGTTAGTGAAATGGAAATGCAATGATGTATTTTATTGTAGAAAATTTAAAAATTTTTATTTAATAATTATATTTTTAAATCGAAGTTAATTTTAATATTCACCAAAGACAAGTGTAGACAATAAAACAGGAATATACCTTGGTAGGAAAAAAAAGTCAGTTTAGCAATACTTACTTCTGCAAGGAAATTTATTTCTTACTGGTTACAAAAACACACTTTAAACTAACTTTAGTGTTTTTATTTATTTCTAAAATATAGAAATAAAAGAAAATAAGGAATAGAAATCGCTATTGTTCTCCCATCCAAAGGTTTCTTCTGTTCCTTTTCTTCATCAGATAATTCTTGAAGAATCCGAGCAAAATCAGCTGGTCGCACATATATTTTTTTGGCCATGAAAACCGATGTAAAATTTACAGAGCCAAATGTATTCAAATTAAAATAATACACGGCAGTTAATAACACAAAATTACAAAATATTTGAGAAAAAAAAATATTTTCCGAATTTTATAACACGACCACGCGCGTGTCGTAAATTTTATGAAAACGCTGCCACGTAGCACAAAAGCCCAGTTAAAAAGGAAAAATTCAAATGACTAACTGAATTTGTCGTAAATTTTGAGCATACGCGCGTGCTGGAAGGTTAAATCAAGGTCAATAATTAACTGCTTTGCGTTAAAGTGCAACTAAATTTCCTTTTCGCAATTTCATTGATATTATAACAGCAGTATTCTTAATTTTCCCATAATATTCTTAGATAGTATGAATAAAAGCTTCGAAACTAAAGTGTATAACGTCTGTAAATTAACAGGCTTCGAACAGAGCTGTTTATTTCAAAATTAGTTACTATTATGGCCATCTTGATCCCATGCGAAATACGTCACCGTAATACGCTAAGCCTTTTATTTGTCTGCACATCGAGCTTCTCTGCATTAACTGTCTATAAGCTGAAAAACCGACTTCTGTTCTTCAGTTGTTTTATGGCTTCAGTCAAATACTGTCAACACGCTAAATCTATTTGATAGCATTAGCGTTTAAATTCGGTTATTATTTTACTCGTCATGATTAATATCGATTATTTACGCACGATATGCTTTAAAAACGTACGTTATAATGACCACTTTTTGTCAGAATTATTGATTTTACTTAACTTAATTGCTTACTACATCATGCGTTGTTGTCACAGCAGTCAATCTGAAATAAAAACGTAATAATGTTCGGATATATGAAAGGAATGAGTATCTGCTAATGATTATTTTGCAATAATATTCCAAATTCAAATCAGCAAATGCGATTTAACAGCACTAAAGTGGAGTATAATATTCCTTTCTTGAAATGTATTTAAATACTAGTTATGTTTTTCCCCATAAATACAGTTAAAACGAATAATAATAATAAAATCAAATTTTCTACCCATCAGATTTATTGAATTATTTCCTTACCTAAGTTATTTTTATATTTATCGACTAAATTTTGTATAGTCTAAATATTATTTTTATCTATATATCAGGAATTCTGACAACCAAAATGACATTCACTTAGTATAAAACTGTTAAATGAATTTTTAGATTCAATAAATTAGAAAAGAAAACAATGCAAATCTCAATCTCTATATGATAAACTCATATGATGCAGAAAATTTTCAAAATTATCTTTCTGTCTAAACTGTAACTGAATCATCTTAAAACACCCACCCAAGTACTGGCCTCGCCCGATGCTGTTTGACTTCGGTGATCGAACGAGAACCAGTACTTTCAGCATGGTATGGCCGTTGAGATCTTAAGACACACTTCAATAATAGTTTTCTAGGAGAAATTGGCTCTTGTTCATAAGCTAAACATTATGAAAACATGCAGCCCATCCATTGGCCAGAAATCAGGATCCAAGATGAAGTAACAGTGTTCAGCAGTTTTAATTTAATTTTTACCTTTATCATGATTCCCTTGCATTATGAATGGCAAGCATTATGCAGCCTCTTTTACACTTTTATGTGTCTGTTACCATTTTTATTTGTTGCTATCCTCTTTCATGCTTTTACGTGTTTGATATCCTTTGTATTTATTCTCATTTACTTTTATACCTTTATGTGTTTATTATAATTTTTATTTCTTGTGAATCTCTTTCAGAAATTCTTGTATTTGTTATCATTTTCATTTGTTGTCATTCACTTTCCTACTTTTATGTGTTCGTTATAATTTTTATTTGTTGCCATTCTATTTCGTACTTTTATGTGCTTGTTTGTTATCAATTTTTTATTTGTTGAGATTCTCTTTCATACTTTTATGTGTTTGTTATCATTTTTATTTGTTGTCGTTCTCTTTCATACTTTTATGAATTTGTTATCATTTTTAATTGTTGTCATATACTTTCTTACTTTTATGTGCTTAATTTAGAAACCAAAAAACAAAATTCAGCTTTATATTTTCAAATTTTTTTTTGAAAATAAAACACTTATTTTTTGTTGTTTGATTTAAATTTATTAAAATAGGTTCTATACTGTTTCATTTATCTTAAAGGGTTTGTGGCTCTTTTCGCAATTTACTGACCTTGCACGTCCACGGTTTTAGATGTTTAAATGCATTCAACATTAATTTTATTTTTATTTACCATGTATATTTATAATATTTCCTTATTTAGATTTTAATTATAATTATAGTGTACTAACCTGTCAATGCCTGTTGTATTATTAGCACTAACAACATCGGTGTGATACTAAAAGAAATATCTGGTGATTTTACGTGCGCAAGAGAAGTGTGTAGTCGGAATAGAAAACTATGAGCAAAGAACTTATGCCTTGTCCAATCAATTCCTAAGGAGCACATAATTGCGCTGTATTATTTTGAACAAGTATTGGTTATCGGATAAACATGTACATAAAAGTGTCTTAATTGTTGCGAAAAGTAGGACTTCATATGTACAAGGAACAGGATGATTTTAGTTAAATAAGAAATAATAATAAATCTGTAGAGAATTAAATTCATTTTCATTCTTATTAAATGAACTCGAGCAAAAGTGTAAAAGTAATTACAAAGAAAATTCAAAGGAAATGTATAAAGGGAAATTAAAGGTGACTTACTATTCAGAAATTGGCTTATCATCATAAATTAGTAATTAATCAAGTAGTTTACCAGATTTTAATGGAGACATGAAGAACGGTTGCCGATTTACCTTGCAGAAGCTAGGAATAGGCTTAGCAAACATTATATTTTGTTTATATGATTTGCACCCCTATGACGCAATTAGTAAGTACCAGATGATATAAAGAAAAACAGTGCCAAATCGGGGGCAGAACTGGTTTAAGTAAACCAATTCTAGAAGTGCCCATGATTTGATTATACTCAGTATTCATGTTTCATATATATCATAACGTAAAAACGTAGTTAGAAATTTAAAGCCAAAATACGAAGTAAAGAACGAAGAAAAAGTGTTTGTCCCTTTTACAGAATAGATCTTGAATTAAGCAGAATCTCCTCCCTCCTTACCTTCGGGGTGTAAATGGATAGCACATCCGGGTAACAGTCCGTAGCTCCACTGTTCATATCCCTGCGAGGGATACGCACATTTTTCATGTCCCTTGCATCCATGAAACTTAATGACTTTACAGAATAACCCAAGAAGAAAATGATAAATATAACGAAGAAAAGGGTCTCCACCAATAAATAATACCGAATGCCTGCATAAAATCAGTACAAAAAATACAGTTATCTAAATTGAAAAAAACTATCGTTTCTATCATCCGGCCTGATGAATGGCCGAATTTGGATCTTATATATTGATACTAATCGGGAAAACCTTCTGCCTTTCAAGGCAGAAGATTAAATCACATAAGTAGGAAGAAATTTAGGAAATGAAACTAATTACACTTGATTTGATGATAAAAGCAGTCTTTAACAGAACAGTAGCACGTTTCAAATGTAGATGGTTAAACTTGAAGACAGACTATTCTCTCTTTATTGATGAAACTTTTAATGAAGGACTTCAGAATGGAATAATTAGCTTGAAATGTGCCATGGCTTATTTCCATGGCCTACTAACATTTTAATCGATTAAGGCAGCATGTTTCTGCCTACTTTTCTGTTTTTCCAAATGAATCCCTTAGTCATTTCTATCTATGCAAGATCAATCAGGATGTATATCATACACGGATTAATAGATCGCGTTATCTACTAGCAAACTGACAGTGTGAGATTGAATTATCAAGCATTAAGATTGACCGACATGTGCGAAACACTGATAATAAAGCTGAAGGGCGCAGCTCCTCATTTTTAAATTTTAGCAAAATTAAAAATCATTTCAAACATTTATTTTTAAACTTTTATTCTAAACGTTTGTCCTCATTAAAAGTGTTAGTAAAAATTATTTTTGCGGCTACTCCAATGGCTTTTTACTTTAATTCAAATAACTTTTTTTAACAAAAAAAAAATAACTTGTCACAAAATCTACCAAAAAAAGTGGAGCTTGGCTTCCAAGCCCTTCATTTGGAAAACTTATATTTGATGGAAGATTTAATCATTCTTAATCTAACAGTTGTGCTTTTTTATGTCATAGTTTAATCATTTTAAAGTTGTTGACCAAGTGTTATATAAAAATATTATTCAGTTTATCCTAAAACTTCCTTCGTTTGATTTATATCTAAGTATTCAAAATTTTCTAAAATCAGAATGCATCAATTTTAACATGCGATAGATTGTAATTTGATTTTATACACTTATGATATAGGTTATTTTTATGTCTTGTAGGGATTTATATTTATTTAAACTAATAATTTAAAGTTTTATTTGAAACTTTCCTATAAGCCTTCATTCTCCTAATTGTCAGTGCCAGAACAGTTAAATGTTTTAGCGAGCGTGAACGAATGCAAATTTTCTACTTTGAAGGAAGTAGTTAAAAGCCGAGTTCGGTAGGAGAAAGGGATAGTTAGGCTGTAGCTGCCGTCAGTGCAGTAGGTATATTTTCTCATTGCTGTTTCAAGTGGCTTAACTGCATTGCTTTGCTGCCACTAGCTTAGAAGAGGGTTGAAGGTTAATCTCGTTAAGCTCTGTAGGGCAGTTTTATCACTTGTTAATATTTCAACTTTTAGTTTCAATTATCTGACTTTCCGTTACCACCCAAGTAGAGACGAAGTTTGCTAGCGTCGAGTTGACGCATTGTGAATTTTAAAGAGTTAATAAAGGATACTTGAACCCTTCTCCTGTGTAGTTTCCTGCTACTAGGGTATACAGAAAGAAGTTCATTCACTGGACTCTACAGTCTCACTGTCATAAAATTTAATTTCTGCCATCAAATGGTTTCTGCCATTAATTTAATAAAATTTTATAATACTTAAATGCGCAAACTCTCACCAGGAACCGAATATTTCTCAGTTTGATGCCTTTCGTACATTTAGGCGTCCTTCCTGGTGGTTCTCTATATTTATTTTTCCACCAAAATATTCATTAGAGATGATAGAATGCCTGTTGCAACTGCGAAAAGAATATAGAAAATTTCTGATTTCAAACAGGAATGCTGCCACTAAGCCGCTGAAGAGGCTAATTATGTTTGGTTTAAAACGTTTTGGATTAGTTTGAAATTCACTTAAGCTTCAGGATTATAATAGAAAATAAATTAGAATGTTTAACGTGTTTTCGCTCTTATCTGCAATCTCATCATCATATGGAAAGTTGTCTATATGTGAATTTGCCTTATAGTGGAACCCAAAGATGAATCATAGACGTTTTTACTTATGCTTATATTTTTACATCCTCCTTTCTTTTACTAAGTCTTAACTTTTATTTGCCAGAATAGCCATCATTTACATTTACGATTCCTGAATGGGGTAAATCTTTAGTGGAATTAAAAATGCCAACGCATTATTGCGCAGGAGTTTTCATAAATTAACTTCCACAAAATTCCTACCACTTTAATAGCTACTTTGCAGTAGAACAATTAATTACTGCAGCCCCCATCGAAATTTTCGACTGAACAGAAAACACATCCATAAATGATCCACGATGTATTCCATCAGATAGTAAATTAGCTGAAGCATCGGCAGAAAATGGATCTGTCAAGATGATAAATACACTTTTGTTTTAAACAGGGAAGCACTTTTGTTATTAAACTAAGCGCTCCACATTCGGCAAATGGCCCCAATTTTTTTAATCTTCCACCTCTTTGAAACCCTCAGAGTGGCTGACAGTTATAGGTGTGGAAACGATTTAGGTCAGCCTCCTGTACTGAAGCCTGGGTTATTTATTCTTACAGGCGTTTGGAACACTCCATAAGAATTGGTTGCTCGGGATTTGAGCAGTTTAAAAGCTTTTAACATCAAACATGGAAGAGTTACAACGTCGTAAATTGCATTACTTGTTTTTCAAGAACTCAGTTTGGAAGGAGCTGTGTTCCTTGCATTTACTGCCCTTCTGAGAGATAAAAGAAACTTCCCATCTTCAACATGCTTTATTGACGTTATGCAAAACATATAACCTAGGTATCGAGACCGAACATATTTTTAAAAGCTCGTAGGAAATGTTTTATCTTTTTAAAGACCTTTTAAAAGGAAAAAGAGTATTCTAAAATTTATTCTGCTTCTTTTTTTCATCATTTACACATTACGTTTTAGAGCCATCGGTTGAAAAGTTATTTTTACGCAACTCACAATTGAAGTATTGATCACAGTTTCAATTTTACAGAAATTTAATGCAAAGTTTGGGGTTTGCTAATGGGAAAAGAAAACCTACTTCATTCATAATTCTGTGTAGTTAGCCAGATTCATTTAAATAGTTTTGTACGGTTTGATCTAAATCTCACATTCATTTTCAACAAAAATTTTTACAATTTTGCTTTTTTATATAATGTACCATTTTATACGCATATTTTGAGCCTAGGATTACGAGGTTTATTAAAATGCATACAAGACATAAATAATGTTGTGGCAGATAATTTAAATGTATTGAATTAAAAATTCATGCATAAATTGTAAATTTATTAGATTAAAATATCATGTTTAAATAATATGATTTTCTGTCTTTGGTAGAAGTAAATTATTATGGACTGTTTTATGAAATTTTTAGCGTTGATACATGAAATAGGGAAAATTTCAATAGGCAAACGCTACTGAATGATGTTCACAAAATTTTAGAATTAGTTGTCTTTATTTTCTCGACTTCTCTTTATTTATTGGTTGGATTAGTGCGTTTCCATCGTATGCTTAATACTTGCGGCTTAAAAAAGGTTTAATGTAAATGGCATTTATGAAAATAATCATATTCCATAGATTTATGGAATATAAATAATCATATTCCATAGATTTAATAGTAAAGGATAATTGATCAAGTTCTACATCATGTATAAATATTAAAATAGCATTTACTTATGCTTTGCTACGTATTTCTCCGACTTTTAAGTTCTAATATAGAATGACAATTATGGAGTTACATCAAAATAACACTTGGCAACTTTTGAACCATTGGCGAGATTCAGTTAAAGCTTGGCGATTGAAGGCAGAGTATGCTAGGAATTTGTTTGAGCACGAGCACACGTATTGTTGCTGTTAATGTCCTGTTAAAAATGTCGAAATACAGCGTTTATGAGGGTATATTCATCATCAAAGCCTACTATTCGAGACAAAACAACCCGTTTGCGCCTTAAAGGAAATTTGCGACAGAGTATAAAGCTAACGACAACCGGTACAAGTGTTATAACAATCAAAAATCTAATTAAAACGTTCTTGCGAACTGGTAGTGTTTGTATGACAGTGTGGGCAATGTTTGTCGACACAAATATGTGAAATCGTCTAAAAATATCGATAAAACACTAATTGCGCTTCAAAATAATCTAAGGACATCGTTCAGTCAAGCTTCACAGCAAGTCGGAATCAATCTGGAGTCTTGGTGACACATTTTTGTTCAAGCCTTGCAGCTCTTTCCTTACAAAATTCAAAATGATCTGCTACTGAGCACCATTACCATTGAATAGAGCGTGTGTTTCGCCAGCACTGTTGTCTATATTATTGACAAACAGGAATTTGATATGAATATGGTTTGGTTTATCCACGAACCCCACTTTCACTTGGACGGGTTCATCAATAAGTACTGAAATAAGTACTGAGGCTACTAAAAATCCTCATTTCGCAATCGAGAAGTCTCTTGCCCACCTCAACGGATAACCGTTAGGTATGCAATGTCAAGTCGCGATATAATTGATGAGATATTCATTGCAGACACGGTGACTACCGAACATTATGTCAAAATTTTAAAAGATGATGTCATCCCTTTTGAAGGATTTATGACGACTCTATAGAACCAATAGAGTGTTTGAAGTTCTGAAAAAGCACTTTGGAGAGCTCTTTCTGGCTTTGAAGTGACCAGAGGCCTCTAGAACAGAAGTCGCTTGACCACTATTTTCAACCCTTGTCGCTACACCCTTAAACTCAGCCCTTGTTACTCATTTCTGGGGAGCAGTATTAGACAAATAGTTTACGTAAACAAACCGGAAAACAAATCTGAGCTCAAATCAGCCATTCAGGAGGTCATCGAAAGCATCTGTGTCTCGACACTTAAGCCGGATTTTCAGAATTTTGTGTCAATAATTGCCTCACTGTTACGCGGTTCGGTGAGTCCATTTTTTTATTCTTATTATGTTAGTAAATAGTGCATGTGCTTCTTTAAAAATAATTGAATTATGTTGCTCTTATATGCTGGTTAAGTTTTTAATGCCTTAATTAATCTACTTAGTTGCGTAGAATTATAAAAAATTTAAGTGACACTAAGTGAATTAAATCACTTGGTGTACCAACTTCGGCGTTGTTTTGCCCAGTGTGACTGAATGTTAACTTTCAATTTTGTGCACCGAAAATTTTCTCTACCCTCCCGCTGTCTGAATTACTTGGTTTTACGTAGAAACTCTAATTTTAACTGTAAAAGTATGGTTTTTTGTAACTATTTTTAACTGTATTTGGTGTACTAGGTTATTCTGTATTTTACAATTTTTAATGAAGTTGTTTTGATTTTTATGAATTTTTCCCTTGCTCGAAGTGAGAACTAAACTGATTGAAGTCGAAATATATCTCTAATGAAATTCGAAGTAAGTTTAAATAAATTGCAGCAAAAAACGGGTATAATTTATTAGGCAGTACAAGGAAGCCATGCGGTGTCCATGTCAGATACTTTTAAATAACTCATACGTCTATCACTTTTGCAAGATCCTTAGACCCTTCTACGTATCCTTCAGACATCTTTACTTTTACTTTTGTTTTGGAAATATCATCTGCAATATGTCGTTTATCTTCGTTCTTGATTCTGGTTCAGGTAGGAACATGCAATTAGTCCATGATGACGGCGCGTAGCTCCCTCCATATGTTGCAAGTTCGTTCGACAGACATTGGGGGGGGGTGGAAAGGAAGGGTTAGCATTTTTTTCATGTTTCGCAAGCAATCAATACAGATTTTAGGAATATCAATGTATTGTAAACATCAAATACCCGCTCCACATTCATTGAGCTTCCAGGGCGTCAAACAGCAAGAAGATGACGTGGACAACTTGCGAACTCTTACGTTAAAGTCAAAGGGAAATGATTTTGTAAGCTAATACCTCCTTTTGTAAAGTTATCTAAGAAGATATTATGTTACTTAAAAACAAAAGGCCTTATAAATGTGTAAATGGTATGAATGATTAAGAAAAATATTTTTAGATTAATTTTTGATCAACCTTTTCGATTTAATATCCTTATAAAATGTCGAATTTGAAAGTAAACTTAGGCAAACAAACTTCTGTGGAGGCAAAACTGTTGTTTGTAATTTTATTGACATATATTGTATTTAAATTACCATCATTCGTAGTGGTACTTTCTCACGCAAACTAGCATTTTCTGACCAAATTCAAAAGTAAACGTAATTTTGACTGCAAACAATAATACCTAACAATAATGCTGCCAACCCTTTTATTCATATTTATTGTATCTGAAATGCAATATTTTTAACTATTTCCCCCACAAGCTAACATTGTATATAGAACTCATCTTTTAGTGATGAAAAACGTGGAAAGAGGAACGTTTTGTTCCAATAAATTTACCTTAAGAATGCCAACGACCTTGTCACGGAAGGTTCAGTTGAAATGCAGGAAAATTAAAAAGCAAAACTTATATGAAGGTAGTCAGAAAGCCTGAACTTTGCTGTAAATGGAGGGTGTGGCAATCACACGTATATGATGAATGAAGAGGCAATACGAAGTGAAATAAAAAGAGCCAATAATTGCTCTTGTCACATCTGCAGTCATACCGTTTGTTGCTTTTAATATTTAACGCTCTGAAACAACAACAAAAAAATTCAACTACTACTAACACATGACTTTTTGTTCAACTTTTCTATGTTCTGTCTGTGGTGTAACTGTATTGGTTAATGTGGAAGATTCTTTACACAATATTGAACTCTAAGATAACAACATTAGTAATATTAGCCGTACGTTCCACTTGAGGAAAATATTTCAATTTTTCTTAAAAATGCATATATAATCAGAAATATATTTTTAACTATTAAGGTATATTCTCCCTCTTTACACATGCTATCCTATTGTAATGGTAACACACTCGATGCGTTTTCAAGAGGTTCGGGTCCCAAGGAGGAGGGCAACATTTTTCACATCGCCAGAATCAAATTTTTAATGACTTTACATACTTTAAGAATTATAGTTTTAATTTTATAAAGTTTTCTTTATAATTTGGATCGAGCAAGTGTTTGCTATAGTTTCCTATAGCATTATGAGAAAATTTATAGAATATTAAGTGATTAAAATGCTTAGATTTAGTGTAACAGCAATACGATTTATATATTTTGAAATTTTCTTAGCGCTGCCATTTTAGATAGTAAAGAATATATTAAGTTTCTGACAAATTTTAGAGTGAAACTTGCTAATCCGTATTATTTAATATAAGACAGTAATTACCTTCAGAATTCCTCCCATAATTGGTAACTTGCCTTCTAACAAAATAATATTTATATCTTCTTATGTTTTGAGAAAACGGGCACTACCTTCTGTATGTCATCCTAAATGTGTAATTACTAGACCCAGCAGAATTTCTATAAAGGCGCAGCTTCGTATTATTAAGACTTCGTATTATTAAGACTAGCAATTAAAATTCGGAGTTCTGGTATTCGCTTTATCATAAATGATTATCTTTATATTCTAAAATCACTTTCTAGATAAATCATAAAAATAGCTTTGCTACTGGTTCCTAAGCACATCGGTTAGGTATGTAGTATTTCGACCTTATTAACAACAATAATGAGGCAAAAATTTACAAGCTCTGAGCGAGTAAAATACTTACAATCTCTGATTTACTGGAATGCATCATCATAAATCTAATGTAGGTTTCTGATTAATGACAGATATTAAAAGTACTAAATATGGACTTTTGGGGATATTTTAGATTAAGAGGCTGTATATGTTTACTAATTTTAATTCATGATATGAGGATCCTTTGGAAAGAGAATCCTTAATATTCCTCTGATTTTGATAATTAGAAACTGAAAGCCTTTGTGGGAATTTATTCAATTTACTGAACAAACTTTCCTATCGCTCTTGCTTTCAACTGACGCTTTCGTGCCAGAAAGTACATGATCTAGCGAGCGTGTACTGAAATGAGGTAGAGAGAAGGTACTATTTAAGGAAATGTTTTGGAAGATGAGTTCAGAGCGTGTTCTGCCTGCCTGAAGGCTACTTTGCTATTTTGAATTCCCTAGCGATTAGATTTCTGTAGCAGTGAGAGTTTCTTGCCATTAGGCTCATTTACACCGGGTTTTATGAGCCACCCTGGGCGTTGATTAATCTGTGAAGCTGTTGACTAAGTTAACATTCATTTAATTTTAAGTTAGTCGTTAAGCCAAATGTGCTGTCTTTCGTAAGCACGAGTACGTGCCGTCTGTAAACTTTGAGTTAATAGAGGGTTAAATACATCTGGCTTCTGACATTATCGTATTTTAAAGCTTCGGGATAATTCCTTAAACAGGCTCTAACGTCAAACTTAGTTTCTGTGGTAGAAATAAGGAACGTGGAACGTAATAAACGAAATAACGTAGGAAAGGCTGCTGCAAAATAAAATAGCTGTTCAGTGAATTAAATAGATCCCCAAACATACTTTAAATTTCTGATTATCAAAATCACAGAAAAATTAAGGATAAGGGCGAATGACTTCGCTTTCTCACGGATTTCTAAATCAGGAATTAAAAATAGCAAACACGTACAGCATCTTAATCTAAAAGATCTCAAAAGTCCATTTTTAATATCTATCATTAATTTGGAAACCTATATGAGATTTATGCATACAATATTTAGCATAGGAGACATTATATTTTAAATACTGATTCCTTCCCTTAGAGAAAAGCATTGATGATTTAGTGTAAAAAGATTTCATATTTACGATAACCTAAAAGAAGAATAGTATATCTCTATAAAGTACAGGAAGAAACCTATAACAATAAACTTCAAAGCAGTCACCAAAATCTTTATTTATACGCAGGTTGAAAGAGTTACGGGGAAATGAATACCATTTTCTACAGCAGTGTCATTCTGTGGCTTTTACGCAATTATCGATCCTATTTAGAGAGCGCTGAGAGTAGCTAGGAACAAAAAACGTTTCTTAGTTCATAGATATAACTCCTGTGTCAATAGGTTTCAGTAAATATAAAGATTTGTTAAAGTTCGCATTGTATTCTGAATTAATGATAGCAAAGCACGATTCTTAGATCACTATTTAAACTATATTGTTTAATTATTGCAAAGCAATAATGTTTATAATAAAGAACATTAAGGGTATCTGTCTAAAAAAGGATTAGGGAAGACATTCTAAGGAAAACTTATTATGTATTGGAAAATCCATGCAAATCCCATGTAACCTGCCCATTCAACTTTTAGGTGCATGTTTTTATTTCCGCAGCAAATTTCCATTTGCGTCATTCTTCAACCTTCTGAGTTCTCTTTAACTTTCACTATTCATAATAAAGAACATTAAGGGTATCTGTCTAAGAAGAAGGATTAAGAATGATATTCTAAAGAAATCTTATTTGCATGATACATTGGAAAACCCCACGCAGAAGAACGTGCAACTTGCCCTTTCAGCTTTAAGATGCACATTTTTATTTCATGCAGTAAACATTTCCATCTTGTGTCATTCTGTAATCTTCTGAGCTCTCTTTAACTTTCTGTCTTTGTAACGTTTAGTCAAAATGGGAATAAAGTTTAGACAGATAGCCCTTGCGTACATTAATGAAACAATCTTAAATCTTTAAACTTTTGAGTTAATTAATCTAAAGCTAGGTTAACGTATTGGATAAGGTTTACACTTTGTTTACTTGAATATGACAAAGTGTTTCAGAGTTATCTGCCAAATGAGAGGTATGCTTTCGTCGAGGGCGTTTTAAGGAAAAATGGTTGGTATACACGTAACACATGATAAAAACCACAAAAAATGCCCGAATAGCCATCCCGTTCGCCGCGAGTGGAACCTTATATGAAACTACCAGTTATCAGTGACTTTACCCCTCGGCCGCTAGTGGGCCCATGGAAAAGTTCTATATGTTGTCGATTCAAGAAGTTTCCGATACTCTGAGCAGAAATAAGACAAGATAGAAAAAACAAAAATTCAGTAATGCTAGATATCTCCCTCTCATATCTGTTCAGTCAGTCTCTCCAAATCTATAAAACAAAACCCGCGCACAATTGTTTGGCCATGTACAGCCTTTTCATGCCTCAATAAACTCCAGGCGTAGCCTCTTGGAGCTCCAGGGAGTTGTTGCCGCTAGATAGGAGAGGGCGTGGGACATGCGCATGTTTACCTATGTTAGACACCAGGCGTCCCTATCCTCCGTAACCTGTAATCTGTAACCAATGCTAGAGAGATTTGATTAGCGTAGAAAGACATTCAGCTTGCACACGATGTGCACACAGATGATGAGAAAATCGTGGAAACTCGTCTAGACGTATGCATGTGAAAAGAAAACAATCATTGTATGCCAATTGTAGATACGATATATGAATGTTTACTTACGTGTGACATGTTGCCTTATTAATGAAAGTTAAACTATTACCTAATAGATGTCCGAAAGATGTCCATTTAAAGAAGAGAATTAGTACTTTTTCAGAGTCTTTAATGAAAACTTTCCGAAATAAATATGTGTTTGGAATTTGCTAAAGTAATTACTATTCACTTAAATATAAGAAATTTAATACAAAATAAAGAGTAAGAAAAAATATGAAAACTTAATTTATAAAAGAAATTTAACTTCAACCATCTTCTATTCTTTGTGTGTGTAATGAAGGAATATAAATTAAAAACATTATATAAATAAAGAAAAATGCTATGTCTAGTAGCAAACAGCTTAATAAATGATGAAAAAAAACGATCTCGTACAAAATGAGCCTTTTATACCGCTTTTCTATTTAGATCAAAGTTTAAATATCTTTTTGTAGACGGGTCAACAGGTCGATGCGATTGATATTTGATTCAATTCTAGCTAGGAATTCCCTACAGTCTGAAGAACGGGAAAAAAGTAGGCGCAAATATATTTGAAAGAAACTGCAGAGAAGCTGGAAATATTATCTACTTAAGGTGAAAACGACTTAAAGGATTTATTGAATGCAAGAAGAAAGTGTAAAAGATACAGCATTGTTAGGTGCTAAAAATACACCATCTTTCAGGTAAGTGAAATGGAATGAAATTCTTATATCGCGGCATAAAATAGTCAGGAGTTAGTTTGCGTTTGAATTATTATCCTATGTTGAGTAAGAAGGCTTTTCCTTCAGATTTTGCATTTATATACTACAAAGAAATAACTGATCTTAGGTTTAAGAAAGTAATTTAATTATGAGATCAAATACCAAATTTAAATACTATCTGCTTACTTATATCAAAGATTTAATTTTTTTTTAATTACTGTTTAAAATTTACGTAAATATTTGTTCTTATTTTATCGCAAGCTTAATTTTATTTATTTTCCTTTAGAAATATACCCATTTTCCAGCCGCCCTACGAGATGGTGGTCAATGACTCTGACTACCACACTGAAAGACCCGAGTTTGAATCCTGGAGAAGTCATGGTTGTTGCAACACACAGCCTTTGCGTCATGAAGGCACTCTAAATATATGGTGAGCTGCCATATATTTGGCAGGTTGGCTGCCCACGGGCAGTTCCCTCCCCCCCTCGAGATACTTTCCCTCAGAGTTGGGGGTGGAAGCGAGCAAAATCGTACTGTCCTTTTATATGGTGCCCAAGTCTCTTGCCAACGAGATACGCAGTCTTGTATCGACAAAATTCGTGGGATTGGTCTGATTATGTCATACAAGTGAAATTAGTCACAACAACAATCCGTTTTTCAAAATCGAAAAGGAAAAACGAAAGGAGGGAAAACAATTCGTGACATGGTCCCAACGCGTTAATGCGGAAAAGCTCGGAAAAATATTACCAGCAACTGATTATTATTTTACTCCATGTAGTATCGATATAAAAAGAACGAAACACAAAAACAATCGTGACATGTTACCAACGGATTCATGAGGAGAGCAGAACATATTAGTGATTTTTATTGAATATTATTATTGAATTTCTTATTGCAGAATACAGTGCCAAATCTTGGAAAATATTACCAGCAACTGACTGAGACTTTATATTATGTAATATCTGTACGAAAAGGAAAAAGGAAAAACAAAACATTCGTGACATATTCCCAACGCGTTCATGTGGAGAGCAGAACATATTAGTGATTGTTATTGAAAATTATTATTGAATTTCTTTTTACTTTTATTGCACAATGCAGTGCAAAACCGTGGAAGATATTACCAGGAACTGATTGAGATTTTATTCCATGTACTACCATCGAAATGGAAACCAAAGGCAACCTATGTTGAATGAAGATTATTCTCTAAATATTGCATTACTGATTTACAGAAGATTCTGCTGAAAACTATCATAGAAGTTCCAAATTCATACACAATTTACGCTCTTAACCTCGGACCCAATCTCTAGGGTGACGCATAGTTCGAAAGTAAAATTAAGCATAGGAAAGCTGCTGAAACAAGAACTTAACTGAGGCCTCGCGACTCATTATATATGCAGATTGCCTAAAATGCGATCTCTAATAAATTATTCATGACGTAGACTCTTGGATTAAGTTAAAAAGAATGCTAATTCTTTGATTCATAAAACAGGACCTTTTTTTACTTTCTTCAGCGTTAAAGTTTATTTACTAAGTAAACTGCAGTGATATTTCTTACCATGAAAGTGCTGGAAAAGCATGGTTAAGTCCAAAAAGGATTATTCTTTTCACAAAAGCTATATTTAAATAAAAGATCAGTGAAATTATTTTTATTCTGTATAAAAAGGTGAAATAATAATTAAAAGCTATTCCTAAACAAGTGTTATCTATGGATAGGCGGACGGTAACGAATACGAAATCACGGAAGATAAAATCAGCATTAGCTTTTTTAAATTACTTTTCCAAAGTGTAGAAAGCCTTTACCTTTGTAATGCATTTTTTATCAGTTGAAAATATATTCTCCCGGGTAAAACGATTTATCACCGAAAGCAATTTTGGAGTAAACGTTGGAAAGAATATACATGAGACCGCAAAAAAGGAGGACATTTGTTTTGTTCCTGCATCAGATAATAAAAGGCAAGGAAAATGAAAGTCTTAATATAGTTGGAGAATTTTTTATTGCTTTAAGAATTTCAAGATATTGTGCATAGAAAACAGTTCCCTTCTTTGAAATACAGTAATATTTACTCGTAGAATACAGCTTTAAATAATATCTACATAAAAATATAATAATATTTAAGTGGCGTTAAGGTAATAAATATCAGAACTTTAAAAGATTTTAATATGTGGCGTTTCAAGGAAAGACCAAAATTTTAAAAAAATTTACTTCTAATTACTATGCGGTCAAGAAAAATATAAATCTCTTTAACAAAATTTTAAAACTATTGCAACCACTTAGATATGACAAAATCACCGATTTTCAATCATTAGATATAGAATAAAAATATGTTATATAATATCACATAAAATGTACCTAAAATTTAAAAATTACCAATCTTTAAACTGGTTTACGTGCGGTACAACACTTTTCAGTTATGCTTTGTAAAAACTTTCGTCAACTGAATTTATAAGTAATTCTCCTGCAAATAAGGTAAAATATAAATAAATGAAAGGAAAATGTAAACATATAACTAAATAAATAGATAAAAATTCCGATAGCTTTCATATTTTACTTTACGCCGAAAGTGGCGTTTTTTAACATCTTGTCTGTTACCTTTATTTATTAAATATCATGTTCTTCGCACTTAAATCATAAAATTCTATTCAACAGCAATATCGCGAAATAATTTCAAAATGAGCATATCTTTAAAATTCCCGATGTACAGTCTCGCGTCGTGGAGATAATATTTTTTTTTTTCGGTACAGTGTTGCCATTCCTCGCTTTGAAATTGTTTAGTTTGTTAATCAAAAATTCTTTAATGTCTGACAAAATATGAAATAGATAATAAAACAAATTACAAATTCTAAATTAGGGCTTCCAAATGCCCAAATTTGGTGGAGGATTACGTTATTCAACATTTGATGTCTCTATGCACCGCTGTATTATCACAATGCGATAAACATGCAGACATTTATAGACAGTGTTCATTATTTAATTTCTTTAAATATAATACAGGGCTGTAATATTTGGTGGCAACAGTTTGAAAATTGAATCAACCGAAAATGCCAAAACGAAATTAATAGCCATTCTGGGCTAACGCCCTTTGGGATAAAAATATTATTAACAGAAAATTTTCTAAAATTCTTGAAAAGTAATTCCAAAAAACGTTGTTAAAAAATTGAAAGAAACATATAGTTGAAAATTTCAAGATGTTAAATTTAATATTATAATATATTATACTTAAAATGTGCATTAAAAATATAGATGGTTGAACAGTTTTATCTTTAGTTAATTCTTAAAATTCTCGACATGCAAAAATGCAATTGTTTCGATTACTCTGCCTTTATTTTAAAAGGACGGTGCTACGGCACGCAAAGTGTTTTAAATTAAGTTCTGTAATTTAAAGGATGTGCCCTTTAAATTATAAAACTGTCAAAGGAAAACAATCAAAAGCAGAAAACATTTTCTGCTGGTCTAAGATTAAAATTTTGTTTTGCTGAAAATTGAAATTTCATTTGTTATGCATTATTTAAATAATACAAATAATAATTTTTTTTTAAAGTATCCTTTACTGGAACTTTAATTAATTAAATTCTATAATGAGGATAAGTAATGATATGCTTGGTAGAATAAACGTGAATAATAAAACTTAATGAGATGACGTCATGAATGCCTATGTGATACTTACGATGAGAGTTCACTACAGGCATAGGCAACTCGCGTGGCAGGCGTGTCATAGTGGCACGGCCGAGTTTTAAGAGTGGCACAGAAAGACTGACTTAATTAAAAGATTTGAAAAAATAATAATATCGTCTGCATCAACTGCGTCAACAGATACACACATAAACATTTTGGAATAAATATAATAACTCAGTTGTCTTACAGTTTACTCAGTTTTTTTTTTTTTTTTTTCTTTCCTTTTCAGTTATACGTTAATTGCTACTCAACTGAAATCCAAATCTAAATAATTGGCCTACAACAGCATACTATACAGAAATAAGCAATAAAATATAAGAAATAAGCAATAAAATATAAGAAAAGCAAATATAAGGAATTTATTCAACTGCAAATGATCCAAATTGTATTTAATTTTGAAAATGTGTGTTAACAAGCATGTTTATTTTTTTTTTTTTTTTTTTTTTTTTTTTTTAATTTACATGATCTGGCTCGCAGATATTGTTGAAGGTTGAGTCAATATAGTCTTCTATTACGAGCACAATAAATTCAAAATATCGTTCAAGATTACTAATATGCACTTAAAAGACCAAATTTTGTTAACATCCTTAAAGAACTGATCCTAATACAGGTGACTTGATGAAAAGACTGCATATTCAACACATTAATTAAGTACTCACTGTTTCATAATTATTTAGAATTTAATGTTTTAAATTATTCATTATTGTTTTATACACAACCTGACTGACTGAACATTTAAAAATGTTTATTAATAATAAAACCCTAGATTCTATTATTGTTTTATTTATTATAATATATTTTAAATGTCCACTTTTCAGAATTACATAACAAAAATGTGCTATTTGTCTCAAAATTCCATAGTCAGCCTATAAATAACACTTTTCTTCAATTTTGATATTTTTTACTATATTAGAAACGTTGGTTTGGTTTCGTTTATTTAAAAATGTTTATTAATAATAAAACCCTAGATTCTATTATTGTTTTATTTATTATAATATATTTTAAATGTCCAGTTTTCAGAATTACATAACAAAAATGTGCTATTTGTCTCAAAATTCCATAGTCAGCCTATAAATAACACTTTTCTTCAATTTTGATATGTTTTACTATATTAGAAACGTTGGTTTGGTTTGGTTTATTTAATAATGGCAAAGCACACTAGGGCTATCTGCCTAAGGGGAGGGATGTCTTCGTGGAGGACTTTCTAAGGAAAACTGGCTCGTATACACGTTACACATGGGGAAAATCACGGAAACGCCCATGCAACCAGCCTGTTTGCGGGATTCGAACCTCAGACCGAACTACCAGTGTTTAGCGAATTTTACCGCTCGGCCGCTATTGAGCCTTAGAAAAGTTGGAAGTGGCACGCATAACTTTTTTTCAGATAGTGGCACGCATAACCTTTTTTTAGATAGCGGCACGCATAGCTTTTTTCAAATAGTGGCACGCATAACTTTTTTTCAGATAGTGGCACGCATAACTTTTTTAGATAGTGGCACGTATAAATGTTTTTTCAGATAGTGGCACGCATAACTTTTTTCAGATAGGGGCACGCATAACTTTTTTAGATAGTGGCACGTATAAATGTTTTTTCAGATAGTGGCACTCATAACTTTTTTCAGATAGTGGCACGGATAACTTTTTTTCAGATAGTGGCACACATAACCTTTTTTTTTCAAATAGTGGCACTTATCCCAAAACGGTTGTCCACCCTAGTTTACTAGGAGGCGGTTCTTATGCAAGGTCGCTGCCAAATCTCACATTTGATTATTTCCGTTGCAATAATTTTTATTTGCGGTAGGAAGCGAAATGATAAATAGGATCAACACTGCTTTTACAATCCATCATAAGACTTTTGTTAAAAGTAGCCAGGCTCTGAAATATCATCATCAATAATCATTCAAGCAGAAATCTGAGATAGCGCTTACCTTTTAATGATAGACTGGTTTCGGCAATATCTATAGCCTTTAGCGAAAAATTCCATATGAAAATTATGGATTTTGATTTTGAGTTTTAATTTAGTTGAAGCAAGTTACATTAAACTTTATAAAATAAAAAAAGTTAATTAGATTTCCAAAGTTAAAACTGATTGCATTAAAATCTTAAGAACCAAAATTTAACTAAAAAAGTCTTTCTTCTTTCATACTGTTACGAATTTTGTACATAGATAGATAGATGATTTTAGTGCAATCATTTTCAGAATTGTTATATTTTGCCGTGCAAAAATCTGAAGACACGAGCTATGCCGAAAAAGTAAGAATACAGGGTAAGTCTATTTAACATTGTGTAAATGGGTATCTCGGTAGTTTGGCGAGATATCGCCAAGCTGACAACGGTAGATGCGCTTTACATTTCGTTATGTTTAACGTCCTTAGTAGTTTGAAATGTAACTACTGATTGTAATATGTGATACTTTGAACACCTGTACAAGAATTTCTGTGGAATATTCCAGAACTTTGAATTGTTTCTTTTGATTAAGTAACTTTTATTAATCTATCATTGGACCTATGTGAATTCAAATGGTCCGCAATTTTGGCGACTTTTGGCGATTACCGAGATACCCATTCACGTAATTTTAAAAGAACGTATCCCTATGTTCTTACTTTTCCGGCATAGCTTGTCTCTTTAGATTTGTCTTATTTCATTGCAAAACACAACATTGTTGCAAAATCCAACAATTTTCCAAATGATTGCACTAGAACCGTACAAAATTCGTAACAATATTGTACATAATTCAATATTTTTCAAGCTCAATGATTTTATGGAACTTTGTTTCTCCATCAGTTATAACTAGTAATATTATTTACTTTGATATAAACCTACTTGGTTTCTATAATTTATTACTTTTTCTAGCGTTGTATATGTAAATTATATTGTTACTTAATAAAAAAATAAAACAGTTCAATTCATTTACTATTAAAATGCACAAAGATATTTTTTCAACAATATTTTGCTATAGATCTTTAATACAACTTTTATTTCAAATATCCTTTTTATCAGGGTTGCTAGGCTTGTAATTACATACTTAAGCATAATTTTCATACAAGACGTAATGAATAAAAGATTATCATCGAAATGAGTTGACAGAATAAAACGTTTGAAAAGCATAAATTTAATGCATTCTCAGCTCATAAACTTAATAATAAAATATTGTATTAAGCTGTAAAGAACGGAAAATTAATTAATTACATGTTTCACAAAGTCAACAAAATCATCATCTGCGACTAATAAAGCTTTTCTCCGATTTATTTCTCACACTGCAAAAAGAAAAGAAAAACATCAGGTAATTACGAATTCTTTCATACATCGAAGAAGACATTAAATGGACTTTTAATCATTAATTACCAAAAATTGTTCAACTAAGTAATGAAAAGAACTCCAAGCATTAGACTAAATGATATCTTTTAATTTGCATCATCAATAACTATTTTGAAATTAAGCATTCACAAAGGACTAAAATTAAACATTCGTTGAGAATATTAGTCTAAATTAAAGCGTTTTAAGACGTCTATCGGAAGGTTATTCTTTTTGTAAATGAAAAGCTAAAAAGTTAATCACTAAAACTAATTAATTGTCTCTTTGAATTTAACCGAAATTCGTTTAATAAAAAGATCAACTGCGTATTAAATTTCATTTATTGTAATAACATTTATTTTGATTTAATATCCAAATACAGTTTGGCCTTTATATTGGAGTTGCTAAATTTGGATTCACATTTTCCGAATACCGAGCATTTAATGAATTTGCGTATAACTCCAGACTAAACTGTAAACTTTCAAGAAACATAAAAAAGTTATAGTATATATTTGCTACAAAAAACAGGTCACATTAATTTTTGGTTGATAACAAAGCAGAAGTAAAGTTTTGTAAGAAGTGCTAAGAACATAAAGATAAGTTCCTATTATTCCAACCATCTGCTGTATCTGTTTATAAAATTGCACTACCGTAGCAACTTCTCTCCTTCCCCCTAAATAATAAGTAGTTTATATTAGCTTTGAAATAATGCTACAATTTACAAGGCTACCAGAACAAGTTTTAAAACCTTTTACTGTTTTTGTTAAGACAGCTTCATAGAATATAATAACATGCATATTCATAGCCCATAAATCTTCTACTGTTCAAATAATTTCAGCTATCCAGCATGTTGCCTGATGAAATGTTTAAAAAACAAATTTTTTAAACAGTGATTTACGTTCAGGAAACCTTGTATTTCGAACATTATGATTCTTTATACTATATCCATAAAAATTCAGCTGTACCCTTCTTTAAGGGAACTCATACACCTTAAACCCCTCATGATCTTCGAATATGTGACTGTTGCAGGAATTGAGATATTTTATTTATTTTAAAAGCAATTACTTCCAACTTTTTACAGCTGACTACATAATATAGCTGCTTTGGAAACTAGTAACCAGAAAGTTTGTGTTGCCACAAATATTTTTGTAATTTAATCCTCTTTGTGACAAAATATTTCGCCATGTTTCCATCTTGCGCGCATGATATTTTAAAAATGGCTAATAGTACATACTTGAAATTGGATGGAATTCTTTATATGGGCACTATTTTCTAACTGAACCAACACACTGATGAATATTTTAGTATTGAAAAATTTTATGGACAGAAACATTACAAATTTTTTTAATAAAATACATTTTATAAATTCAACTCCAAATAAAATAAAAATTTAACATGAAATTTTTAGAATTTTAGGTTCACAGTAGTTTTCAAATATTATAAAAGCTATATATTAAATATGGAATTAAATTATGAAACAGAATGTTTTAAACTGTGCGCGCAAGTTGGAAACATGACGAAAAATGTTGTCACAAAGCGGATTAAATTATAAAAATATTTGTGGCAACACAAACTTTCTGATTACTATTTCAGAAAGCAGCTATATTATGTAGTCAGCTGTAAAATGTTGATAGTAATTGCTTTTAAAATAAATAAGTTATCCCAATTCTTGCGACAATCACCTATACGAACATCTTATGGGTTTTAAGGTGTATGAGTCCCCTTAATATAAGGCTGTTTGCCGAAATTCGAATAGATACTTAGGAAAAATGCTATGCGATACTCTTCAAAAGTCCGTCATTGCTTAATATGCAATTTTTATAACAGTCTAATAAATATCTGAATCGTCAAATATGCTTCTATTAATATTTATGCGTTCTTGCACCTTGAACAAAAACAAAAACAAATTGCGACAGTTCTATATTTTCGTTCTTTTGGGCCGACTGACGAAATTTAACTCGCATTTTTCGTGTCTCTAAAGTGCGGTATAGTATATATTTTAGATGTATACACAACAAATTATTCTAACGCAGGTATTTTGACACAAAATGAGAATTTTTCTGAAATGATTTCGAATTTTTCCATATTTCGATTCTACGACTGAACTCATGGCTATATATTAGATTTTGAAACATTTGGTGAGAAATTGACCGAGACATTTAAAAATTTATCATGATGCACTTTTTCTGTTTGCGCCAAAAGTTATAGTGAGCTGTTTTCTTTTCCTTTTGTTCATTTTGCACGATCGGAAAAAAAGCGAGTCATTCAGTCTTTCAAATAATTTTAACAATATGCAAAACGTTTTTCGGAAAATTTGTAAAAATTACAGAAAACTACAAATTAAAAATAATTCAAAAATAGCTGCGAATTATATTTGGATTGAACCTAAATTTCTAACTCTCTATTAAAAACAGATATCAGTAAATGTATATCAAATTCAATTAACACTGTGGAACTAATTGTTTAAAAACTACTTGTGTGATGTTTACAAAACTAAGCACTTTGACGCAACTATAGTCGCAGGATTTTGAGAAAAATTCCGATTTTCTGTCAGATATTATATTAGAACAATGATATTATATTAGAACATATATGCCAGATATCTATATTAGAACAAAGCTATATATAAATCTGATATATATCGTAAGTCGCGCTTTCGAGACATGAAAAATGCAAGTTAAATTTCGTTGATCGGCCCAGTAAAACGGGGGATATAGAACTGTCCCATTTTTGTGTGTGCAACGTGTATCTTATTATTCAGTTTTTTCAAAATGTCTAAATGTGTTTTCATCTTTAAATGCAGTTGCTATAAATAGAAATATTATTTAATGCATTAATAATTTTTATTTTAATTGCCTAAAACTACTGTTTTCAGATGGAAAAAAAGTCTCTCCATTAAATTGTGTAAATCAAAACGAACTAATGGGAAGTTTGAGGACGGGATTTGATAATTAATTTATCAAAATTTAGTTAATTAAATAACTAGCGATTAGGTAATAATCAGTCTGATTGAAAATTTATCTTCAAAAGTTTAATCTGGTATCCACATTGACTTCTTAAGACCTAACAGCTGAAAACAGTGAGTATGTCAAGAACACTTGAATTTTCTTGTAAATCTTACGGCAATGCAGTTAAAATTATATTTTCCTTAATGACGCGGAAATCCTAAATTTTTTTTGTGATCAGATTTGATCTGCTTTGGATTTAAAATAACTACATTACTTGACGAAAATTACTGAAGGCAATTAAATAGTCAAGAACCGAAGATAAGATATATTTTATTAGACTAATTACTAATGCACTTTATATACAAAGCTAGTTGGAGATTGACAAATCATATTTAGTTTTGTGATCCCATAAGCTGTCGCTAATAATGACCACTTTATTACCCAACCGAACAGCTACTTTCATAAGCATGTCGTTGAAATTCCTAGTTATTAACCCAATCAATTCAAAGTAGCGTTTAGTGATGTAAATAATTTTGCTTTAGCCATTCACGGAACCCGTTCATAACATAGCGACCATACCCTTCGGCGAAACTTGCGAAACTTTCAAATATCAAGTCTTTAGATAATGGCAAAATTTTCTCGCTCCATCAAATATCGAGACTGTTACCAAACGCAACTACTTTGGATACACCCCAAGAACATCATTTCGCAAGCAGGTGCCAAGGCTTCAAAGTTCACAACATCAGGGGGATAACTAAGTTTACACTTTTCTGATTTCTTTCCCCCCCTTCACTTAATAAAGCCAATTACCGTAATAAGCATGGCAGGGTAACTGCTGAGAGCATGTTCGACATTTGCATCTAAGTAGAGCAGGGAAAGGATGGGAACTCGTTTAACTGAAGGAAATTCAACTTGGGATCTTAAGTTGGAATTATTTCAAGTGTTTCTCACTTCAGTGCTTTACCTGCTTTGGAAAACTGCAATGCAGCTTGCTTTGTTATTGATTTGAAATTTACTCCGTGAATGTTACAAGATTCATTCAAATTTTCATACAAATATTAAAAATGGTTTCATCACCACAATTCATTTTTGTCATAGGCGGTATAAATAGTTTTTATTCATTACAGCGTTTTCTGTGGATTGAAAATGTTAGTAGCATCAATGTATCTTCTAGGAAGAAGATCTCTCAGGAACATTAATTATGGATGTCGAATATTTTCAAAAAACTTAGTTAAAAATGTTTCAGAAGATTTCTTTACAAGTACTCAGAGATACTTATTAATATTTAAAATATAGTGATAGCGATCATAAATGGAATCTTCTTATGTTAGTTGATGTATCTTCGAACCATTGTACTATCATAGTTCTTGATACTGCCTACCTTTGCGAAAATAATTTTGGGTAATTTCAGGTAAAAAATGCTTGCATTTTTTCCAGTGGCTGCCACATGTTATCATCATAGATGCTAGCCATCGTTAATACCAGAAGCTGTGATCAATTTGTTATGGAGGCATGTAATAGGTGGGCCATCTCCGGGACTCGAACCCCGGTCCTTTGGCATCGCAGTCGGTTCTCCTAACCACTGTACAGTCTGGGCGGCTCGCTAAAAATTTAATCTATTATTATTAATCCAAAAATTCCGAAGGGTCTCGAGCTATTATTTATTCCCCCTATTTCCATGTTCTGAGATGCGTTGATTTGTGTCTACAGCCTTTCTTGGATGTAGTAGCCTGTCTTTCTCTCATGAATGGAAACTATGTAAGCCTATATTATGAACTATGTAACTATAAGCATATGTTATGAACTATGTAAGCATGGATACAGGACCAATGTATGCCCTTATAGGCCCCATGAGGTGTTGCCCCGGATAGTTGCGGAACCTGGACTAGACCCGAATAGTCTTAGTAAGCCGCACGGGTGTCCAGATTCTGCTCTCAACTCAACTCAACTCAACTCTCATGAATGGAATAATTTGATGTCCTGCCAACTGCTGATACCATAATGGGAATGGAAATTACCGCTAACAATTAGTCAAAGAGAAAATGCGGCAAGGAAGAGTTCATGCAATCATTAAATAAATTCTTAATTTAATGTTAATAGCAAGTTATTCACCTAAAAAGGAATCAATTTTTGGGACAAACATATGATTGCTTTCAAGGTAAATAATGCAGAATTTTTAAAAAATTTTTAACTTTAGCAAAAATGCCTAAAAGCGAAAACTCAATGTCAGTTAAGAAAATTCCTTAAGAGGTTTTGAGTGCCCTACAAAGAACTGTAGGATAGGTTAAAATGAACGTGCCGAAGCAAATCCCAGCACAAGCAATGAAACAGTCAAGACTGTTGTTGAATTCCGGGCCAAATACAATAGCTGCAGGACTGGACTATTAAAGCGAAGCACGGAAGAACACTTTCTAACGGGAAGGATGTCTTCGTGTGGGACTTTTTGAAAGAAACTGACTCGTATTCACGTACCACATAAAAATACCCATAAACACTCCAAACGGTCAATCTATATATACCCGGATCTCACAACCAGTATTAAGCAATTTTACTGCTTGACCGCTAGGAGGCCACATCAGCTACAGTCATCAAGAATGTGTTAGTAATTAAGTAGCATAACTGCTATGCCGAACTCCAGACTTCGAGTTCCAATCCTGGGTAAGACTTGTTTGTTTGTGGGAGTTTTTCCTTCTTCTGAAGGGTGTAATACCGGTCTACTATGTACTGCATCTTCAGCATCGCTCTCGGGGAGTGAGAAGATTAAAATTTACCATGGTTTCGGCCATTCAAGACAAATGATTCATAGCGTTAAGCCCTATTGCTTATTATATGTAGATGAGTTCCATTCATAGCCCCATTGCTGGGGCGCACATTAACTACAAAAAAAAGTATAAGTGTTTCACGATCTGAATTAAAGAAACTATACGCAAAGGTAAAGATCGGCGGATTAGAATCATGAAAATACATTAACAGGATCGTATGTTTTATGTCTTGCCTCCAGTATTATGCACTTCTCATTACCCAGCAGGAAAAGTACTCAGTCCTGAACTTTCTATATTTTTGGCACTGGAACATGACACCTGAATATGGAAGATAACACTACACATAGATTTTTGAGTTGTTTTAAAGGAGCTTTTTCCTAATACAACAGGAAATGAAAATTTCAAATAAAAATTTGTTTATCTGAAAAGTAATTAAAATTGATTATACTGATTTAATTTCAGCTATTCAATTAATTCGTTGTTTTGAAACTTAAAACTCATAGAAAGATGCGCAGCGATCTTGTAAATGTGTCTGGTCTAAAGTAACGAAACTGGAATATTAAACGCATTTTGTTGAATAAATTTTCTATATATAAATATCTGATGGAGACGACATTCTTCTAGATTACTACTGCACTTAGCTGCACTGTTATCAAAGGAAAACAGCTCAAACTGCCACGACCGCCATTCTGAATTTCATTCATAATATAATTCTGTTCACAAAACTCATCTACATATTAATCTTATGAATACCAAATGAGTGAAGAACTCTTGATAAATTCATATATACGTAAATTATGGCTTAGATAATATTCAAAAAGAGAATGATTTAATATCTTTTTCACTTAAAATTATACAATGAATTGTTTTGTACCTTTTAGTTTTTTAATAAAATCGTATTTATTATTTTTGCCCTTCTAGGTTGTTAACACGTTAACAATAATATTATTTTATGAAGGTATATTAACAAGGAAATATCATTCCTTTACTTCCAATAAATCCCTTATTGTTTCCAATCTTAGGATAAAGTATTTTTGCTCTAACTTTACACTAAAATATATGTACACCACGGGGAAAAAAAAAGTCAGTTCTATATCTCCTGTTCTATTGAGCCGATTGACGAAACGCGACTTAGGATAAGATTTATATATAGCATTGTTCTAATATAAGTATTTTGGCGCAAAATCGAATTTTTTGAAATAATACATCAATAATTTTCCATATTTCGATTCTACGATCCAAATTATGCCTAAATGTTAAATTTTGTAAAATTTGGTGCTAAATTTACGGAGAAATTCAAAAATTTATCTTGGCGAATGTTTTTCGTTTTGCGCCAAGAATAATTCACTTGGCGAATTTTTTAATTTATAGCAATATATTTTCCTTTCCTTATTGCTACTGTAGACTAGTGGAAAAAAATCTGATGTGTACACCACATGACTTACATTACGGAATATTAAATTATACGCATTTTCTCTTGCATTTCATTTACACTTATTGGATTGAATTAAATCTACTTCGCCGACAGCGCATAAACCACAATAGAATAAATGCATTCTTTAAAATTCACTCTAGTATTAGTTTACCGTAGCGACACTCTGGCGCTAGATTCACTCAACAGTATTATATTTCGTTCAAATTATAACTCATAATGCACAAAATTTATATCATTTAACAATAGAATTATCTAATCGTTGCCACATGTTCTATTCAAATACTAAAGCTAGAATGATGTATAAAAGAAATTAAGCAAACCAAACAAAAAAGAAACAGTTTTTCTCAGACGATTGAGTATTTCTCATTTAATTAATTCAGTTCTCACTTCGTGAGAAGGCAGAAATACATAAAAACTCAAAATATCTATATTAAAAATTATGAAGTAAATCTTAAACACTTATTTCCTCGAAAAAATTCCAGAAAGAATTAAGCATGGTTTAATTGGCAATAATAAATGAATGTGTTATCTTTGTTGTTGCGAAGCTAAATTTCTCTAGATTGGCAACAAATCCACTAGTCTACTGCTTCAAATGTAAACATCAATGGCCGCCATAAAATAAAGGCTTAGCGGCACTTAGACAACTTTAAAATTGTCGATAATTCTAAAAATATTGCATACAGATTTACTAAAGGCATAAAAACCTTAACCGGAAGATAAAAACAACATAATACAATCATTTTTAAAGCAAAAAATGTACAATTTGCAAACATATAAGAGTAAAGAAACTGAGATCGCTGAGCAGAGTAACAGAGTGGATATATATGTAAATATATTTATATACGTTTGGTGAGGCCGATTGCAACCAAAATACGAGGTGCACATCTGCATGTTATAGCAGTCCTATATACAAAATTTCAACGTTCTGAGGCTACTCGTTTTTGAGTTATGCGAGATACGTACTTACATACGTTCGTACAGACGCCACGAAAAATTCTCTTCAGAATTAAGTTTAAAGAAGTTTTATAATTTTTTTGGTGGAAACGAGTCTTTTATTCTGTCCTTACGTACAGATATCACGCAAAAACGTCGTTAAATTGCATTCGATAGCGGTCAAAATGGATATTTTCGTTGAAATATGCTGCCTCAAAATTTTCGCGATTACAATACTTCCTTTTTACTTCGTACAAGGAAGTAAAAAGTCATAGTCCATACTTTCAGTTAATTTCAACAAAGTGCTTAAACCACATTTGGGCTTGCTATCGTTTGTAGAAAATATGCCAAATTTCAAAACGCGCCAATATGTAAATTCATGTATATAACTTAGAAAATTTTGAATAAAAAACTATAATTTTTTTGCACGTGTGCCTAGAAATCCATCTACTTTAACATGATGTTAAAACTTTTACAGGCTATAATGCAAACGATTTTTCGAAAAATTTATAAAAATTATTTGAAAATACAAATTTAAGAAATAAATCATAAAAAATGTGAGAAAAATATTTAGAATGTGCCTAAATTTTGGAATGTGAAAGGAAAAAACAAATAAGTTCAATAAAAAAAGGAGTTATTAACATATATATATAAATCAAATTCAATTAACATTAAGGAGCTAAAATTTTGAGATCTAACATTTTAAAAACTACTAGCTCAATTTTTACAAGAATTGGCAGTTTGGCGTGATTTGAGCTCTAGAATCGAAATATAAAAAAAAATTGGCATATCATTTCAGAAAAAGTCCAATTTTATGTCAAAATACCTGTATTAGAACAATGCTATGTATAAATCTAATATTAATCTTTAATCGCGCTTTCGAGACATAAAAAATGCAAGTTGAATTTCGTCAATCAGCCCAGTAGATCGGGAGATAAAGAACTGTCCCCTTTTTTTATTTTAGTCCGATGGGGCTTTTTATTCAAAATTTTCTAAGTTATATACATTCATTTGTTCATATGAGTTTAACGTAACCAGAGTAATTTCTAACATTTTTGGAGCAATAGTAATTAAAGTTATTCGTATTACTGAGATGTACACTATTTAAATTGCATATTTTAAAATGAATCGAAATAGATGATTTTAAACCCACAATAAGATAATTTGGTACTCATAATAAGAATAAATCAGATTAACCATAAGAAGAAGCAGAAAAAAATATCAGCAAGGATAATTTCTAAAAGAAGAGATTTTTCGCTGAGCTCAAACTAGAAGGTATTCATAAAATGTTAAATTATGTATAATATTTTCTATAAAATGTAGAATAATAAATAGTAATGTTAATAGATTTAAAGGCAATAATTTATAGTAATATATTAATTCATTTGTTCATATATTCATTTTAGCTGCGTAACTTCATTCTTTCTCTCTTAAAACAGTATCTTAAAACAGTATGTACTGCACAATGGTTTCCTCTTGACTGAAATTAATTAAATGTAGAAACTGAGGAAGGGGATATCCGAGTAAATACGTAATTTACGGAAGAAAACTAAATTTTTATTTAAAGGAATTATTATTCAGAAAGTAAATTAGAATTAGCTGAAATTGTAAAAGAGTTGTTAAAAAATGGAAGTTTTAAATAATTACATCTCATACTAACACTTTGTCTAATATTACTAGCACAGGCATATGTTTCAGTTTAAAAAAGGTTTAACACCATTTACATTTATAATATAATAGTTATTAAATAAGTAAATTAAAATTAACTAAAATTGCAAAAGAGCTGTTAAATAGATGGAAACTAAATAATTATATCTCATAGTAACATTTTGTCAAATGTACCAATATAGGCCTATGGCTTGGTTCAAAAAAGGTTAGTCACCATGTACGTAAACCTTAAAATTTAATCTGGTAGAGAAAACTATCTTCTACCAACAACAAATATATTAATATCAGTTAATATCAAGTTTTCCCCATTGCGTAAGCGGCTCTCAAAAAACTTGAGAAGTAAAAAAAGGTCTCGTTGATAACAAGTTATCTCCAATGAATATTGTTCCCATAATGCCAAGCAGTTAATTAGAAGTGACAGGATGTAATTATAGAAATGTCATTAGCGTAATTAAAAACGACGTGATTGCAACAACGCATGAAATTTGTATGGCAGTCGAATGAATTAAACTGAAATAATGCGGAAAAGATCAGGAAGTTCGTATCTTCTTATGCATTCATTTGCACACTTGAGTTAAAATGTTCAGTTTTTATAATTATAAATCTTACATTTTTATGACATCTTTAGTGAGGCAATATTTGTATGACAGTTTTAGTAAAGCAAAATATATACTAAAGTGCATGATGTAACCTTAAGGGGTTGTAACAGATGTAATGTTATACAAACATTACGCTATTCTTTTATAAAGAAATATGTCTTTGAGAATTAATAAGAAAATGAAGTATACTACAGAACTCTGAGTACTGAATTAAATAATTCTTTTTTTTTTTCAGGGTAACGTCTGCATATTTCATTACTCTCGCTTCACAAAATGAATAATACATAATGTACAAATTTATCACTGAAGCTGTAAAGAATTTTTGACATTTTTATTATTGCTGTGATACTTCTGCATTAAAAGAACTGGAATGCGAGCTTTGGACACGTATTATTATCCCCTAACGCATTCATTTTTTTCCAAGTTGTACAAAAGCTACTATATTTTTTACAATCTTCCGACTATTACAAATTAGTCACAGAGGTTTTTATTTTCTTCAAAATGTTTTGAAATATAATCTATTTATGAGAATCCTTAATGTACTTATGACAGAATACAGTAATACTTCCGATTAAACGATAACAGTACTGAAAGAAGGACATCAAAACAAGGAAAACGTGATGGTATAGTATATTAAAATATTTAAAAGATGGTGCGTTATCAAAATGCTTTGCAAAGCTCTTGCTTAGTGGCTACAAACAAAATGTAAGTTTGTAAGAAAAATGATGCTTCAAATGGTATTCAGTCAGGACGTTTAACATCGTGTTGCACTGTACCACTGAAAGATGCTGCGTTTCTTCTAACCCAGGGATGGTCAAACTACGGCCCGCGGATAGAATTTTAATTTATACCATATCCTTTTCTACTTTGTTTAAAGATTATTTTTTCTTCCTTTTTTTCCAAAGGCCTCATGATCTTTTATTTTCTCCATTTTTGTTCTACAAAACATAAATTGACGGAAATAGCAAGCACAACAGCTTTTAATTGGTAATGTGTTAAAAACGGAAGTTCTGCCTTAGTTATAGCTGTAGATTGGAGCCAACAAGCGTTATCTCTATCTCAGGAAACAAACATATGGGAATTCAATATAAATGAATTAGACCTCTTAGAAAAAATTTAATCTTAACTTAAAACTTAATCTGTTTGCTGGGCAGCTAGCTAAGAACGACTTGTCTCATTTTCCAATGTTAAATTCAATACACTCAGTAAATGAAGAGAAACTTAAGAATTATGAAGATGATTTGAAAAAACTACATTTTTGAGTTCGAACGAAGATTTCAATATTTCAATGCCATTCAAACAGAATTGGATGTTTTTACCATGCCTTTCAACGTAAACTGTGAAGCAGTGAGGTCATATTTGCAGCTTGAATTATTTGAGTTGCAATCTAACAATAATCTCAAGCAGTTTTTCCTAAATGTGTCAACGTTAGAGTTTTTTAAATCAAGCTTAAAAAGAATTATTTCAGAAGTAGACTGACAGATGAGCATTTAGCATCGTTCCTTAAAATCAGTACATCTCACTTCGAAACTCAATACAAGGAGCCTTTAAAAATGAAATCGCAATTTCATTCATATCATTAACATATTTAAACTGTAATACTTGTATATTGTTTTTAAAATTTTAGGAAAATTTATCTTTTTGGCCCGCGACTTTTGTTTTCGATTTTTGGCCCGCGACTTTTGTTTTCGATTTTTGGCCCGCGACTGAAAACGTTTGCCCATACCTTTTCTAACCTCATAATAAACTTAAACTTAGTTGTTCAGTCGTGTCTAATCATAAAGATGATCTCATCTAGTAATGAATTATTATTGATATTTACAAATACCAAAATGGGATCATTTATCATCGCGTTTCTGAATTTGTGGTCCTCAAAGCCTGCCTTTGCAATCCTAGAAGGTTTACAAAACGTATGAAAAATAAAATTCAGGTAAACAGCATATACCACATTCTAGCTTAACCATTTGAAGGCCAAAATATCCGAGACGACCTTTCTTTCAAAGAACCTCAACTTCCCGAAACAACTGAGATTGCGATGTTGTTTCTTCTCCTCTCTCCAAATTTATGCAGCAACAAGTGCAGTTTCTCAAAATGCATTGTATCAGTTTATTGCAAACAGCTTGTCCTAAAGGTCTATGGAAGCTTTTTTATTAGGAAATAGGAAAGATGTCATTTGACATACTTCTTTGTGCGCTAATGGACGGGAAAGGGAGTATACGGACGGGACTGGTAATTGACGGGGATGGGCTTGTTTCGCTTGTTTCGATATTATTTATTGTAAGTTGGCAAAGGCTCAGGGTTTCTATGTGTTACAAACATGACATTTTAAACTGCGTATGGCAGTCGTATATCACGTTTTCTTCCAAAACTAACATTTTATGAAACTAATATTAGTTACTTTAACTACGGATTTCCTATTAGCAACAAAAGAAGGATTTAAAGCATTATGATTCTGAGGCTTCCTACCAGCGTATGTCTAAACATTGAACAGCCATTGAATCCAGAAAGAATAAAAATTGGGAACATGCAATTGCTAAGGCAGATGAGGTGAGGCACTATTATGAGCAAGGTGACATGCTTACGTTTATAGATATTTTGCAGGAGTCATAGGATACCAATTAGGTAGTGCCAACAAAAGGCATCGGAAAGTTCAGCCTACATCGGAACTACGATTCCCCCGAAAGAAAAGTGGAGGGACAGCAAATAATGAAAAGGAATACAATAAAATCGGAATGAAATCTCCAAAAGAACAGGAGTGGCAAAAGCATCAAGTTCCAGGCTTAACAAGTAACGTATTTAGAAGAGGGCAATGGAAAATTTGACGTTCCAGCGAGCAAAATTTCAACGGCGTACTGTATGACAACCTGTACTGTAAAAACGCCCAGCGGAGCAGGTTTCACCACAGCTGAGGCAGCCTCGAAAGCTCCATGGATTAGGTCAGGGACAGGGACAGGGAAAAGGGGACAGAGCACCAGAACTTCGTCAGTGACTTTTACAGGTGTTGCTCCGCCGCACTACTGTACCCCGCTGGGCTTTTATTTAGTCCGCATCGAATGCTAGCCTACCAAGACATTTACATAGTAATTTTACATTAATATTAGACTTACGTATTGAATATACGATTACAAAAACATAGTATACAATTATTGCAAAGAAATTAACCTATTAACAAAAGTTGGATTATGGCAAATTGATATAACATAATTACTTCGAACATACATACAAACTTTCATTGTACATTGTACTTCATACAAACAATATATTTACATTAGTATATCTAGTTACATCGAATTAAAATAAACATCATTTTAAGGAGCTAACTGAATTACTAAGGCGAATTCTCTTATTAATACATTTCCTTTCATTTTTTTAACTTGTTTCACACAAATGCATCAGCACTGAAGTCTTACATTATTATTTTTGTAAATTAATGTATCATAAACACAGGAAATATATATTAGAAAATCACATAATACTTACATTTACACTAATATATCTAATAGTGTCGTATATTATTTATATTATTTTTTTAATTAATGATTTAATTATTACAAGATTTTTTCCCCTCATCTCCTAATACAGTCCAAATTCTTAATGTAACTATTTTATAAAAACTATTCATACCATATTTAGCCTGTTTCAGACATTTGCAATATTTCTGAAATCTTGCATTATTTTTGCAAGTTTTAGAATAAGAGGTATTTATACAGATGTGATAGCATCTTGATATATGTCTTCTCTTTTATATGCGAAAGTTTCTTCATAATCAAGGAAACCTTTTGTTGTAATTGAGGTATCGTTAGCATGCATTTAATGTACTCAGGCGTAATTTGTAACCTTCCTTTGCAGTGTAGCTCTTTTGTGAGCTGGCACTTGAAAATATAGTGTTCTGGGTCTCCCTTTTCCCCACATACGCACTTGTCTGAATCACTCAAATTTCGTGCAAAGTAGTACGTGGGGAAAGGACCATGTCCAGATAAGAATATGTTGATGAAGAAGTTATAAGAGATTGGATCATATGTGGGTTTCTTGTCGAAGTTGAAAAGCCTTCTACCTACTTCTGCATTTTCCCATTCAGTTTGCCATTTTTTTAATGTAATTTTTTTCAACATATGTTTCACATACGATTTAGGGAATGGGAAATTGATTGGAGGTAGAGATGGGTCTTGAGCTGCATTTTTAGCAAGCGCATCTGCCCTTTCATTTTGGGCTTGTCCAGCATGCGCTTTTACCCACTTTATTTTTATAGATATTCTCTTGTGCTGTGATAATACATCGTAGATATATTGCACTATTGATGATTTGTTTCTTGCATCATCGACAGCTTTAATTGCCATGGATTCGGTCAGCCCAAGTTACAGACATCGGACAAGCGGAGACATCGGTTCAGAGGTTAGATCCAACGGACTACGAAGCGAGCTGAAGAATCAGAGGCCGCCAGCGACAAAGGAAAATCAGGAAAAACCAATAAAGTGTTCGAAAGAGGAGACAATTATCACTAATAGTAAGTGTATCTAAAAACAGAGTATTTCAAGCTTTAAAATTCTGTTAATATATGTGTTAAATAAAGTAAATACTCGCATAGTTGTAAGAATTGAAATCTTGACGAGTGAAAAATGTGTTAAAATGTAAATTAGGAAAGTAAGACGAAACTAATTTAAAGGCAAATCTAACAGTATAAATGAATTATAAGGTTAGGATTTCCATCCAACACAAAAGTTTAATCACCTATTTTGCTAGCCCATTAGGTGTAGTTTTGAAATTAAAGTGTTTTTGAGGTCTAGCGTGTGTAAGTTTTTAACATGTAAAATATTGGTTAAATGTTAGTGTTGTAATACTTTTTACTAGAGAGCAGTGGGAAATAAAATTTAATTATAGAATAAATCAAAACGTGTGAAAGTGCTGATAAAATTAAATTGAAAATTCGGATAAAGTGATTTGAATAGAAAATTATAAGCATTTTATTAAACACTTGCTAAATTCTTTCCCTTCCAAATGACCGAAAGAACAACAGCTGCTATGACGACTTTTATGTCCAAAAACCCAATCCAGATGTTGTAAAATTTATTTCATAAGTTAGTTGTAAATTCTATTGCTTGTAAGAAGTTGGCTCATAGTTAGTTAAAATTTAAGATCTTAAAAATTAGTTATAGATCTTCGTTGCGATTACTTCAATTCTGCAGGAAAAACTGTAAGGTTTATTTATGTTAATTAACCAGTTATTTTATTTTCCAAATCTATATTGTCACTTTTCTCTTTCCGTTTTCCTGTCAGAATGCAAATTTAGTTCCCGTGTATTTAACTGAGAGTTTCAGATTGATTTACTAAAAGTCTTTTCTGCCTAAAGTTAACTAGCTGTTATTCTACTTTCTAGCATTCCTGTCTGCAGAGCTGTTTTATTCTTGCAGATTGTGCTGTCACGCCGATGTAGATTAAGTGAAAACTTCAGCTCTTAAATAGTTCTACGTAGCTTTTGACTAGTAGCTACTTCAGCTATTTCAATTTAAAGTTCTGCTTTTGAGTTCACGCCATGAATGCTGGTTAATTTTTAAGCACCAGCTGTGGCTTGTGTTCCACATTTGACCGAGATAATCTCTTGCAATGAACATAAATTTTGCGATTTCATTATCATCTAAACTACTAAAGTCAAGTATAGAGACAATTTTGAATTGAGAAATAGAAATTTCAGAGCTTATAATTATACTTAGTTAATAAATCTAATTAGGATTCGGAGTTAGAAATTTTAAACTCGCAAGTAACAGCTGTTAAGTTACCGTAAGTATGAATTCATTCTGTAACCCACAAGCTTGAGGTAAATAGTTTATTATTAAATCATGCTTGTACTCTACAAGCTACTAAATAATTAGTACCTTCCTAATCACATAGTGAGAATTAACAGGTCGTTTGGGGGGAAAAACTAAGCAAAATGTTTATTTTCGGAGGCTGCATCTTTCTATGCATTGTGATAAACGTATGTGTTTTATTATAAAGTCAATGAATAAAAAAAAATTTGAAAGGTTTCAGATTTTAAATTACGTTCAAAGGGGCGTTTTTTTTAACGTTTTGTGTGTTACCTTTATTTATTAAATGTCATGTTCTTCGCACTTAAACCATAAAATTTAGTTCAATAGCAATGTCACAAAATAATTTTAAAATGAGCCTATTTTTAGAATTTCCGATACACAGTTCCGCGCACTGGAGATAAAAAAAGTGTTCCCCCCCCCTCTTAAAGTGTTGCCATTGCTCGCTTTGAAATCCTTGAGTTTGTTAACCAAAAATTCGTTAACGTTTTACAAAATATGAAATCGATAATAAAACAAATTCCAAATTTCAAATTTGTTCTTCCACATGCCCATATTCGTAGGAGGATTACGTCATTCAAAATTCGATGGCTCTATATACCGTTGTTTTATCACAATGCGAGAAATAGACATACATTTATGCACATTTTCATTACTTCAAATATAATGCAGGACACTAACGTTTGGTGACAACAGTTTGAAAAGTGAAACGGACATTTATAGTGATTCAACTCAAAATCGCAAAACGAAAACAACAGTCCTTCAGGGACAAAGCCCCGTTGGACTAATAAAGATTGCAGAAAATGACTGGAGTTTCAGATTTAGACTTGAATATAAATGTTACATCATTTTTTAGACATAAACATGTCCATTTAAAAGAATTATGTTATCTGATATCGACAAAGAGTACTAACATACAAACACGATTCCAAAATAGCATTCAATAAGCATTCGCCATTTTTCTAGAACTAAAGAATGTATTATAAATCTTGTGTTTATTTTAATATATCAAATTTCTTTCAAGGGATAGCAGTTAGTGGATCACATTGCTTCTATCGATTATGTTATGATAATCAACTTAAAAAATACACGCTTTCACATTACACGCTTAAAAACCAATAAATTGCGAACTTTAGACTATTATTTGGCTGTGATGATTTCTTCTTTGTTCTTTGCCATTTTAGTGTGAAACCGCTTACATCCTATGCCGTTTCACTTTGTTGAAAGACTCCATATTTTATTTATATCCCAACTGTTTTGCTCTGCTTTGTAAAGGTAGATATCCGCGTATTCTACAATAATAAAAAGGTTCTTCGTTCAATTTCAAGGCCAGCTAGATTGTAATTTTTCCTACCTTTTTTTATATAATGCACCGGTATTATCCCAGTTAATTTTTATTGACATTTCTTCAATTGAAAGGAGTAAATGCATTTCAGGAGGTATTTTGTTTAGCTCTTAAAAGGTACTAGTCTGCAAAGATCTGTTTAGTTTTACTAATAGTTATTTTATTTTGTGAGCCTTTCCTAAAGTCGATTATTTCCCCTCACGTTTCGCCCACCAGCGGCCGAGCGGTAAAGTCGCTGAACACTGGTAGTTCGGTCCGAGGTTCGAATCCCGCGAACGGGCTGGCTGCATGGGCGTTTTCGTGGTTTTCCCCATGTGTAACGTGTATACGAGCCAGTTTCCCTTAGAAAGTCCTCCACGAAGGCATCCCTCCTGTTAGGCAGATAGCCCTCGAGGCTTTGCCATAATCACACACACACACCCCTCACGTTTCCTCGCCCAGATGTAAGTGAACTAGGTAGGTATTTAAAATGTTGGAACGAAAAGTTTAGACAGAGCGTGATTTCGCTAGAGAAATAGCATATTTGTTAGTTTTTCTCCAGCTATTAATTTTAGTAGGGGCTTCGTAATCTGGTCTGTATGTTTCTGAGTTTAGGTTAAATTGAACTGTGTGGTCAAGCTCTACAATCTTTACCGTTAAATTTATTGTTAAATTAACTTTTAAGTTCTCACCGCAAGTATCCGGTGCTGCTTTGTACGCACCAAAGTCCGTGCCGTCTGTTAGACAGTTAGTGATAAATAAAAAGATCTTTTACACCCTTTCCCTGGTTATATTCATCTTCATTGTTGTGCAAGAATTCGCAAGGTTTAACATTTAAGTGATCTAGTTACCATTTTATGACAGGAAAAAGCACTAGATCCCACAATCGGCACCCGAACCGAGACTCGAAATATAGCTCTCGAATACCCTCCGAGTTGTGCCACCGTTACGCCGTGAAGGCATGCTAGAAAAGAAAGAAAATATCTTCCTAATTGAGCACTGAAAGAACAAATTTGCCAGATTAATTTACATGTTTTAATAATGTTTTGCAAATGTTCATCTTATTAAGCAGTCTTTCTTCAAATTTAGATCAATACGCCTGAATCCTCATATTAAATTAATATTTAAACCAAATGTAATCAGTCACTGCTGGCTTAGCAATGAAATACACTAATCCATTGTTTGTATCGCGTTTCATGTGTTTTATTTAAAATGGCCAGACACCTGCGGGAATTCCAGAAAAAGGAAACTTTCAAACTCGGCAAATTTCCTTATAAACCATAAATTAAGTCATGAATTAAAGAAGTATTGTAATGTTTATATTTAGTTAAAAGCAAGAGCATTTAAATTATAAAATTCACTTGAAAAATTAATACAGTATTTCTTGCAGATACTACATTACTACTTATACTATTTTAAAGTTCCACTTATGAGAAAAGAAATTTTAATATTTTTCATTTAGAACGGTACAGTATTATATATGCCAATTTTAATATAATAACCTATTAAATGTTATTATACGGGTTCTGGTTATATCACAAATAGTTATTTTTACTGAATATAAAAGCGTAGAGATATATTTATACTGCCTGTAAGTATGTGAATATATTTATTCACCACTTCAATTATACAGAGAGACATTTACATTTACGTTTTTTCCTGAAGTGAAAAATACGTAGACACGGCTCTGATGTCAAAAAGAAAATTTTATTCCGTATTTTATAAATGAACAATTTGATTTGATTAATATGATTTTCGTTAAGTTAAACGATATCAAACTTATGCTAGAATATACTTAAAATAAATCGCATCTTTATTTGTGATAGTACAGTGCAATTATAAAAACATATAAATGACAAATAATAAAACTTAAAACTTTTCTCAAGTCATCCTCTATGTAAAATCATTATTCATAATAGAAAAATGCAACGTTCCTTTAGCTAGAAAGAGATTTAAAACAAAAATATATTTAAAAGGAAATAAGAATTCTTTGTAAATATTTATACCTTCTTGTCAATATTTAAATTGCAAAAGCTCAGACTGTGCAAACTGTGCATAATTTATCTCATGACCAGCAAATGCGAGAGCGACGTCTGCTGAAATGTTGAAACTTCAGAACTGGAATTTGAAAGGATATGTCTCGAATTATCGTGAGCGAAAGCACGCAGTCGTAGTATAAGTTTGACGGTATTATGGGAGTTGACTAAATGATAGAATTTAATCTCCCCCATAAGGTAAAGTTACAGTTAAGTTCAGTATTCCCGTTCTATTACAGGTACCACTACTCGCAGCATTTTGATTATGGTTGAGTATGTGCAGCTAGGTTTGAAGAAGTATATATGCTACCGCTAATGTGCGAATGCCATTATTGTGCACATTACCTAGCTAATCTGCAGATTATCTAGGTAATGTGCACATTTCATTGAGGAATCAAGAGTTTTCCCCTATTTTACCTAGGTACGGTTCCCGTAGCGTTTAAGTTCAAACGCTTGTTTCTTTCCTTTCCGTTTCTCTTCACATTGCACGTTACCCACTAAGCACTCGCTAATCTTCACATTGTCTACTATACGCTTGTTAAACTGAAAATAACATCTTTATTGGAACAACAGCCACATCTCTGTATGCTTCAATTAACATAATGTCACTTATTTATATTTCAACATCTAAAAAAATCAAGTTAATACAATCAAAAAATCAATAAATTAGTTGATAAAATCAATAGTCAGTCAATTGTAAAAATATAATGCAAAGAAGAAAATGGTTAAAAATATTACTGCAATTAAGGAATTAATTTGAAAAACATATGATAAAATTGAGCTTATTTATTAGTGCAATCTAAAGATTGGTGATACTTCGAATTATGTAGCAATTAGATTTGCGACAAACCTCCTATTTGTGGTACAGTGCGAAAAAAAAAAGAAAAGAGACAGTTCTATATCTCCCGTTCTACTGGGCCGTTTGATGAAATTGAAATTGCGGTTTTCATGTCTCGAAAACGCGATTTAGGATATATATTATATTTATATACAGCATTGTTCTAATGTAGGTATTTCGACACAATATCGGACTTTTAATGAAATGATGTACCATTTTTCTCCACATTTCGATTCTATGACTTAAATTATGCCTAACTGTTCAATTTTAAGCCTGAATATTATACCTAAATTTAAATAATTTATAAAATTAAATGGATTGTTTTATTCTATTAGCAATAATATATTTATAACGTTTTAGTAGAAGTTGAAGATTCATTAGTATTTTTGACGCAAAAGAGCCCACCAGCGGCCGAGCGGTAAAGTCGCTGAACACTGGTAGTTCAATCCGAGGTTCGAATCCCACGAACGGGCTGGCTGCATGGGAGTTTTCGTGGTTTTCCCTATGTGTAACGTGTATACGAGCCAGTTTACCTTAGAAAGTCCTCCACGAAGGCATCGTTCCTCTTAGGCAGATAGCCCTCGAGTCTTTGCCATAATCACACACACACACATTGACGCAAAAGACGGGAAACAGATTCAGTACCCTCGCCGGGACTCGAATCCTGGACGTCTCGAATATACTTCCAATTACACTACAAAGGCATTCTGAAAGGAGGAAGAAAATACTTAATATACTCCCACTTTTAATGAGCCACTGGAGAATAGGACACACAATCGCCAAATCCTAGAGATGACTAACTATCGCCCCCCCCAACTCATAGTTCGGACGCCACTTGTAGGGACATTAGATCATTTTGAAGTAGGAGATGTAAAAATGTGCAGTGTTCTCGAACCCAGGGCCCTTTGAATAGGCGTCGAGTATTCTTTCAATTACACCATGGAGGCAGGAGTAAAAGAAGGAGAAAATACCTTATAACGTACTGACTGAATCTACAGTAAAGTCAGATATTTTATCAAGATTACAGTTGTAATTATTAAACAAAATATTTAGAGACAGATTAAATTAAATTATCTATGCATAATTCCATTTTCCTCTCCAATACGTTGGAAGTATGCATATGACTCATACTGTTTAATTTTCATTTTCAATGAATACTTCTAAAAATTGCTTATGAAAAATGAAATAAAAATTCACGATATATATTACGACAAAATACTTTATTTTTTAATAAATAATGATTTCATAATTGCAGTTAACATCCAGAGCTCCATAATTTGCAGTAATGCATAGTTACCTTACCTTTGCGAACTTCCTTTAATTAACTTTCTTTTCCTTCTGCTTTAAACTGTTGCTGAGTTAAAGTACCTAACAGCCAGTCACGTAAATACGAAGTTGTTATATATATAAATGGCACATTCAGCGACATTAAGAAATTACTTCCCAGTATTGAGATATTTATTATTAGCTGCTCGACTAAGCACTTTATCTATGAAATCTTTGAATACGAGAGAAGGTTTCGGAAAGCTTTTGTATAATTATAGTCTAATGTTTAGATATGTTTTATTAGTAACTGAATTTTGAGGAATTTACTTAAGCTCACACTACATCTGTGGTTTTTAAAGACGTTTAGTGGCCTACAAATAATTTATAAAATTCCCATGCACTTTAATATTTCATTATTGCAAAGGTTACCTTAAAGTTTCTGAAAGTTATTTTCAGTTTAAGCAAGCTTTCCTGTCTATTTTCGTTTCCCAACTACTATTCCTTATCAGAACGGATTTTTAGTATCGAGTTTTATGCTAATGAGTTGAAAGGAGTATTTAAGGAAGATTCAACTTACTCCGAAACAGGGAGCTTAGGAGTCCATAGTGACCCATGTTTGCCTTCTGGCTACTTCATTCTTGAATTTACTACGCTCGGCCGTCTTGTACGTGTTTGTTAATAATCGTCGGCTAGGTTAATTTAAGGGCCAACAACGTTACGCACTTGTGTCTATCTTTGGCTAAGTCTGTTTAGTTTAGTACTGGATTAGCTTCTTATTTAATTATCCTGATTTAAAAGCCCAAGAAGAGGCTTTCCTGTAAGCCGAGAAGGGGGTCATCTGTTATTATTTCTTTTAGTGAATAATAGGGTATTTTAAGCCTTTGCAGAAGCTACTTTAAATCATCGATAATTCGCTACTTAGTCCCCTAGGTTCCTAAACATTATATCATAGACAAAGTACTGAGAACGTTGCAACATTTATACAAAATTAGTAGTACAACGACCTTGAGTTTTGCTTTGATTTATGTACAAGATCGATTCGATTTCGAGGGCAAACAGATACCTTTCAAAAATCAGATTTTCTGCACTGGCTGCTTTAAAGACAAAATAAAGATGTCAGCTAAATATAGAAAAACAACTGAATGTTCCACCGAAAAATTTTGCTGAGCAAGACAGGCAAGGGAATCAGTAATTTTTATAAAATTACTGTTTAATTTAGTATTAATTAAGTTAATTATTAAATAATTTGTGTAGCACTGATGCAGTAATTTTATAAGTGTATATCACTGTAAATGCATACTTTATTTTTTTACTTCCTTGTACGAAATAAAGGAAGTATTGTAATCATGAAAAATTACGGATTTCATATTTCAACGAAAATATCCTTTTGACCGCTATCGAATGCAATTTTAACGACGCTTTTGCGTGACATCCGTACATAAGGACAGAATAAAGGACTCTTTTCCCGAAACGAATTATGAAACTGATTTAAAATGGATTCAGAAGAGAATATTTGAAATAGTTGATGGCCTCGGTATGTACGTTGTATGTATGCATGTATCTCGCATAATTCAAAAACGAGTAGCACCCAGAACGTTGGAGATTATTTATATAGGACTACTATAACATGCAATTGTGCCTCTCCCTTTTTAGTTCCAGTCAGCCGCACCAAAAGTATATATATATATAATAATTTATTTCCTAAACAATATTGATTAATTGATTATATTATCTCCTAAGTTTAATTAAAGTAGAATTATTTTAAAAGAGTGAATCCATACTGATAAGTTATATTTTGAAAGATGTTTTGAAGTAACTTGAAAGTAAAATGTTAATAATGTTTAAACGAGGACTGGAATTAAATCATCATGAAGAACAAAATTTCAATGTAAAAGGAAAAATTAAATTAAAAACATGTAATCATTGTCATTGATCGGAAATTAGTTGACTTTTCAAGGGGAACAAACCAACTCCCGTTCAATGAACAATAATTAATAAATAAATATGTAAATACGAAGGTGTTTCGTCTTTACTCGAGTTATAACGTAAAGCCAAACCGGCAATTCTAGTCAGGCAAAATATTTCCGCGAATAGAAAGAATTATGAACCAATGCTGATACTCAAAGAACTTATTCTTATGAAGCATTTTAGCCAATTCAATTTGGAGTAAAAAGCAATTTCTGTAGAGAAATTCGAAAAAACTCGAGTAACCGTCCCCAGCACCCTCGTGTTTATGCATTTGAGTTCTACATTATTTGTAAAAATTAAACATTGGAAATTGTCATTATGAAATAGAATTCAAAGTAAAGTTGAAATAAATATAGAAGATTACAAAATAAGATAAATAATGCAAACTTTGTAAAAACAAATCAAAAATAATATAAAAATAATATAAAAATAAAAAATATAATAAGAACAGTGAATGTACATGAAGATATAAAGGCCAGAAAAGGTATTAAGTAACTTACATTCTTTCTAGTGGAGAGTTGATACTATATACCTACTCTGTTATTTGGATCAGTGAGCTCAGGTTTTTATTTTAATATGTTGGTGAATTGGGCATTTTTTGCTTTAAAAATGATTGGATTATGCTGTTCTTATCTTTCGGCTAAGGTTTCTATGCTTTCAGTTTATCTGCATGCAATAATTGTAGAATTATTAACAATTTAAAATTGAATTTGTTTGTTTATTATTGAATTTGTTTATGTGTGGCTAAGTCTATTTAGTTTACTATAGCAGCCATATTTGTTTACATTTGAAGCTTAGGAGAATAACGAATTCAGTTTCTGCACATTCTGTGTCTTTTTGCCGAGTGTGGGAACAAAAATAAACTTTCAGTGTTGTGCATATAATATGCCTTCTTTGCCGACTTGCTTGTTTTTGAGAAAAAAACTGTAATTTTAATTGTAAAAATTGTTTTTTAATTGTTTTAACTTTATTTGGTGTTTTATGTTTCTCTATATCTTTCAATTTTTCATGAAGGTATTTTGAAATTTTATGTATTTTTGCCTTACCGCGAAGTGAGATTTGAATTAATTCAATGAGAAATATATCTCTAATGAATTTCGAAGAAATACGTTTTAAGGAAAGGCAGGAAAAAATACTTATAATTTAATATTCCATACAGGGAAGTCATGTGGTGTACATATCAAATATTTTAATTATACATTCTTCTCGATATGCTCGCTTACATTGTCCAGGAGGCCAGCGGTAAAGTCGTTGAACACTGTTGTTTTGATCTGGGACTCAAATACCAAGGAACGGGCTCTGTGCACGTGAATGTTCATAGGTTTTCCACTGTGTAACGTGTATACAAGCCAGTTCTCTTAGAAATCTGCCACGAAGGCATTCTTCCATATAGGTAGATTGCCCTCGAGTTCTTTGCCATAACCGATATGCTCGTCTCCCAATTTAGTGTTACTCGTTCCGCCGGTTGCGAATTCGCTGTAATAACCATGTTACACTTTAGTTCCCTTAATACGCTGACAAACAGACTATGATATAACCACAAAGTTGTAAGGTATTTTTCCGACGTTTTAGTTTTGCCTTCGTGGTGTAACTTTAAGTACACTCTGCGCGTGGTCAACAGGTCCAAGGTTCGTGTCTTGGCACTGCTCATTTTTCATGTCTCCTGCTTCCAGAAATCCATATGTCTCTACAGTGGAGCGCGAACTAAAAAACATGGTGGATGTTGATTCTTCACCACCAGGATTTGGCGACTTCGGCCCCTAATCGAAAGTCGCCCTTCAAACGGCAGAGTATGTAAGGTATTTTTTCCGCCTTCTTAGCATACCTTCATGGTGTAATTGTCAGCACACTCGGTGCGTATTCGAGAGGTCCGAAGTTCGACTCCCGATTCGGGCACTGCAGATTTCCTCAGTTTCCTGATTTAAAAAAAAAAGCCTTATATCCTACAAAGTTTGAAATTTTTCGCTTCCTATATGAAATAATCATAATTCCTTTTCCATGTTTATTAATGTATTAACTTCACGTTTAACTGAAAACAAACCTATTCCTTACAGAATGTCATGAGTTCTTGATGTAACTTACATATTAATCGCATCACTAGGATGCAGACGATGATCAGTGTTAAATGCAGATGAATTATATTTTGAATTAACGAAATGATGATACTAGAGATGAATTTTTAGTTAATAACAAATCCCTTACTTTGGGTTTCTTCATTCCAGCAGGCTGTAAAAATAAAATGAAATTTTTACAATAGGTAATTAAAATAAACATTTATTTTAATATTCCTATCAGTTTTCTTTTATCTTAAGAAGAATGAATCCTACCTTCAAATTAATCTCCTAATTTAACTCAATTTCGAAATGGAAGAAATTTGACTTTTTAAATAATTCATGTCAAACCCTGGCATAAAATTCTGAGGCAAATTTAATTTTATCGAGTGAAATGAACAAGAGTTAACGTGAAAATTCTTACTTATAAGTAATTTTTTTCCAGATTTTCAATGAAGTAATTGATTTTGGAAAGGAGGAGAATGAAAACGAGTTAAAGTTTTCGTGTTTTCTTTAGCTTTTCTATTCGCAAAATAAGAAGTATAAAATTAATTAATTTTAATCGCATTAAGCGGATTAAAATTTAATATTTCTTCATTTCATATGTTGTTGACTTTACACTACTATCAATTTGGCTTCTTAAGTTTGGATATATATTTCATTTTAAAGCGTTAAAATGTTAAATGGTGCAACAAAATATGAAATTATGTACATAACTGCAAATATCTTTTCTTTAAGTGTCCATTTATCATCGCGTCATATCGTTTTACTTTTTTGATGCTGTTCGATTAACAGAACAGGGTTCAGAAATGAATGTATACATGCAAGAATATGTTCATGTATACATGAATGTGTATGTATACATGTTCATGCATACATGTAATATATAACATAATATGATAGCTGTTTCAAAAAAAATGGTTGGCGAACTCGGGATTGACATTCTAAATTTGGTGATCTGTCCCTGGGTTCATCTCTTGTCACGGGTTCTAGGTTTTTCTGTCTTACGTAACGTTTTAATGCAGATACCTCTTGTCCAATCAAATTGATTGTAAACCAAAACTCTGAACTGAAACTTTCCCACTCCCACCCTACTTCCAAAGAATATGTATTGTACATAGACGTTCTATGCTTCTTTCTATGGTGTTCTATGATGATCTCCCCTTTCCGGCGTGAGCTTTAATGCCGGCAGGCTGCTTTTTATGTTTTTTTTTTTTTTTTTTTTTCGTTTTAGTCTATGTGTTACACGTTTGATCAGATAGCCTGGCTCAGTAAAAGTAGGCAGCCGGTGTAACTCTGATTCAAAATCCCGTTACGACACGTGCAGTGCTCATAACGACGACGTGTTTCTGAGACTCCTTTGGCAATGCTTTATTTTTCTTCTTTTTTCAGCTTTCTAGTAGTTTCATTCTCCTGATGAGGAGGGACCTTGAGCTGCCCTCGAAATCGATCGAGTGTTTTAACATATGTACGCTAAATACAAGGTTGTTATTGCGATTTTGATTGCCAAAATAAATTTTTAAAAACTTGGTACTTTATTTTTGCCAAATCTGTATTCCTCCTTTGCGGCTGCCCTGAGCAAAAAATGGTAAAAGCATACAATCCCTCTGTAAAATCCACAACCGATGTTGTTGTTGCTGTTGCTGACTGATACTTAGCTATAGTCAGCCCAAGCTTACGAATGTGCTTAGCTATAGTCAGCTTGTCTGAGCTATTGTCAGAACAAGCTTACGAAATTCTTCGTGGCAAAGGAGCACAAGATTACTCCTGTGCAATAGCCTTGAGCACCATATAGGGGACAGTGCGATTTAGCTCAGTTCCACCCCCAATTTTGATGGAGAGCACCCCGGGAAGACAGATCCGAGGACCTCCCCTCTCCCCTTCCACCAAACCACACGACAGAACTTTTGGCTCGCATCATATTTAGAATGATGCCATGCCGCACCGACATCAACATTTACAAACATCCATGTCTACTCCGGGATTTGAACCAAGGCCCGCCGACACGGCAGTCAGCCATGCTAATCACTGTTTCGGTTGGGCGGCTTAATCGATGTAGGTGAAGACTAGTATGTGTCCTCCCGATATGCCTTATCGACTTGGCCAGCTCGTAATCATTCCAGCGTGGTGTAAATCATTCCAGCGTGGTGTGACGATTTCAAGGCATGGAAATCTGCGGTGAGATATAGCTATGGAAAACTAGATTGCAATAGGAATCTAGTACAGCATATCGCATAATTTACTACGCCTTCAAATACCTGTCTAACTAAATGAACTATCACGTAGACACATGTTCTACCAAGTCATCTATCTGTTATTCATCATATGGATTTACTAATGTGCCATAGTCTAACATGATATGTTATCTGTTTTATTAACTCAAGGAAAGTGCCCATTAAATCTTATGTTTTCAATTTACAGCAAATGTACGTTTTAGGTAGAGAACTACATTTTACACTACTGCGTATCACTCTCAAAAACCTTCAAAAATTAAAAACAGCATTTATAAAAGCAAAAAGAACCCACCACTTTCCTTAGAATTTTAAATGCAGGTTCAGATTTTAACAATACTGCAAATTCAAAATTTTCTTGCAAACAGTTCTTTATACTATATCAGTAAAGAAGAAATTTTACCAATGTAACTTCAATTACAGCTACAATAAAATTAAATACGAAATTTTTTATTACATAAAATGATAATATTAGATAAGTTCTTAAAAACAATAAATTATATTGAATGTGTTTGAAATGATATGTTACTATGTAGGTTACGAACTTTTAATGAGTTAATTACATATACAAAATGTTCGTTGTATTACGAGATTTAAATTTACTTATAAAGAGAATTGTCCGTAAAAATATTTGAAGATCTCTGATGGGTAATGCACTTTTGTAAAGCATTAGCGTGAATAATATTTAACACAATTTAAGCATAAAGAGGCTGTTTGCATATTTTTAGGCGATTTCCATTGCATTTACAAAAAATACCTTACCTATTTTTTTGTTTTAAAAAGTTATTATTAATAACCCTTATTCTTCACTATCTTACTACACCGTAAGTTTTTAGACAATGCCTTTTGTAGAATCGGAAAAGGTATTTTTTCCCATTCCTCTTGAACAATATCAAATATCCAGCGAGAGTTGTATGTGGACGTTCGGACAAACCGCTTTTACTAGGGCTATCAATGAAGGGTACAGGCTTGATATTTGTTTGTTCTTCCCTTTTTTCCTGGAAATTAAATGTGGTTTTGACGTGTTAATGCTTGCTTTGTCTTGATGTAGTTATACTGATTGATGGATTAAAGGTGTTTCATATTTGAAAATTGGGTGCGAATATATCTGATAATATGGGAAGTTGATCATAACATTTTTCTAAACTTTCCTTATTGTTAATTTGCCAGCAACAATCATAAATCCCTTTGTAAAACGTTCTTTAATTTCCTTAAACCACGTTTTGAGCTTTTTACTCCTCCTTGATGAAAATAAATGGATTTTTATTGCAGTCATTTAAGAGCACCCAAGATTCCTCCCTTTTTCCATTTTTATTCTTATAAATGTTTCTCGTACAGAATTCTGCAGCGTGTTTTACGTTCGGCGATATGTCGTGAAGAAAGACGAGGCGCATTATGTTTTAGCCTTTTTAAGATTCAAATCAGCATTAATCACTTTGTTTGCAGTTGACACTGAGCACTTGAATGATTTTGAATCTGTCCTTTGATTGCTGGATTTTCTTTTAACATTAAAGGTCTTACCTTTGCAATATTCGAAACGTACCGTTTTTTCCTTGGATATGTCATTAAAACAATTTCTCCATTTGATGCCAAACTTTGATGTGTTTTCCCTTTCTTATTGACAATATTACCTATCGTGACTACAAATATCAAAACTCCATAGCTTTCACAGCGTTTTTAAAAACTAGATGGGAATAAATGTTTTGGGAAAAAGCATAAACATAACCTTCCATCCATTGCTTCTTTTAAAGCGCCATTTTGCATGAAACCAAAACTGTCAAGTAGCGGACGGTAATTTAGACTAAAAAAACACAGTTGCAGTTAAAACATTTCTAAGCAAACGTTTTTATATAAAAAAGCAAAGTCGTCTAAAAAATATGCGAATTGTTTCGCCTGGAAGAAATTACAAATGTCGAACCTAAGTCTCCAGAATTTAACCTTCTTTAATAAAACAGACTAATGCGACCGATGCTAGAAATAACTAATCTGTGATATTAGACTTGTGTACCTACAATTTCTATATAATTAAACATTTAGAGAAGTAATTTGCGTGCAAGGAACAAATAAAACGCAAATGTTTGCATAATTACTATGAAATATTCCAATTACGTAACCGCTGTGGCGAATAAGATCATTATGGCCCATATATAAGTCGTTATTATGTCTAATTGTTTGATGCATAAAATGGAGCATCTAAAGCTTTAAAACCGCTGACTATCGTTTCACATACAAGTGATTTCCCACAGGAAACGCTGTTTGGTGAGAGAGAGAACATAAAAGAGTGTTTGGATATAGATTATATAATAATACTCTCATAAATTTAATTCTAAAAGTTTTGTTTTTTACTTGATTATCATGTTAATCCTTTATTCAAGCAAACTGTACTAAATTATTAGAGCTCTGCTAAAGGAAACAGTGGAAAGATATAAACGTCCCCCCCAGGAGATTTTGTGAGTATCTTCTGTGTGCGAGTTTTCGCATTTACAAAAGCAGCTCATATTACGTAATTACCAACAAAACATAATCATTTTGACTTTCAAGTGTCACTTATACGAAGCATGGCATTTTTGACGCGATCTCACATAATAAAGTAAGTATATGGTTTTCCTGAATCATTTACCTTTTCTTCTTCATAATGTCGAAAACAATGCTAAACCGAAAATGAATAAATAATTGGTTATAATTGTTATAGAAAACTCGTACTCTGGCAGTGGGAACATGGCTTTTAATTCATTTAATATGGGGCCGTTTGGGATTATACGGAAAGCAAACGCTTAAAATCTGATGAAGGGAAAATATGGAGAGGTGTTCGTTGTAGAGAAACAGCGGTAGAAGGCCTCTAAAGCGGTATCCTCATGTAAAACGAAGATATACCGAGAGTTTTTCATCCAATCAAAATCGAAAATGATGAAGAAATTTAAAGGTTCAGTTTTCAATTTGCTGATATTCCTAAAATTGTTTATGTCCGATTAAATAACATAATAGCTTGAAACCTGACATACACTGCACTTTTTCTTCAGTCATCAATGAAAACAGCATTATTTCTTTCAGTTTTCAAATGCGTTTTTCTTGCCTGATCATGAAACATAAAAACAGCATAAAAACAGTAATCATAAAAAAATACAATCGATGGCATGTAACAGAATGTGAAATGTCGCAAGTATTCTTGCACTTCTAGAAATAATTTCTTCTTGTTAATTTTCTTCAAACATAAGAGCAGTATCTTATTACAATTAAACAAGTAATCCAGTTTTATTTTTTAACCTTTTTGAACCGGTTACTCACGTATGGCTAGCATATGAAAACATATTTATTTCTGAGGCATTTCTGAAGCATATTAATTATTATTATTTTATTTCTCCACTTTAAAACTATATGTATGGAAATCACACACAGTTAATTTTCCAAGAGCTTTAAAGATCGCAGATCATACAGAAAACAAAAAGCAAAATCTACTCTAAGCAAAGTACGCTTACTAATTCACCAGTTTGGAGAAGCAAACTTGGAATGCACGGAAAGCAAAGGAATAAAATGAAGTTGACTTCTATTTAGTTGTATGACATGATTTACAATATGGTGGAAGGCAAACCGATGTAGGTTTATAGCAAACAGTAGCACTGAAGTTGTATGTTTTACGTGTGACCAAAATATCGAGGAACGGAAAGAGATTTGGATGTCTCAAGTTCAAAAGTGAGCTGAATAGCAGGATCAACAGAATTCATTAATGGAAGTACTTTATATAGATCATATTTATTACCGTCAAACATGGTAAAATTATCGACTATATAGCGGAAACATATTGGAAAGTTTAACTTTTCAAATAAATTTGATTCAGAATAATGCATGTAGATATCAGTAAAGATGGGACTAAGAGGACCTTCCATGGTTAATCCCTTAATTGTTGTTGTTTGACTTGTTGTTAATTGACTTCAATAATCATTGTTCGGCGTGTTATTTTAACTTAAATGCTATTCACGTTTTTTCTCAATCTGACATTCGTTTAAATATTAGGAAGAGAGATAAAGATGAAACAGTTATTAAACTGTATAACTGTATTAGTTCTATATTTATGTATGTAATTAATCTCAATTAGTAATGCTTTAATCAAGGGGATATTCTTAGCCCCTCACTTCAAAGCAAAATATAGACTATGTCTGAAATTTCTAATGTTGCTTTGTTACAGGAAAAGTAATGTTTTCAGACTAAATGCTGCTTTGCATTAAATAAAACTCACTTATTCACTAGAACAGATAAATAGAAAGAACTTTATATCGATCATAAATTATGTCAAAAATTTCCTTATACTGGTCATAAATTATTTCACAAATTCCATTATACTGATCATGTATTATGTCGCAAAATCCATTAGTTTTAACAGGTATGACAGTTATTATCTAGAGTTGGAAATTTTAATGCGACTGACACTAATAAAATGTATTTTAATTTGTTTCTCTTTCTCCTGGACTTTTGTTATTATTGTTTAAATCAGAACTCTATTTGTACCGCATAAAAACTTTCTATTCAATAAAGATTCCGTAGAAATCGGATTAACTAGTAGGATAGTTTACTGAATCAAAGCATTGCTATAACTGTACGTTATCATGAAGACGTAGAATCTTAAATATAAAATATGTACAAAATTTCAACAGAAATATTTATTAAAAATGCAGCAGCAGTAGTAGATAAAAAATATTGAGAAATAAAAAAATGCATATCAAATACAATTACAACTCTTCAAAATTATAGAGATGAAGATAATAAAACGTATATTAAAATGTATTTTAGTTACAAAGTTACATGGATATACGTTTTTAACTTCCATTAATCTCTTACACTGAAATTCCAATATTTCTAAAATTTTAATTGCAAAAACCCTTATTAACCAGATTCTGAGAATTCAAAATATTAGTATTACTGTTGAATACATTAACAAAAATCGGATGTGTACACCACATGACTTCTTTATACGGAATACTACATTATACGCAATTTTTACTTATTTCATTTAAACTTATTTCCTTGAATTTCATTAGAGATATATATTTCTCATCCAATTAATTCAATTCTCACTTCGCAACAAAGAAAAATACACGAAACTTGAAAATTTTGTTATTAAAAATTGAAAAATGTAGAAAAATGTAAAACACCAAGCACAACTAAAACAACGTTTTACAATTTTTACAAGCAGAGAGCAAGAAGGCAGATCTTTCGATGCACAAAACTGAAAAATTACTTTTTCCCATTCGACAAAAAGACACTGAAAGTGCAGAAACTGATTTAATTGACTATTCACTGCTAAGTTTCAAACGTAAACAAATATGGCTGCTATGCTAAAAACATTAGGCTTAAGCGCACCTGAACGACTTTTAAATTATTGATAATTCTACAACTATTGCATACAGATTAACTAAACACATAAAAACATTCACCTGAAGATAAGAAAAACATAATTCAATTATTTTTAAAGCAAAACCTGCACAATTTACCAACATGTGACAAAACATAACTGAGCTCACGGAGCCGAATAACACAGTGGGTATCTATCATCTATATATATATATATATATACTTACTTTTGGTGCGGCTGATCGCAACCAAAAAGGGAGGTGCACAACTACATGTTATAGCAGTCCTACATATATTATATTTATACGTTCTGAGGCTACTTGTTTTTAAGTTATACGAGATATATACAAACATACGTGCGTACGTATACGTACACACAGACATCATGAAAAATCTCTGTTCTGAATACATTTTTAATCAATTTCACAATTCGTATCGGAATAAAGGAGTTCTTTATTCTGTCCTTATGTTCAGATGTCACCCAAAGAACATAGCCAAATTGCATTAGATAGCGGTCAAAATGCATATTTTCGTTGAAATATGACACCCGAAAATTTTCGCGATTACAATAATTTCTTTACTTCGTACAAGGCAGTAGAAAATTCGATATCCAAAAATTGCACTTATTATTTATTAGATATCAAATTTCTCTTAATATTATTAATTTACTTCTAAAAACATTGCACATTGGATAATTTAAATTTTTATTGTTACTTATGATAAGAAATGCTTAAACCAAATATGGTGGTGTTTATTTTATGTATAACAATTGTAAATAACCATATGAATATGTGAATAGTCCCTCTGTCTCTGCTACTAACAAACGGCAGTTTATATTATAGTATTATATTATAATTTGCTAACAGATGAAAACATTTTGCTGGTACTCGCCGTTTTGCCTTTTCACAACGTCCCTTACTCCCAATTACCTACATATTACTCTCCACTTAAAAAAAGGGATCTTATTAAAATTAATTTTTATGCACACATAGAATTTATTAAAATCTTTACTACTCTTTTTAAAAATTTACTACTCTTAAAATGTTAGTTTAAATAGCTTCTATTTTTTTATTTTCTTTTCCCAACTTATTAATTAATACTTCTAATTATTTTTTAAAGTATTTTGCTTAATTTTCAGCCCAGAAGAGCGTTAGCCCGAATGTTCAATTAGTTTTGAAAACAGGATTTGCTGGTATATCAATTTAAATGTTGTTGCCACGAAACAACGTTTGTCTTTTATGTTGACAAATGATGCTTGTTGCCAAAAACATCATTTGTCTATTTGATTTAAAAAAATGTCAAATCAATTTAGATGTTTTTGCCACGAAATATTATCTCCCTGTATTACTTAAAAAAATTAAATAATTTAGATTCTGCATGAAAGTATGTCTTTTTGTCGCATTGTGATAAAGCGGCGGTACCTAGGGCCGTCAAATTTTGAATAACATAGTCCTCCATCCAAAACTGTGAACCTAGAAACCCGAATATTGAATTTCGAATTATCTATTTTCTACTTTGTAAAACTTTAAGGAATTTGTGACAAACTTATTTGAAAGCGAGCAGTGGCAATATTGTACGGATTAAAACATTGTTATCTCCAAGACGCGAGGCTCTTTATCGGAAATTCTAAAGATATGCTGTTCTTAAATATGATTTTGATATCCAACTGAACTTTCATGTAGCAGGAGGGGAAATTCATAAATTCAATGCACAAAACGTTAATAATAAAAAGACAAAAAAATGTTTTGCAAGCCATCTTATTATGAAACCTTTGCATTGATATGATAAACTGAAAACAGACTGAAAAAAATAGAAAAATGTATGCCAGCACTTAATACTACATCGGGAATTCAAAAAACATACTAAAATATTTTTAATATTTTTGCAATTTTACTGCTGAAATGTGTATGGCATAAATTGCGAAGAAAATGGTGCTTAATAGTAAAACTAAAAAGACAAAAACAATTGGGTTTGCAGTTGGTGAATGCAACAGCAGACTGGTAGATTGCGAGCTCAACGAGGTCGTAGAAAAGCCGTAACTAACTCTTTTGAGTGAACTTACAATTGGAGTCTTTTCTGTTTATAATTTAAATTTCTTTTTTCATTCATTTAAATTGTTTCATAGTTAATTTCCCCCATTTAAAACATTTAATTTCTAATTTTAGAATCATTTCATTTCTGTAATTAAAATTCAGTATTTAATCAATACGTGTCCGATCTCCAACGTTTTTGTTTTCCACTTTACAGGCTACATCTACTAAACTCAGTTCTTTCTTTTTATTATTCCGTTTGATTCAACTACCAACATTTTCCTCAACTTAATTCTACACTACATAACAGTATACTCTAAAGCCTCGTGAAGAGCTGACCATGAGATTTTGAATAAATTTATTCAACGTTTATTTACTTCTGTTTGTTCCTTTCCTGTTCAGATTTATTTTAAATTAAATTAATTAATTCTTTTTCCTAATTTTAGGCATATTCCCTTTTATAAAATTTTCCCTTTGAGCTATAAGTCTTCCCTACTTTTGCACGTTTTTTTCCTTGTTCTCAAATCAGAAACTCTTTTTTTTTTTTTTTTTTTTTTTTTTTTCCGCTTAGATTATCTTTGAAGCTTCTGATTTATAATACTTTTAAGTAAATTTCCTTCATCATTTTCGTTCCATCAGTTTTTTTAATGCATTTACTTTTGATTTACAACGTTTTTTAGCAGCTTTGCAATTTCTTTTATCCAAAACTTATTTAAAATATTTATTCAATGGCTTTTGTGATTTCTTATTTCGAGAATTCTCATTTTATACTGTTTATTTTTACAGTATTATTTGTTTTAGAGGCACGTGGTAACAGATTATATTTTGATGAATAACTAAAAAAATATTTATATTTTATACTTTATTGCATTCCTTTTTATTAAAAAAAATTAATAGCCTTAAATTATTATTTAAAATTAATTTTAATTTTTATCTTGGACTTTCATTTGAATCATACCGAGGATTTATACTGATGCAAACATAAATCAGAAACGTGGCTCTTTTGAAAAATATTTAGCTGCTTTTTTAAAGTAATAAATAATTTTCAACATGATTTGTTATTTTATTATTTGGTTTTTCAGTTCTAATATACGTATGTATTTCCTGTTAGATTGTTATCAGGTATTTTCTCCCTCCTTTCCGCATGCCTTCATTGTGTAACTGGAAGCCTACTCGATGCATATTCGATAGGTCCAGGTACAAGTTCTGGCGAGGGCACTGCACATTTTTCAAGTCTCCTGCTTCAGAAAAAATACCAAATGACTTTACAGTGCCTCCCGAACTAAAAGATCGTGGGCGATAATTCGGCACCTCCAGGATTTCGCGATTCGGTCCCGTAATCCCTTGTCGCCTATGAAGAGGTGGGGTATATAAGGTGTTTTTTTCCTCATTTCCGTATGCCTTCGTGATGAGAGGTCCAATATATATATGTTTTAAAAGCATGGTACACACCATGTTTACACATGCCCATAACTGGCTTTTTCTAGCAATCGTTACTCATAGATATATAGAATGGTGGACAGATAAAAAAAATGCATCACCAAGAAATTAGAACTGTTTGAAATGTTTATACATTATTAAATTCACATAAAATTATCTTATTTCATACAAAGCAAAATAGTAGATCATTCTGTACTGATAATACATCATTCAGGACTTCTGAAGTATTGCGTCATCCGATTTCTGTAAATATTGCGAAAGAGAGGAAAACATTCATTCGACTTTTTCTTTAATTAATGTAGGGATGTTTATTATCAAATGACGCAAGAGAAAACATGTGTGGCAGTCGTTTTAACTAAAATGTGTATTCGACGCGAGCGATCGCTAAACAAATTAGCTGCAAGCAATCGTCTGTCTGGAGAGAGATCAAACTGGAGCGTAAAACTGGTGATGCTGAAAGACGGTCCGAATCAGGCCGAAAGAGTGTGACAACAAAATCTGACGATCGATATCTAAAACGATTGTCTCTGCGTAATCGTCATGCAAGTGCTGCTGATTTAAATGTTGAATTTGTGGAAAGTCTGTGCTGTTAATTTAACAGCAGAAACTGGAATGCGATCTGCCCGCATATCGCTATAAGAAAAGCTTTTACTCATTATAAAAAAAGACACAGAAGTGACTTTCTTTGGCAAAAGAGCATGTTTCATAGGCAAAGGCTTAGTGCGACTCAGTATTGTTTTCTGATGAATCTAAATTCAATGTATATAAATCGAATGGTAAGTAGTAAGCTCGGAAAAGTAAAAGTTAAACTTATCATCCAGATTGCATACTGTGTACTGTGAACTTTCCACCTAAACAAATCATTTGGAGATGCATATTCAGCAAAGGGCTTGAACACCTAAAATTTACTACTATAACTGTGATTTTTTTTATTTTAATACTCTTTTTTTCTCGAGTTTACTATCTGTAATAATACAATATGTTACGTCTTCCCTTCATACAAGACCAAAAATATTACAACAGCACAAACAGTTGTGTCAGGATTAACATCCGCATGTAGGCATTTGGCAAGTCCAGACAGTCCACAGAAGCTAGTTGTTCAGGCAGAGACCTCCTTTCCAAACTTTATCTAACACAAGTTTCTCTTTTATTCTAATAGCGATTCTTAACAATCTTTTGATTGCTTCTTTGCTGAATTTTAAGTACTTACCAACAGGATATTCTTTTCTTGCACAACGTTTCAAGTTTACTTGTAAATTTTTTGAGGCTCTTAGCAATCTATTCGGCTGCGTTTCCGGGGCTGGTGGAGCAGAGAGTAGATAATTTCTTCCAGGAATATAACACACTCTGACACTAAGGTCAGTTCAGTGGTCTTCCTTAGTGGCGTTCACTCACTGGAACTATGAATGCATTAGTTTATATCCATACCTTGGTGGAGTGTTTAAAGCCAGTTATTCAAAATCATTTTAAAGGTGATGGAAGTTGCATTTTTAAACAAGACTATGAATCCTGCTAAATCGGTGAGTACTATCTAATTTATGCTTGATTTTGTTGCTTCATTTACAGATTTTCATCTGCAAAACGTAACGGATATTACAAAAGTAATTATCCCCCTATTTCTCTCCTTTAGATGCTCGCCCATCTGACAAAATCTACTATTAAAGTTTAAACTGACCTCAGAAACCGCTACGAAGAATCCTGCTACTAAACTTAAGTCCACAAAAAAACATAATTCAGTTTTAGATCAATGTAACTGGCCAACACAACATTCTGAAGTTTATATATTCTATGTCGGACCGTTGCAAGCCTGATATCGCAGCTTGGGAAGAATCTACTAAATATTGGAATGATACTTACATGTGTGTACACATCTGATCTTAGTGCTGTTATGCATAATTTACATTAAGTACAAAATTTGTGTGTCAGTTTATAAGGATCTTAAGTTTTACTAACGTTTATTTTATTTTAAATCTTTACTATCACTTCTTATTTTCTACTTCCGGCCAGAATTAAAAGCTTTAACTTATTTATGCAAATTTGTCTTGCGAACGCCAAGTACTTAAGTTGTGGCTTTTTGCCAAGCAAGAGAGAGGAAGGAGTTAGTAGAAGCAGGCAGCTTGCCTTAGCAGTTTTTACTCGGTTGCTGGTTGCCTTCCAGGCCAGAGGTTTAATCCTCTTGATAATTTTAAACGTATAGTAGTGTTAACAGTGCTCTGTACTACATACGGCTTCCTGTTAATATATGGTCAATCTTCCACGTAGGCCCTTGTTTATTATTCCAAAGTTAAGTTAGAGTTTAGTTAATATTTTTATATTCTTACGTTCAGACCACAAGTGGTTGGTCTCTGTATTCCGAAGTCCGGAAATCATTGTAAAGAGAGAAAAATAAAGGGTTTCGTATACCCTTCTTTTGTGTATTGTCTACTTCCCACATTTATTGAACATAGCTTTAGTAAGCTCCCTGTTCCGAGTCAGGTCATTTAATGTTCCCAAAGCAAGTAAGGAGGAACACAGAACCTGATAAGTTGTGTCATTCCATTGTTTTGTTGAATATTGCATTTCCACTCTCTTTAATTTTTCTTTTAATTTCTCTTTAATTTCATAATTAAATCTGATTAAGCTTGATTCTCCAATGTTATTTTATTGTACCAAAATGATCTTTACATAGAATATATGCATGGAACATTTTTTCACTTTTTCGCATGTGATGCAGTTTTTTGTCCGCCACCACACGTGCAATTATAAAAACGTTTTCAATAACGCAAGTATTCATGTTTTGTCTTTTAAAAATAAAAAAATATCCTTGTTAAGTTACAAAATATGACTTGTATTCTTGACCCTGGTCCTTAGACGAGTATTTAGAAAAATGTGACTCTCGTTATAAAAAATAAAATATGAAAAGTGTGACATTTAAACTACAAACCTGACCGAGCTGTTTCATTTTATAATTAGAAATAATATTCCTTGGTCGTACAATAACTTAAGAGCAAAATATTTGCATTTATACGTAACTAAAAATTAAATATCACTTTATAAAGTGTTTTCTGATGTTAATAGATACGTGTTAAATAATTCTATGTGTAATTATTGCGAAATGAATGAATGATGAAAATTATGAAAAATTTCATCAATATATATATTTTTTTTTTCAGATTGGAGATCTTATTCCTAGAATCTTACAGAAATCGTACTCTGGAAAATATTGTCATACTTCTATATTAGCACGTATCAAACACGCAATATTATTTGATTAATTAAAAATTAAAAATATTTGTACTTTAATGAATTTTTCACGATTACTCTATATTGGTTTTAATAGCACGGGTTTTCAAAGAGTCGGTCTTGGCCCTTTAGGTGTTGAAGAAATTTGAAGGAGGGAGATCAATGATTATCCGGGCGTCAATTGGGGAACGATAGCAGTTGGGGAATTACCCTTTACCGAAATTCGATCTCCCGACCTTCCGATTGTTAGCCTGATGAGCTAGCAATTACAGCACGAAAGCATATAATGGGGAAGATGAAAATTCCTTACATTCTCCTCTACTTGAAACAGCTACCAAAATTCTTCTTTTTTTTTTTTAAATTTGAAATGACAAAATGAGGAAAAGTTGCGTTTTTCTAATTGGATATACGACGGTCTTCGACCAACGACTGAGAAAATAACGGCCAATAATATTAAAATTAACAATGATATTTTTTATTTTTAAAATTAAAAAACATGAATTTTTACGTTATTGAAAACATTTTATAATTGGAAGTATGGTGGCGGACAAAAAACTGCATCACATGCGAAAAAGTGTAAAAAATATTTCATGCATATATTCTATATATAAGCTTTTGTGGAATTCATTACTTTATTTCATGACAAGATTTATTTTTCAATATTTATATTACAATACATAGATTTATTGCAACTGCATGGAAACAAAATGTTTAGACTTCTATCAATGACACAGCTTCTGAATGCGTAAAGTTGTTTCTAAAATCCATATAATTATTTCCCATATGCAGCTAATCGTGAATATCCAAAGAAAGTGCTCTTGATATTTGAAGAAGTGATAAAAAAAGCAGAGAATCAAAATATCCCATCGATATATATTGAGATAACAACTGAGAGATTTAATGATTCTATAAAAATAGATCTCACATGAATTTAAGCATAGTGGATTACTATGAATTAAACAATGCAGTGAACCAGAGTTTACTAACTAAGCAGCTTAGTTGAATATCATTCAAACTCCACCCTAAAGCATTAGACTTACTGCAATTAGATATTTTCTCATTAACGGCCATCGAAATGGCTCTTGAAACAAGTCCAAAAGCTAATGTTCACATTCAACTAGACTTTCAGCTTCATTTGTCAAATTTGTTGCTTGAACAAAGAAAACGGCTAAATTTGATCTCTAGAAAGTTTCGGGTATCTGTAAAATTTTGATTTTCTTTGTTTGTTCAGTAAAGCTTCTTTATATTATAATTATAAAATTTTAAACTTGAACTGAAGTTGAATTAAATATTTCCATTTCTATATTTTTTAGCCTCTAGAAAAGCGCATAATACTTTTAGGTATATAAAATAGTTTCTAAGTACTAATTTTTTCGATATAATAAAAACCTAAAATACTCACAATCGTCTATACATTATTTCCTTTTCTAGAATTTCTTATAAATTTATCGCTTAAACCAAATTCCTCAGTTTCTGAATCTTTTATTCTACTGCAATGCACGTCGTACAGTTATATAAAGATTATTTATTTATTAAGATACGAATATATTCCGATAAAGAAAGTCTTTCTTTTGCAGTAAGATACTGGTTTTCTAGCTAAATTATAGGTCTAACTCAGTATATTCTTGTGATCTGTATTTTGCTCAAAGCCCTTATGAATTTCAAACTATGATTATTTCCCTTTGTGCGTTTCTCGCAGAAAGGTAACGCGCACCGTACTTCTAAAATATTTCTTTTACAGTAAAATACTAATTTATATATATTTTCAGAAACTGAAATATGCAAATTTTTCTCTGCTTATTTATTTTTATAATCCTTCTTTGAAAACAATATTAAAATGGTATATACTTCATATTTCATAAACGCTTTCGTAACTAAATTATTTAAGCATATTTTTTCTTATGAAAACACTACTAACAACTAAACACACTAGCAATCGGTATGTCTGGAGATCCATTTTCGACAAGTGCTACACACTACATGGCTTCCGGCACCTTTATAGTGTACTAGGAAAGCAATTCTGGCTAGCATCAAAAGGGATGGAGTTCAAAATCCTACCAATAGCATTGCTGATTTTCAAGTTTCCTGTTCCGAAATAATCTTAATGACTCTACAACGTTTATTGCATTAAACGTTCACTAAATATAGCTTCGGATTTTACTTGATAAAAAAGGGTTTATTTATACCTTTTGGTTGAAAACAGTTGCGAAAATATTACGACAGTGGCGTAAAATTTGAAATAACAGAATTTGGGTTTAAGAAAATGTTAGCATATTCATCTATATTTAAGAGAAAAAATGCATGAATTAAATCATTAGCCAGAGTAATTCATTTTGTACAGAAAATGGAATTAAAGCATCTTTCAATCATTTGAAAGGTTGCGGTATTTTGAGAAAAGGGCGTTTGAGTAAGAAAGCTTGATTTTCTTTCATTAAACAAATATTCCTTCTCATGTCATAACCACTTTATTTGCCAAATTTCTCGGCGTCTGTCGCTGCTTTCCTTTTTCAAAAAAATGGCTCTGTAAGGTCAATTTATTCACACTATTCAAAGTATCGAAAGAAATGTAACAGCTAGTCTTTGAGAAATGAAGGAAAAGGCATTTTGCCATTGATTACAGAACTATTAGAAGTGCTGGAGCAAGTCCGTTTTTCCGTTGGATGTTACTTGGGACGTTTAGAACATATATATATCTATATCTATCTATCTATATATATATATATATTAACGTAAGGTATGTGTTCACACACCTTATGCTCCCATACTTTATGTTCATACATTATGTTGTGTTATGAGCATAAGGTATGTGTGTATACACACACACACACATATATATATATATATATACACACATACATATGTATGCATATAGATATGCAATAAATTGAAAAATTCTGTTTGCAACAACACCTTATATCTCTCACTTAATTTTGATCTTTCTCCTTTCCATTCGTTTTATAAGTCTGACAACGTATCTTAAGTCAAATTTTCAAAGCGGAAACTTTCTGTCTTCTTTTGAACTAAACCTCCATCTTATATAACTACACACTTCGCTTCTGCTGCTCTTGCCACTTAGGTGTTCTGTACGTTGCTCGCTTCTTGCACACACTCGCGGTTTGTGCAAGAACTCGTCCACACACTAGTGAGATGTGCAAGTCTCTTGGTACACACTCGTGACCGTTCCAGAACATAACATTTACATTTTTGATACTTCGCAACACAAGTTATTTGTGACAGCAAATTTCAATTCAAATAAAGGTGAATATTTAAATCTGTTACGAGTACTTCTAATAAAATCTGCCTCGGCAGCTAGATTAGTTTTCAATATGTATCAACATCTACGCAATCAACCTTTCCAATTTATTAGATACACTCTGATGAAATACTATGAACTTTTGCATACTTTTCCATCAACTAAACAAATCGCATACAAAATTAGAAAATATGCTTATATTCAATTCCATTGCAATGTCTGCATAATTAATCAACCATATCTTTTAATACTCGAATGTGTAACAGAGATCAGCAGTATATATCAAGAAGTTGGGAAACTACCATACTTCTGCTACAACGTCTTCTAGTGAATAATTTACACTGATGAGCCAAACCCTTATGACCATGCCCTCATTTTTCAATGAACTCTTCTGGATGGAGTGAAGGATGCATGATTAAGTGTAAATGGTAATTAACTGCAGCTGGAGAAGGTAAGGAATCAACCTCTTTAATTCTACCTCCTATGGAGAACTGTCATCTTCGGACTTCGTCATATGTCGGGCCCAGTCGGGATTCTCTGGGGATACTGGCAAGGGCAGCAGGAACGAATCATCCTGCTGAATGCCAGGAAAAACACCAAAGTATCAAGTAAGGAATGAGACCTTAAGATTTGTACTTAACCTGCGATGTTGGACTTCTCTTTCCCACCCTTCGACCCTGCTTTGCAGTACCATGTTCAGACAACTTTATGTGATGTGTTTTAATATTTGTGAACGAGCCAGACAAACTGCATTTTTACGTTATTTTGGTAATGCATGATTCAGTCAGTCATTAAGGAATAATTTTTGCACTTACGTACTTTTGCGAATGATGGGAAAGGCTGCTGATCCAAGCGAATTTGATAGATGGCAGATTGTAATGATCCGAAGACTTGGAACGAAACTGCCCGTCTAGTGGATTGTTCACAATCTACCATTGTTAGTATTTTTGCAAAGTGGATAAATGACGTTGAAACCAGTTTCACGAATACGCTATTCCAAAGACATTTATCTATGTGTTATAGAATCTGCTTCATATGTGAGTTGCCAGAAAATTATTTTCGCTTGCTTTCTCTAATCTCATTTACGTCACAAATAATTTTTACATTAATTGATTGCGTTTTGAAATTTGAAAAGTGAAATGCTATTTGCTTCTATATTTTTTAATATAGCACTGTTTAATGAAAATATCAAATTAAAATTTTATAGTACTCGAAAATGATTTCGTTCTTTATACTTGGACAGAATTTCATTGCTTTTATTATATTTATTTACTTGGTGTCACATCTAATATCAGGATTAAAAACTCAGAATTTTCGCTAGCTTCTTGCTGAAGATCTAGTGATTCAGCAAGTCTCTCTTTAGTTTTTAAATTATAATATCCTAATTTAGCATATTTTCGTAACCCAGGTGTAGTTGAAAGGGGTCTTGACTGATCCCAAAACTACGAAGACTTTTCACTGTAAAATTTCAGTTTGATCATTATAAATTATCTCTTCAAGAATTTACTCTCTTAATCCCTTCATTCAACAGCACCTGTCAAAATCAACATTTTTCCTTAATAAAATCCTGTCATTCACTGGAAAGAGGAACTGTCAAAATTTACGGAAATTTCAGCAGTTGAGAGCATTTGTTGATTGCAATGTTAATAGTTTTGGGGAAACTGTAGAAGCATTATACTTGAGATAACATCAACTAATTTCCAAGGATTTCGGAAATCTAGAAACATAGGCATAATAAAGGTGATGGTACTGCATTGAAGTTTAAATTTTCTGCCATTAGCATAAATAATCTGATACTAATTTCAAATGATTTGAGACCTCTGGAACTAAACTATTCTGAAGCATAATTTCAATTGCTATTTATAAATACACGATAAAGGAAATATAGCTCGGTAAAGAGCGGTGAGCAGTTTGTATATACTAGTTGACATGAAAGCTATAAATATAAGCTTCAAATATAAGCTTTTCATTTGCAACGATCATTCAGGTAACACCTGTTGGGTGTGTTGGATGTATTTAATTATGCCAAAGCACACGAGGGCTATCTGCCTAAGGCGAGGGATGCCTTCGTGGAGGACTTTCTAAGGGAAACTGGCTCGTATACACGTTACACATGGGGAAAACCACGAAAACATCCACGCAGCCAGCCAGTTCGCGGGATTCGAACCTCGGACCAAACTACCAGTGTTCAGCGACTTTACCGCTGGTGAGCCTTCAGGTAACACCTGAGAGAAAGGTTTTTCCAAGATCAGTGAATGTACCTGATGTTTCTCATTCCCTTCTTTTTTTTTTTTTTTTTTTTTTTTTTTTTTGTGTGTGTGTGTGTGTGTGTGTGTACCATCTGACAACTACTACATTATGGTGGCTTATTTTAGGTATAACCTAAAAACAATTATATATACATGTATAGAAATTCATCGCAAACCTTGAAATACATTATATTATTTTCTATTTTTCTATTTATAGCTTCAATGTGTAAACTGCATTGATTTGCATACATCGATGGAGCTATGTAGACGTTTTGCGCGACACGGTAAACGAGACACGTTTGCGCGACACGTAATGTGCTATGACTCGGTAAACGTCTTTCTACCAGGTCCTGTTTTGCCCACCAGTATATATAACGATTACCTTACAATCATCACAGCAGGTTCGTTTGTAACAGAAGGATAAAAAATGAAATTTCTAGTTACTGGAAATCAACTAATTATCGAACACTTAACGTATCATTTAAAATGCTTTAATGGCTTATTTAACAGAATAACGTAAATATTTTCATTCACTTAAAATGAATAATATTGTTTATAAAATATCTACCTTTTGAACAGCAATTACATTGTATTTATAGAAATCAATGCTATAGCTGTTTTCATTCCTGAAATTCCTTCGCGTAAAGAAGAGAAATCAAATAATAGTCATTATGATAGTGAAGGTGTCCTAGGAAGTTCCCGTTCCCTGGTATTTTATATCAAAATGCATAATACCGTATAACTCCTAATACAGCATAGTGCTTTCTGTTTTCCTAAAACTGCTTTCTGAAAGTCAGAGTCTTTTTATATAAGCCAAGTATAATTTAAAAAATGTATTGCAATGATACTTCTTAATGTTTACTAGACGAAACATGCTTAGGCAATTATATTTCAAAAAATGAGTTACTATGATCCAATTCGAAAGAAAATTATAACATTTTTCAAAAAAATATAATTATCTAGACATTTCAAAAACTACACTCTTTCTAATCATCTTTTCCCTTACCAGAATCTATCTGATGAAAAATGGAAAATTGCCCGTTGAAGAGTAATGTGGTTGGACAAAAATAATCGATTTAAAACAAAGTTTCTTTCGGACGTAAGGTTGTTTTCGTAAAATGAAGTTCTTTTTTTTTTCTGCTATTCAGCTACATGGTATTCATTCCAATAGAAATGCATTGTATTTTATATTTTATATATAATCTCCGGATCTGATCTGCATATGCTTTGCTAAACATATTTTATTCATTTATAATTCTCGTTTCTTTCACTGTATTGACCAAAGTAAGAAACAAGAACTTTTTTGATAAAATTCATTTTTAACCTCTTATAAATTAACAAAGTTAAAAGTAGATTTCTTTGAGTTGTCGATTTCCCCTCTGAACTTCGCCAAACGAAAGTTTTGAAAATTTGACTAATTGCATTAGAAAGCTTATTTGAATATGATTTAATGTTTTTAAATTTTTATTAAATTTGCATAATGCTAAAGTGATCGCTGTATTCAGTTTTTCCTAAATTTATTTAAATTAAATAATCAAATGACGTGATTGAAGTGATTAAAATGACTAACTATCTACATCGAAATAAGATACGATGTTATTTAGATAAACAGTCAATCCGAACTTTGCTACATATTCTCTTATAAGTACGCACTAAAGTACTTAAAAAAAACACTTTCTATTGATGTTGTTGTTGTCTTTTGTATGTACTTCATGGAATAATGGCAGCCGGAGCCTGAAGGAGGAGGGACTTCTACTTCCACTCCAATTTAGAGGAACAGCATCCCGGGGGGGGGGGAGTCCAAGCGTCTCCCATCGTTTTCCCTACCAACAAACCGCACGAGAGGATTTTTGGCTCGCTATATATTTAGAATATCCCTATGCCGCAAAGATACTATACATTTACAAATATCCATGTCTCCTCCAGGATTCGAACCGGGGCCTTTCGGTATCGTCTTAGGCTTCCATACCACTATATCATATGGGGGTATTTTCTCTTGATAGAAGTTTATTTTAAGTCTGTTTTTATATGAAATGAGCATTCATTATTTACCGAAGTTCATATTTTTCTACTGTATAGGTTAAGGCTTTATGGATATTTTAACTATAGATCACTTTAAATTTGACTTACAAGAAGGTGTATATAGTCTTGTGTACTATAGTATGTGTATCTGACAAATTGTTGCTAAAGTACATATTGTTGTAAATAATATTGATTCATTATACATTAACTATACTGAAAGATCCAAACAAAAGATTTATCTTGAATAATATTTTAAGCACCATTAACACATTTTAATATTTAATATTACGTACTTTGACTTTTAATAATGGTTGGATTGTGAGCATTCCTTATATAAAGACAAACGATGAGGCCGCGGACCGTTGACAAAAATCTCTTTCTTTGGCTCTTTGAATTAGTTTATCCATCTTTGTTCTTTCTTCTTTGTGGATTTTATTTTTGAAAATGTTCCCTATTGCTTCAGTGGAATGCATATAAGTGACTATTTCTAATTTGTGAATTAGAAAGTAAGAAGTTCTAAAGGATTAAAATGAGTAATATAAAAATAAATAGGTTTTGAATAAATATTTTGCTCCAATTCTGAGAAAGCCACTCGGCATCCGCTTCAGTGCAAAAATATTGTTCCTTTATCATACAAAGTGTCAGCTTAAGGAGGCATTTCTTTCCAGAATTGGTGGTTTGTCCAAACGGAAAAGTGGTTAGTGATTCTGACTGTAGTACCGAAGGATCTGGTTTCGACTCCCGGAGAAGGAATGGATGTAAATTGTATGTCCCTTGATAGGGGCAGGGAGAGTAGTTGTTACTCTCTTGAAGTTGGAAAGGATTGGGTCTCAGCAACTGACCATTTTATGGAAGGAGACGAGGGGCTCTATCTGAACCTTCTGGAAGTGGGTGCAGCTGCTGGGCAGTAACGGTCTGCGTTGATGATGTCGGACACCATTCATGGAGTTCGATTAGGTTGAAGTTTCCGGAACCGATCATTTATGGGAAGAGACCGGGGATTCTATCCAGTCAACTGGCTAGATAGACTTACATCCAGATAGCCTCGACCTCTGGGGTAAATAATCAGTGTTCGCAGAGCTAGAGCCATTGTATATTCGGTGGTTGGCTCAGGCTTGGCAGGGAGCGTACTGATACAATCTTGTCTGCCCTTTGGATGTGGCGACGTTACATGGTCAGATATCGCTGTCCGGGGGTAGCGCCCCTCCTTCAACACTTAGGGAAGGACGATGTCTGGCATGTGAAGTCCCCCTGGATTGGCAGAGAAGAGTGCCACCCTGTCGGATGGTATCTGGAGGTTGGGGCACTTATAAACCTTGCAAAGTGGCTTCGACCGCTTGGATTTGGAGCCAACTCCTCTGGTGTACTGCCCCTTCATAGGAAGGAACGGTGACTTACCCACTATGTGCCCCTATAATTAAGTGACCACCACTTGCGGCCTTTGGTCAACGCCTATAATGGCTAATAGCCGTCACTGGAAATAAAATATTACTGGTGATTGCAGACACACTGTGATCATCCCACATCTATCTTAATTGTGGGAATGATAATCTAAGGTTTTTCAAACTCATTCTTATAAGTTTCTCGTCTTCTCATTCAAAGGATATCATTTTATGCCCATATTTACCTAAATATTTAATATATAACATCATTTCGTTTTGTATCAGTATTTTTAATAATATCTTGATTTATCCAATTAATGTCTTGATAAAATCTTTGTAGGTTTACCTTTCTGAACTCCTCAGCTTCCGCTCACATTTCCTTGCCAGGATAAAAATTTTAAGTCAAGTGAAGTGAGAATGTAAACTGATGAATCTTGGAGTTTATTCAGAGCGTGTTTTCGCTATCCAGCGCAAGTTACGAGTCTTTACTTGCTATTACGCTGAGTTTTTGATACACATTTTTCGCCATTTATATAATTATCACGTCGGGTAGGTTTTCGAGTCAACCTAGTTACCCTCAAAGTGTTAGACTAGCAGTATTCTTTAGTCTTAAGTTCCACCGCTAGTTGTCGGTGTTATTGTAAGCACGAAGTATGTGCATTTTCTGTTCATAGATGATTAAAGGGTTACTTTAACCCTTCCTTCTGTTTTGGTATCATTTACGCCTGCGCGAGAAATTGCCAGGTTACATAGTAGGATTTTGTAGAGTTTATGTGGCCAAAAAGAGTACGATCTACATCTTTCTTTTTATCTTTTCTTTTTTTCATTTAGTAAAATAAAAATACAAAAATAAGTAATCTAAATATTAAAACAAATGTGCGCAACTTAAAGAAACAACAATACATTGAAGTAAATAAATTAATTAATAAAAATTCAATAGTAACTTTATTAAACCAATGAAGTAATAAAACATTGTTAACAATCGAAATGAAATCAACTCTTTAAAAGGAACATTGCGTGTGATTTAGTTAAATTCAAGCAGTTAAAAATATACTGTCCTTCCTATTCGTTAAACTAAATGCAACAAATTTAATTCAATTAGAAATTATTTCCAGAAACAAAATACAGATGAGAAACTTTTAGTTAGTTATATAGGAAATGATAAAAAAAATTCATAATATTTTGATAAGACTATAATTTCCGCAACATCATTATTTTGTTACAAGTTGGATTTAAGTTTAAATATATCGCCTTAAATGGACGAAACAAAACTTCAAATACTTCGGTATACTAATTCATATTAATGACCGTTGATTTTAAATTCGAGTTTTAGCTTCCGCTGTTTTGGCACTTGGTAAGAAAAATCAGGCTAGCTTATTTAAAATAAAATGCTTTTTGTTATATGAAAGATTAGAATAATATTCGTTCAAGTATTGAGCAGAAGAAATTCAGAATGAATGTGATTTAACGCGAACATTTATTATTTAAACCTTTTATTAGAACATAAATTGGAAACAAAATAATAAATTAAAAAAGAAAAATCAAAATGTGAAAAAAAAATCAAATCTGAAAGCTTTCAGATTTTATATTACGCCTAAAGAGGTGCTTTTTCACGGGGGATTCAAAAAGGGATTTGAAAAAGATACAGACATTCAAAGTCATTTGTTACAATATCTAACGCAAAATACCGTTAGATATTGTAACATCTTTGCGTAGCTACTATACCAACATAATGCCAGTAAGAAATGTAAAGAAATCTCGCGTATAAAATATCCGTGCTTGAAGATGTACGCGATGTTAATGTTAAAGGAACGCTCTGAAATCCTTCAGTTTGTTAATAAAAAAAATGCTAAAGTTTTACAAAATATCAAATAGATAATAAAGCACATACCAAATTTAGGCTTCCAGACACCCATATCCGAGTGGAGGACAACGGTATTCAAAATCTGATGTCTCTAGGTACCATTGTTTTTCACAATGCCAAAAACGTACTTATATTCATACAGATTCTTCATTATTTAATTTCTTTAAATGTACCGCAGTGCTCTAATATTTGGTGGTAACAATTTGAAAAGTGATTCAGACTTTTATAGTGAACCAACTCAAAATGCGAAAACGAAATGAAAAGCCCTTCTAGGCTAACACCCTTTGGGCTAATAATAAAGAAGTACTCTCACTTGAAAGCTGTTTATTCAAAGGCCTAACCGATCAATAAACCATGCGCATTAAGATAATTACGCTAACAAATAAAGAAGCAAACCTTCATCATTCTCCTTTAAATCAACAAAATATTCTAATTCTTATTAGCCTGTAAAGATTTTGTTTTTATTCCGAAAACTCAAAAACCTTTGTTCTGTAGTACTTTTTTATTGTAGTAAACTACGCAAGGGCTATCAATCTAAGGAAAGAGTTGCCTTCATTCAGGATTTTCTAAGGAAAATTGACAAAAGACGACCTACAAATATAGCCGTGTAGCCAACCGTTAAGGTATAATGCTTGCTGTTATATGAAAGATCAAAGTAATAGCCGTTCAAGTATTGAAAGGAAGAGATTCAGAGTGAATTATGATTTAACAGGAACAAAAACGTTTTTTAGAACATGCATTACATACGAAGTGATAAATAACAAAGAAATACTCTCTTTTGGGAACCTATATGTTTAAAAGCTTAACAGATCCACAAATCATACACATTAAAATAACTATTTACAAATAAATAAGCAAAATTTTATTTTTTTCATCTCAATCAATAAAATAGTCTAATTCTTATTAGCCTGCAAATATTTTTTTTTAATTATGAAGACACAAAAACCTTTGATCGATAGTATATTTTTTTATAAATCGATTATAGTAAACTATTCAAATGCTATCAACCTAACGAAACTGTTGCCTACATGTAAGATTTTCTAAAGAAAACTGACAAAAGAAGACCTACGAATATGGCAGTGTAGCCAGCCGTTCACGGGATTCAAACGTTTGTCAAATACCAGCGTTCAGCATTCTAACCTATTCGAGAGCTGAAAAAACTTTCATTTGATCACTGAACATTTGTAATCAAATCTTTTAATTATCAAAGGAATTCAATTTCTGTTTGAGCTGAAGAACTGAGTGCTTCTGCCCACATCTCTTTCAGGTTCAATTCTAAATAAACTCGCTCTTGTATTTAAATGTTACTCAACCTCCAGTAATTTATCTAATAAATCTCCAGAAATTGGTTACAACAATATTAACATTTTAGTTTGCTTTGTTCAAGAGATGAAATTCATTTTTAAAATATGCAAACAACTAAATTCCATTTCTTATTAAATTAATCAAAGTTTAATAAATGTATTTCAGTTAATAGCTGTTAAGTTCATTTTTCATCTAGAATTTACAAAATAGGCACAATCCATTATGCAATAACTTAGTAAATTTTCACAGTAACTTATAACTTAGTTAATTCATTTCTGTGAAAATTTTAAAATATAACGCTGAGTTTTGCTGTTTAACTTATAAACTAATACTTGTTCGACGTGATATATATCTTAACTTAGTAAATATTAATCCTTATTGTTAAATTTTACACTTGAAGAAGAGTACGTTTATTTTATACTATAAAAATCACTTTCCTTAGTGTAATTTTAAATACAGTATTGGAATCCAAAGTTTAGAATTATGATCTCACTTAGAAGCAAAAAATGCCAATGCTTTCAGTTTCTAAAGCAAATGCGTTCATAATTCTATAACGGTTGAATAATCTAATTTTCAAGTTATCTCAGAATTGATATTTATCTTTTTAAAAAGGTGTCTTTAAAGATGCTTTCAACTGAGACGAAAAGTTATTTGTTTGTTTATTTAAATTGCATGCGGTAAGTTTACTTTGAAAAATTTCACTTGATAGCTTTAGAATTAGTAGCTTCATTGGAGCATACTCATTTTAAAAGAAATAATTAATTTCTACGAAATTTATTAATTAGTATAAAATCGATTGATCGTTTATGTTGGCTAAAATCTTATCATAAAATTAATCTAAAAGTCATTTCCCAAAATAAAATATAGTTATGAATTTTGTACTTAAATAGGTAATTTTAGTAGAAGTATAACTGTTGTATTTCTTTTGTAACGTGAAAAATCTGAAGAAAAAGTTTTTGAGGAAACGTAAGAATACAGGGACAATTGCATCTAACATTGAGTGGCGCGATATCGCCAATTTTAATGATGAAGTTTCAATTTAGTGATGAAAGGGATATCAGATGTCTGCCTTTTCCTTTACGGAAAAGCGAAAAACCTTCTTCGCATGCAGAAATGGGTACTAATTCAGGTATTTTGTAAAAGCGAAAAGAAATACAGCTCTTGAAGCTGGGAATATTTGCATTTAATTTAAAAAATACTTTTGTGACACAAAAGTGAAGAAGAGGGAATAACTTTCTCTTTCTGAGAGTAACATCTGGCAACTTTTAGGAAATGCTTTATTAGAAAGAAATACTTTGACAAATTTTAAGGATTCCTTAACTGTTGTTGCTTATCCTCGACAGATCAGACATATGTCAGATCAGCTCCAGAAGGTTGTTGACTACCAAAGTATTTATATTAATAAGGGGATCGGATGTGAAGTTCCCCTTAGGAAAACCGATGCAGCTCAGATTGTGTTCAGGTGAAGCTGAGTGAGGACAGCATTTTTTACAATTGGGACGGATTTTTCTGCTACTATCAAAGGAAATACATTTAAGGTGGCCACTTGTTAGTCTAGCCAGAGCAGTCTAGGAGCCACAGTAGCATTTGATTTCCAGCAGAGAGCTAAGGGATGTCCTTGTGTACCATTGGTGCGCAGGCGGAATACACATATTAAATTGAATTTAGATCATTCATTTTGGCTAAAATTCTTAAAAAGTAAACGAAGAGACAGTGGCCATTTCTTTCTCACTACCCTCTTTGGCCAGTCTATCAACGACCTCATTACTACCAAAGTTAACATGTGTTGGGATCCACTGGAAGTAAACTTCGGTGACTGGTTATGCTACGTATGTCAGCCCTTTGCGACCCATCCTGGATACACCTCAAAATTTCCTTCTGGTGTGCCCAGAGTGCCACAGCAGGTGTGCCCAGAGTGGATTACTGAGAAACTAGGACAAGACCAACACCTGTATCATTGTTTTTCTTCAGCTGTCTGATCATTTCATTGACAATAGAAAAGTGGGTCCACATCTGTGTGTCATTTTTCTTTCTTTTAAGGGGAAGTTTGGCTATCAACTAAGAAATTGTTGGGGTGTTTTTATCTGAAGGTTAGGGGTAATTTTATCAGTTAGCTGTTTGGTTTTTCTCTTTCGCTTTCGTTCAAAGATGTTTTGTTAGCACTACGTTTGATAGTTTTGAGTTGTAGACGTTAATTTAATTTTATTTTATAGTTTATAATTTCTAAGTGTAGATATAATATTAGTTTATTCTTTTCGGATTTTTAATTATTTTCCAAATGGATCGGAGAGGGCTGACAATTTCTGAATCGCTGAAAGTGCTACACAAATTTCTTTTACATAGTTAATCTTATACTTGGGTTGTGCTTTTTCAACGGTGGTGTCGCTTTCTTCGAAACGTAACATCATTAAAAAATAGACGAAAGTGTAAATATGAAATGTACGTAATGTAAATATCATATACAAAAGTTACTTTTTCCCATACATACGCATGTAATCTTCATATAAACAAGAAGAGCTTTCTTAGGGGGTGGAGTGCAGAATAGCAGGCACAACCTGGGTAATGCTAAATCTACTATGATATTCAGAGTCTAGTGTTTTTTAATCATAGGCAAAATCTCTTACTCTCTTACGCGCTTCCCAGCAATGCTCATTACAGCACTCTTTTTGAAACTCTATTCATTCAGTGTACCCGATACGGGAACACCCACAGAATTAAAACGATAAGTGCTATCTTCACAAATTTTTACCTGTTACTTCTCTAGGCCTGATTAAACTGCCTACATTTTTTTTTTTTTTTTTTTTTTTTTTTTTTTTTTTTTTTGTTGAATTTCCAAATTTAAGAGATAGAGTACCGGAAAGGGTTAACTGTTTATGCTGAACTAGGAGTGCCTATCTGCTTTAGAAAGTATTTAAATATGGAGTATGTTCTACGGAAAATTACCTCGTAATCGCACTACACATGGAGAATGCCTACGAAAATCTGATTCGGCCGACCTATTCAGTCACCAAAAGCTTTACTATGAGAATTAAGCAAGCTTATATTTTTCGCCACTGATGAAGACAATTTCGGAGAGAGGATAAATGCATAAGTTTTTTTTGTCAAAAATTAAATATTAAAATCAGTTTTCCTTGGTTTCGCAATAATGGTAAATATTTTTTATGCTTTCGAGGGAATTAAGTTTCTTTTTCTAGTGACCAATTCATAATATTATATCCATTGTTCAATCAATGCGGAAAGAATTTCTAAAATTTTACAGAAGTATGTTCCCTAATTCAGACTAAACTTCATCGTAAACTAGATTTATAAACCTGAAAATCTAATTTTCTTAATGGGGAAGATATTTAGTTGGTAACCACCAAAAATGCTGTCAGAATGTTCCAAGTATTTATATATTTGAGGTTACTTCTGTGTTCTCTAACTGAAAGTAATATTTTTTACTTTCTAAATCATACATATGAACTCAGAACTATTGAAACTTCAAAATAAGGTCGCTCTGATTTAATGTATAATTGATTACTTTCAACAAAATAGACTAGCTTAGATTCTTCCGTCACGATGTAGAAAACAAAAGTTTCATTTTAAATTGATGAAGAAGCTTAAGCATGAAATATGAAGCTCTTTCATATCAATTCTGGAACAAAAGAAAGAATAATACTCAGCACAAAGAAAAATAACAAAGAACGGAATCATAAAAAATATTCCTTTAGGGACGTTTCAAAAACTGAAAACGAACATATTGCTTTTCCATTTTGTTCTTGGAAGGGACCTTAACAACTAAAATAAACCAGCACTTGATTTTCTGTATAATACCAATCTGGAACCTGATAAAACTTTTATTATTGCTTGTTAGAAATGAGAACGAAGAAAGTCTACAGAATATAATCATTTTGCTGAATTCGCACTCAGTAAATATGAAGACAGTTGTAATCCATCCGGGATTCGAATTCCGACCTTCTGTATGATGATATCCTCGTTTTTTGACAATATTTGCTAAAATTTCTTTGGTTTGTTTTCCTCATTGAATCATGAGAACTTTCATGCAAGTAGCTTCCTCACCGGGATTTGAACACCATTCGAATGACCATCATTCATCGATTATATCATCTCTCCAACGTTGCGCTAAATTTGAGGCTGAAATGTGAATGATTTGAATGGCTAAAGATGCGATTTGCTAAAATAGTTTATTCTGTAGTAGTTGACTTGAGAGTATAATCTCTTCGTAAGATTTTAAACAATTAGTTAAAGAATCAAATATGATATTTTACATTTAATTCAAATCTGAACAAAAATGCAACACATTATTTGTTACAGGAAAATATTAGCAAATCTAAAATCTTATTCGTTTTAAACACAGAAATATTAAGATTATTTTTAAAATACCGCTATTTTAAAAATATATTAATAATATTATGCTTAAAATAGTGAAACGGAAGTTACATTCCCGTCCGTTTCCTTCTCTCCCCGCTTATTAACACGCAAAGAGGTGTAATGATTCAAAATGAAATCCTTTCTGCTTCCTAACAAAGAAGCATCCATTAGCCTTTTAAGACAAGCTATCTGCAATAAACTGATACAATGCATTTGAGGAAACTGCACCTGCTACTGAGTACCTTAGGGAGAAGGAAGAAAACAACATCGCAATGTCGACCGTTTCGGTCGGTTGTAGTCATTTGAATGAAAAACAATCTCGGATGTTTTGGCCTTCAAAGGTTTAAATTTTACAGATCATTTTTAATATATCCTCAATTATTTTTTTCTGCTAAGCATAATATCGTTTAATTTATTTCGATAATGAACTTTATTTTCGATAAATCTAATGAAACTGTTTCTAATGGGGAAAGCTAAAATCATCTTGAATGGGATTAATTTTAAATAACCTCTTTGTGTCGAAAGTATGAGTATTTCTTCTAAAATTCCTGTATGATAACAAGGAGTCACTTTCTTTTATAATGTTTTCAAGCAATTAATTGACCCGGGAATTTCTAATGCTTGAAGTCATAAATTCATTAATAACTGTAACATTTGACTAAACTCAACTACGTAGACATTTCTTCAGTTAATGAATTTTTATTTCTTATTACGTGTTTTGCTATTAGGCACCACATAGAAAGGGAGGGATGCCCCGTGGAGGTCTTTTAAGGGAAACTGCCTCGTATCCACGTTATACATGGGGAAAACCACGAAATCCCTGGAACACGAACCCCGGACATAATTACCAGTATTCAGCTGCTTTTACCGATCGGCCGCTGGAGGGTCCTAATGACTATTCTGACATCTATTATTAGAGATATTAGTAAGTTAATGCCAAGCTTTACACATTTATAAAAATCAGATGTCTCATAAAAACACTATTTCTAAAAGTAAAATGCATTCACAAGTAGGATAGATTTCAGGTTAGATTATGTAGCTATAGATTTAGTATCAATCAAATCATATCGCTATTGTCGAATCAAGTGATCTTAAACAGAAATTGACAGAAGCTAACTGCTGCAGTTTCATTTATCAGTCAACTGAGAACTGCCAAATTTATAAACCCTAACAAAAGCCCAATAGCTATCTACTAAAATAGACTTCTCAAAGACCCACACAAACGTGGTATAAGATTAAGCTTTCATATGAGGCTTCGGACTGTAGTTTTTACGATCATGAGTTAAGTCTCTTACTGCTCATCCCGCGATTTCCATGGGCAAATCAAAATGTAACAAAATTTACTCATGCCGTGGTTTTCGCGGACAGCTGTTTTTCTTCCTTTATTGAGGAGCGCATCTCGCCTTTTCACCTTGCAACAAATTACGAGTATATACAAAGACGTTTATTTTAGGTTTTGACGAACACATGTCGTTAGTTATCCACTAATTTGCGGCATTTGAAAATAACTTGGCATAATACCGCCCTAACTGCACTATGTTTGTCGCCTTTTTTAATAATCATTTAATCATTAAATTATCCCATATAATTTTTTCAACTGTTTTAACTGTATTTGGTATTTTATGTTTTTCTTTATTTTTCAATTTTTAATATAGATATTTTGAGTTTTTATGTATTTTTGTCTTATCGTGAAGTGAGACTGAATTGATTGAATGAGAAATATATCTCTAATGGAATTCGAGGAAATAACTTTAAATGAAATGCAGGAAAAATGCGTATAATTTAATATTTCGTACGAGGAAGTCATGTGGGGTACACAACAGATTTTTTAATTAGGTTTCATGTTATTAATTGGCATTTTGACCTGTTAGCTGTTTCAAATTATCCAAGCAATTTCGTGTTAAATCGTGTTTGTTTCTCTAAATATAAACTATCATTATTTTTTTTATCTTTAATGTGTTTTTCTCGGTACATTTTGTCTCGAACAATCCACTATTCCTCTTCTTGAGTTTATTGTTTTAGTTTCGCTTTAGTTGTAACGACCTTTCCAGTTTGTGAGAATTAGACCATCTGTTCTTTGTTCTCGTGATGGAGTTAGAAGCCTTTGATCCACCTAATTCATTCTAGAACAATTTAATTTTTCAGAACAGAGTTTCAGTTGCCAAATGGATAGATTTCACAAGTCATTTTAAACGAAGACTGCAAACAATTTATTATTGCGAAACACTGCACTAAGAAAAGGGTTAGTTTTAACTCGAATTATCAGCATTAGAGCATGCTTATTTATGTGAAAAAAGAACTATACGAACCATGATTTTCAGATCGTGAACCTATCCTTTTTTTTCTCGGCTGAGAATTGGTTTAAAATCGTACGAATTGCTCATTCTAGCAGAATATGTTCGTGCTCCTTTGGAGCCCAAACTGTTCGTGCTCCTTTAGAGAAGTCACTAAAGCCAGAGCAAATGAGTCTCATTCTCAAACAGAAATTATCCTAAACGCATCTGAATTCTAATTCCTCCATAAATAAACATCACAAAGCCATCGGGACAAATGAGTAAGTTGGTAAAGTGTGCGTTATGAATTATGTTGTTTTTATGTTCTGGTTCAGGTTTCCTTGCCTTTAATTAATCTGTATGCAATAGTTGTAGAAGTTGTTTAACTGCTACTAAGTTTAACGTAGCCACTATTTGTTTACATTTGAAATTCTCTTTACTAGTAAGATAAAGAATTCAGTTTCTGCACATTCAGTGTCTTTTTGCCGAGTGGGACCAAACGCAAACTCTCATTTTTGTACACCGAAAAATCTGTCTTCTTACCTTCTACAAATGTGTGCGTATGTTTTATATATTTTCTTTTTCATCATTTCAGACAAACATCCCCCATCCGATCAGGGTTTAGAGATCTTTACTGACGGGTCTAAAGACGACACAAGAGTAGGCGCTGCTTTCGCAGTTTTCCACAATACTCAAGAAATTTTTCAAGATCACTTCAGAGTCAGCGATCATGCCACAGTTTTTGAAGCGGAATCCCTAGCACTTAGGAAAGCAGCCCTCTGGGCAAGCAGTTCAGATTTTAACAAGATCTCTATCTACACAGACAGTATGAGCGTCCTACAGAGTATGAATAAGACAGGCAAGATTCCAGCGCATATTCAATCTCTAAAAGAGCTTGTCTCTACTCTGAGTAATACAAAGCAAGTCACCCTTCACTGTGTAATAGGTCATCAAGGGACAAGAGGGAACGAACAGGCAGACACTCTCGCAAAGGCAGCTACATCTCGCCAAGACTTAGATATCTCCCTTCCGATCTCCACGAGAGCAGCCAAGCATCACATCCAAGAGGCTTTCATGTCACAATGGCAAGAAAGATGGGAACAAGGGGACATCGGAAGATACACCTTCGCAATCTTCCCGATCGTCAGGCTGTCAAGAGTTTACTCGAACCACTACACGGTTCAGGCCCTTTCCAATCATGGAAGGGTCCCCCAATGTTTAGAGAGGTTTCTACATTTACACGTCAAGTGCAGTTGTGGATCACCCTCCAGCACAGCAGATGCCGTCCATTGCATCACTTCATACCCACTCACCAAGTCGCTTAGATCTACAGCCAACACCGTCCTACTCCAAAGTAAAGGTCTCAGAGGTTACCTAACGGATTTCTACGGTCTCCAGGAAGTAAGACAGATTGTCAGCTTCGTCAATGACAACAAGTCATATCAGATTAAAACCTGACGATATGTAAAAGGCAGCATGCCTTATATAAATATGTAATTAACTCACTTTTTCATATATATATTCAAATTCCTATTCAAACTTCTTTTCATTAATATAACTATTCGATGTAAGTTGGAAAAACCTACATCAAATTGTATTTATAAATGTAATTTGCTTTGTAATTAATTAATAACGAATGACCTGTAGTGCCCAATGAGAGGCGAGGCAGGCTAAGAATAAATATTATTATTATTATATTTTCTTTTTGACTATAATTTTGTGCATATTTCTTACATATTTTATATTATACGTTGAATAACTTTACTGTACTTCATGTGCAGAATTAGTTTATGATATTGCATGTAATGCATGCAGTTCTATGCAAATTTTAGAATTTTATAAGTAATACTAGCGGTAAAATACTTATGAGCTGTTTACAGTTTTTTGGCTTTTATGAATAATTATGTCACCATATCGACAATATATGCCTATTTCTATCTAAGTTTGGCAATTTTAGAATGTTTTAGAAGTGAATCCACTTCAGTGACTGATGGATTTCGGTTCCATATCCCTTTCGGTTCCATATCCTTTATAAAATATGAAGTAGGCGGAACAGACGCAAACTAATCATTTGAATCTGTGTGTTATGTGCTTTTAGGCATTTTCAAGTGAATAAATTTCTATTCATTTGCTCCTTTCGATCGCTAATGAAAAGAACTTACAAGATAAGTTCTCTTTCAGTTCTTTGAGATCGAATCTGAGATATTAATTCTGTGTATACTCCGACAAATTGCATAAAAGATAGTTAACATTGTATTTGTTACGTTCTTCTGAAACTATGCTTAGCCCTTTTCTGCATTTGTGATTATGTTTACCATTATTTAAAGGTAGTAAGTATGTAGTAGGCCAACGCTTACCATTTTACTATAGAGAACATTTTTCCTTCGATACCCTTATCCATCGAGTGTGAATCATCATGCAATAACATCCAAATATATTACAATGCGCATTTATTATTAAATTTAATTGCCAAAAGCGAGTACCCTATTTTATGCTATAAAAAGTGTGGCCCAAAATGACTCAATTCAAACAGTCTGGGTAAACAAAGTAATGCTTTAACATACTTATTGTAATAATAATAATAAATATTGTTAGGAAATGTCCAGCTACTGCAAGATAGTTTCCCCGCAAAGCAGATTTAGGGTTGCCAAAACATGGGCAAATGTAGGGTTGCCAGATTTGGCGCGAAATCGCCCGCTTGGCGACAAAACTGGCGATATGCCGTAGACGGTTAAAGAACCTTCTGGAACGAATTCTTACCGGTTTGTCCCAGTGTGTTCTCGAACGCAACCCAAGAGCTATATAAACCCTGCTGGAACGCGGAGTAGCAGTCGATCGTGAGTCTATGGAGCCTCGAGGCGTCTCGTCCGTGTATAGCGAGTTGGTGCATCGAGAGCGTACATCGCTGAGGCTATCAAGTGTATCGTCGAGCGCATCGCGATTTGTAACGCGAAGAGTCTCGAGAGTACGTTGAGTTCCGAGAACTACCGAACCGAGTCGGGAGCTGTAATCTAGTGCTTTGCCGTGAAGCTATTTTCATCGTTACAGCCTGATAGTCTGAAGCCTGCGTTGCTGATTGTTTCAGCGTGATTGTCGTAGTTTTTCGACGACTGTAAACTTGTTTTTGGAGCTGTCCTAAAAAGTGTTTAATAAATTGTGTTTTCATTCTTCATCGAGTGTTGTCATCAATCACTCCAAATCCACGAACCCGTAAAGAACGCAACAATATGCTTTTTTGAACATAATGTTCTTTATTTTATTACGATTCCGGACTGTATATCACATTTCACTTTAATTTAATTCTCATTGTTTTGAATAATAATTCTAATTGCTTTGATAATTAGTATATCTCATTGTTTTGAATGGTTCATTGTTTGAATATTGTACATTGAATATAAAACAAAAGCATGAAATAGCCTTTACATATGTAATCAACTAACTTGAAATGCCGCAAGTAATAAAGTCATTCCATCAGGTAGATTATTATTTTGTGCTTTTTACTGCTTCCTAGTTGAATATATGTAAAGAAAAACAAAAGATAAAATCAGACTGAACTAGAATAATCAAAATCGTAAAAACAACCTTGTATTTAGAGTAATTATATTACTTTATATAAACTAGAATACTTTATTACTAGAATACATTATTACTAGAATACTCGAAGATTACTAGAATACTCTATATAAATTAATCCTAATAATATCAGATTATGTTTTAGGGACATTGCAAAAGAAAACAAAAACAAAAAAAAAAAAAGAAAAGAATTCTGCGTTGCATTAAAGTGGAAATTTTTACGTTTGAAAATTTTAAAACATTATTGTCTGCATTATCGTAGTTTTCTTTGTGCTGTGAGATGAACGGAATTTATTTATATTTTTTTCTTCATGCATAACCATCGAGTTTTCAGAAATAAAATTTAAAAGTAAATAGCTTTTTAATAGTGTAAAATTATCAATAAAAAGAAACTTTTCTTTAATATAGATAGTTTAATTTTAGATAGAAAGTTAGAAAGAAAGTACTCATTTTTTTATAAACTTAGTTTCAGAGATAATGAAAAGACAAGTGATATAAGGCAATTTAATCTTCAATATCTGTTATTCCATACATTAGCAATTATCCCTAAATATAACAAAATAAAGAGTCTGTGTGTCTTTTCGTTCGCCCTGCGCATAAGCTAATAGACCAAGGGCTACGAAATTTAGTATATAGGTGCATCTAGACAAAAGCCAGTGCATCTCGAAGATATTTTTCTAAAATTCGAACCAGATTTTTTTTAATTTTATCTTTCGATTTTATCGCATTACTTTGAATAGTTTCATTCTTTTAGAAATGTGGTTTTGGCAACAGTTTTTCATTCATACTCCAGACTGTTGAAAATAAGAGATAAAACGCTGTTTTTTTTTTTTTTTTTTTTTTTTAATTTTTCTATTTTTGGACACGCACATCGCAATCTTCTTATTCTGACGCCCATGCATCTCGCGAGGCACGATAGAAAGAATTTCCTTTTTTAAAACCCCCTCTCTCTTTATTAGCTAATGGCAAAGAGGTTTGTATATTTTGAATTATGTCACCCACGAAGCACAATTTTGATTGATTATTGCTTTCTGATGATAGTTTTATTCTTTTAGAAATGTGGTTTCGGCAAAATTTTTTTATTCATTGCTTTGGATACTGGACTTCTGACTGTTTTCTCTTGAAAATATGAGATTTATTGCTTATTTCATTGTAATTTTTTAAAATTATGTTTTAATTATATATAATTTTAATTATATAAAAAGTTTTGCATGATTTTTTTAGGAATCAAAGTTCTTAATTTCCTTTATATCATTTGAATTCTTACGATTTTGCAACAAGAAGTTGGTTAATTTTTTATTAGGATAATTAATATTTGTATTAACGGATTGTTTATTTCATTGTAATTTTGTTAAATTTAATATATTTTTAAATTTTTTTTATAATTGTTTTTAATGAAGTTGTTCTGCAGAGTAAAATTCTGCGCAGTTCTTAATTTAACGTTTGGTATTCCCTTTAGATATTTTTCCGGTCGAATTAAAAGCCAGACGAAGACTGGTCGCATAGAGAGTTTGGATTTTCTTGTGGCTAGTAATATATACACTGCTGACCACCGTAAATGCAACACCCTGAAAGAAGCATGCAAATAACATGAAATTTGCAGCATGCATTAGCGGAGGTGATTTATGCAAATGATTAGAATTTCAGCGCAGACGCACATCACGCGCGCCTGTGGCGCCACTTCAAAGCGCTATTTAAGGCTTGGAGTTTTCAACAATTTCAGGCTCAGCAATTATGTTTTTTTTTTGTTTGTTTGTTCGGCAATTGTTTCTTGTACTATCAATCATGCTTTGTAGTAAACAGCGATCATCGTTTGATCAAGTATCCGAATTCGACAAAAAAAGAATAGTGGACTACCGAGGGTGTGGTTATCGTTCAGGGAAATCGGTAGTCGTGTTGGACGAAACGAAACAACTGTAATGCGGATATGTGACCATCGGATGCAGGCGGGTACGACGGACCGACGTGTTCGGTCGCACGACAGACAGACGTGTTCGGTCGCATCTACCTCAGTACACCACTTCACATGACGACAGGAACATTGTGCGCATGGCAGTGACGGATCGCTCAGTCACTATAGCACAGCACATTCATTCTGTAACGCTTCATCCAGTGTCTGCGCGTACCATTCGACGCCGTTTACATCAGAGTGGTCTGTCCGCAAGACGTCCATTGCTTCGCCTACCCTTGAAGCAGAATCACAGACGTCTCTGACGCCAATGTTGCGATGAAAGAAGGATGCGGACGGAAGAATGGAATGAAATTGTCTTTACTGATGAGTCACGTTTCTGTCTGCAACACCACAATTGTTGGATTCGAGTCAGGAGACACCGTGGAGAGAGGATGCTGAACAGCTGCGTTATGCACCGCCACACTAGTTCTGCACCGGGTATTATGGTATTTGGCGGTATTGGATATCTCTTTCGCACTTCTCTAGTACGCATTGTCGGTACTTTAAACAGCCAGCGCGGCATCTACGAGATGTTGGAGCCAGTTGTCTTTCCTTACCTTCAGGGCTTGCCCACAGCCATATTTCGACAGGATAATGCGCGATTACGCCTGGCACACATTATCCAAGGGTTCTTCGTCAATCGCCAAATTGAATTGCTTTCCTGGCCGGCTCGCTCTCCCGAACTTTTGCAGCTAGAAAACATGTGGTCCATGGTTGCTGAACGATTCACCCAGATTAGATCTCAAGCTGATCAACACCAGATCAACTTTGGCAACGAATGGAAGCTGCTCGGTCTGTTGTACCCCAAGAACACATCCAAAGTCTCTTTGAATCAATGCCGAGGCTTGTGGCAGCGGTGATCTCCAACAATGGCGGCAACTCTGGCTACTGATTCTGGAAGGAACCACACTTCACAGAAGTCTGTAAATTTAATCATTTGATACTTGGTCAACATGTTATCTACTAAATAAATTTTGCTGTGATATCTCTTGTCTTTCTTGGTGTTGCAATTTGGGTGGCCAGCAGTGTAAATAAGTATAAGGCAATTATAATACATAAATGGTTCAAAGATTATTTAGATTCCTACAGTGAAAAACTTTGTACTATTTTTTTAAACATAACTGCAGCTATTAACTTAAATTATACCTTTAAAAATGATGGGCTTTTAAGTTCGATCTTTTAATAGAGTAGCACAAAATCTGAAAAATATAAATAGATTAAACTTATTCTGGCATGAAAGGGGAGATTCTGCGAGTCATATATTCCACAGCAACATTAAAGATTTAAAAAAAAATCCGTACGATTTCAAATTAATTTACATTGTGAAATACCTATTCTTATTTAAATACAAATGCATAACATGTTTTCATAAAATTATTTATTTGAAAATCATTTGAAATGATATTTCTATTTACATCTCTCACTGTAATAATTTCTCTGTGGTCTTTATTCTATTTATATAATTCCTGCTTATTAAAAAACTATGAATTAATTTGCAAATGTCTTCATTTAAACTCCAGTTCAGAATGGCAGCTCAAACAATTAATATTTTATTGCATTTATGCAAAACAAGTAACTTTTCTCCGCAAAACAAGTAACTTTTTTAATAACTTTTAACTTACTTGTTAACTTAATAACATAACAAGTAACTTGTTTATGCAAACAAGTAACTTTTTTAATGTAAAAACATCAAGCACACATTTCATTACTTTAATTTTATCTGAATAAAACTTTATAGAACGAAAAAGGCTCCCCTTCTTATCGTGCCTTCGTAGTGTAGTGGTCTGTATGCTGGGCGCGTATTCCAGAGATCCGTGGTTCAATTCCCGGCGAAGGCGTTGCTCATTTTTCATTTCTTCTGCTTCTGTAAAATCTTAATATTTCTACGGTGGCGTCCAAAATAAAAGGGTGGTGCATGATGATTCTCCCCACCCAGCATTTGGCGATTGGCTTCCCTAAAAACTCCAGTCGCCCTTTAAAAGTGGGAGTATATAAGGTATTTCTCCCGCCTTCTTAGCGTGCCGTCGTGGTGTAGCGGTCTGCACGCTGGGCGCGTATTCGAGAGGTCCATGGTTCGATTACTAGTGAAGGCTTTGCTCAGTTTTCAAGTCTCCTGCTTCAAAATAACCTAATGTCTCTACAGTCGCGCTCGAACTAATAGGGTGGTGGATGATCATTCTCTACACCCGGGATTTGGCTATTAGGTCCCTTATTCCCCAGTCGCCTCTTAATAGAGGTAGTATGTAAGGTATTTCTCTCGCCTTCTTAGCGTGCCGTCGTGGTGTAGTGGTCTGCACACTGGACACGTATTCCAGAGGGCCGTGGTTCGATTCCCGGCGAGGGCGTTGCTCATTTTCAAGTTTCCTGCTTACAAAAAGTACCTAATGTGTTTACGAACTATGAACCTTTTTTTAAACATAATTGCAGCTTTTAACTTAAATTAAACCTTTAAAAATGACGTGCTTTAAGCCTGAGTTATATCTTTTAATAAAGCTGCATAAAATCTGAAAAAAATTTAATAGATTAAATTTATTGGGGCATTAAAGGGAAGATTCTGTGAGTCATATATTCCACCTTATAATATGTATAAGCTGTTACTCTAAGCTTCTCTATTTACGGTGACATTAAAGATTTAAAACAAAATCTGTACAATTTTAAATTAAATTTACATTGTGAAATATATATTCTTATTTAAATACAAATGCGTAACACGTTTTCATAAAATTATTTATTTGAAAACCATTTGAATTAATATTTTTGTTCTCATCTCTCACTGTAATAACTTTACTGTAGTCTTTATTCTATTTATATAATTTCTGCTTATGCATAAATTATGAATTTATTTGTAAATGTCTTCGTTTAAACTCCAGTTCAGAATGGCAGCTGTGAAACGATTAATATTTTATTGCATTTATACAAAAGAAATAACTTAAGAACATCGAGCACAGATTTATAGAACGAAAAATGCACCATAGGTTGTGAACTGCATTTTCTGGAAAAACAAATAAGACTTTTAATGAAGTTTCATATCCAAATTATCACAATATAGTTTTTATTTGTGTAGTTACTTTATATAGTCATTTGCAAGAAATATGATTGGTTTATATCCTTTCGTTTGTCTGTTTACAGATGGCATTTATTAACACCTGGAAAATGTTGAATGGTTATCTTTTTGTTAGTTCTGTGTAAATTCTCTCCTTTTGTGAACATATTCATGAATAATTTATTCTTTTCTTCGGAAACGATATTATTTCTATTAGTTCCAAAAAATTCTTCCAAATCGTTGTCCTTTTGTACGAGTATACTAAGAAAACATGACAGTTCTTTTACTCCTTCTAATATATTTCTATAAATTATGGAAATTCAGCTTATTATATGCATAATTATTCTACAACAAACAAACTTAATATCGATACCATAAGCTAAAGTAGAAACCACAACATTTTTATCAACTAGTAGCATACATATACATAAACACTTCCCGTTAACTTTCATAAACAAATTTAATACATTTTTCTGTTCTTGAATACTTACATTCAATACATTTCGAAAAATGCCTTAAATTTCTTACATTGCTGCTCGTTATATAAACATTGCTGTAACATCTCCTAGTGGCTTTAGGATGTATAAATTTTCTCTGTTGATTCGAGGTGAAATTACATTATCATATTTAACGTTCATGGCCAATGAAATGTCTGTAATGAATTAAAATGTATGCTATAAGGACACACTTATACTGCGACCTATATCAGTTGTCTAATTATAAAATATAAAGGGGATTAAAATGTTCAATCACCCTAACAACTATAATAATAATGATTTAAGCATTTTCTTAATTTATTAGCATATAAATATTCTTTTTAATTTCTAAAGCACACTTCCCTCAATATTGCATGTACTCATAAATATCAATATTGGCATTCTAAAATGAGGAATATATTTCATCTTGCAATGATAGCCGAGTCACCTAGACAGAAGAGAACCATAAAATTTTCATTTCCTTCTATTTGCCGCAAACTGCATTTCGAGTCTTTTCTCTTTATTAAATAATTTTAAAATATCTCAGTTTTATCTGGTTACAGTAACTTTGCAAGTTACCTTTTTGTTTCAATCTGAGGTCAAATTATTATGTAAGTATTCAAACCTCAAGTACCTCAAGATTCGGAATATTTATTTTGTTTCCCCTGCTCTTCCTTCGATGGCCCTATACTATTATTGCAGAACGATTTGAAAAGGTTTTGCGTGACATGGCCAGTGAACTTATCTATTTTGTGAAAACAGACTGCTGTTTTCTGTTGTTGTTAATTTATGCATGTAATACTCAGTTTATTTAACTTTAACATCCTTGGTTAACTTACTGTTGTAACTCCCATGTTGCACATTTGTGTTTCAAAGGGAGATTGTATGTGTTAAAAAACTTCTACATATACATTTCTGAGCAATAAATACTTGCGAATGATATCTGATAACGCATCCTAACACGTGTCAGTTTTTGTTAATAAGAATTAAAAATAAACTCAATTAATTTCTTTTTCAGAAGCTTAATTCTAGGTAAAAACTGCATAGTAGAGCAATAAATTAATTGTAACATGATCTAGAAACATTTAAACTCATGTTTCAGATTTTTGTTTTAATCTAGCAACATAAAATAAAACATGCATATAGAAATATACATATAGAAATATACCACAAACGCATAAAATTAACTAAGTAAGCAACAGAAAGCAACAATCATTGAACACACAGAATTACCGTCAATATTATAAAAACTATGGTTGTTATTTCATGACATTCAATATATTGCAATTATTCTTCACATAAATGTGCCTTGTAATTAATGTTGTTTAGAACAATATTTTGAAAGTACGCCTTAATCTTATTTCTCTCTAAATTACTTTCTTTTCAAGACCATAAAAGTTTTAATATGTAATATTCCAGCAGTTTTCCTCGTTTCTAAAACTGCCAGATTGTTATTTAACTTCTGAACTTTCGAAACTAATCTGAGTATTCTAAATTTCTCTTCTAAGGTAGAGAACTAAAATCTCTTTTTTAGATTTAAAGCATTTCTTAATACTAGTAATTTGCATGAAGTAAAGTTTTTATTATAGATAGGTTCACAACAATTTGTATTAAAGCATCTTTGCGAGACACTACATTTTGCCCAGCTTTTACAGTGGTGACAAATCTTCCACAACGCTGCACTGAAGTCCAGCAAACTTTAGGCAGAGGTAATGTTTAAATTTTTTTATTATTTCTACTGCTTTTTTTTTGCGTTGCGGCTCTATATTTTTTACTCGTTAACTGGAAGAAGTTTCTTTTCCTCACGCATTTTATCAAGCAATACTTAGTAAGCCAATGACAAAATTATAGCGTTTTCATAATCACATTTCAATCAGTTTATAGTCTCATATTTTTAAGAAGTATAAATTAACGAACTCTTGAAGACTTTATGAGAAATTATCCTCAGGTCATAAAGTCTAAAGACAGGTCATAAAGTCTAACAAAAGTCTAAAGATGTAAAGGATGACATATAGTTGAACAGATTGCCCCACTTGGGATTATGCAAAGACAACACGTCTGTCTTATTTCAAACAAGGAATGTTGAAGTTAAATTAAAATCTAATTAAACTAGCCTCACATCTTACAGGATAATTTAACGTGCAAGAAGGCTCTGACTCGCAGAAGCCGGCGGAAGCAAGCTTAGTGGCTAAAAGCGTCAGCGACAGAATCAAATCGCTAGCAGCTCAAAATAAGAGCGTGGCATAAGCAGGCATACGCTCTAAAATCATCTTCCAAACGCCTCGCTTAATAGAACTTCTTTCTACTTTAGTTTGAATAAACGAGCACAATCTGATTAGCATTCTGACAGGAAAGCCTGAGTGAAAATAAGAATGAAAGGAAAGTCGCTTTAACTAAAAATTAACTATTAGTCAAGATAAATGAATCTCTGTGAATTATTATGTGCATTTTTCTTAATATATTCTTTATCTTAGATATAAGTGTTCTCTCAGCACAATAACTATATAATGGAGAAACAATTAATAAATTCTCGATCTGCTCTTTTTCCCATGAAGTGCTTTGATTGAAACATCCTGCTTTAATAATTTCAGTATCTCAAAATGCGATAAAGGATTTCCATCAAATCATTTCTTTGAATCATAATAAATAACGAGAGGTTTACATTTCTTTTAAATGAGCATTTTCTTACTGATCCTTCTTCCGTTTATCCTTTTAAGTATCCTTTATTTCAGTGACTGCAACAACATCAATATATCGATGGAATAGAAGAGTTAAAACAAATCAGACTGCAATCTTTATATAGTTTGCGATTAAAGTCTAGTATTTTGTTTTACTTAAGTTGGTGAAAGCTAGTAATAGCACAGTGAGTTTAATATTAGAAGTTTATAATAAATATTGGAATTAGAGAGTCACGGAAATTTAAAAACTACAAAAGTAGCAAAACAGCGAAGAGAAGTAAATCTTTGAAATGACGAGAAGGTAGATAAAACGCAAGAAACAAAATAGAAGAAATATTGGAATAGAAAGCTGCAATTAAAGCGACAGTTAAATTTTAAAGAAATGAAAAGGAATTATTCTTTTCCTAAACTGCCAACACTCTAATTTCTCTTTTCACAATTATTGTATCAAGTCACATATTAACATCAGCTACGCTGGTATTGAAAGAATTATGAGATCAGAGGTATTATAATTATAGTTCAAAGCTACTAATATACGCCCTCTTCTCTTAATTTGTTAGCAAAAATAAGCAAATACCTGTTTTTGTTCGAAACCTAATTTTTTGTTAAAAGAATTCTACGAATTGCAAAAAGGTGAAGATTTAGATATAAAGTAATTATAAATTCAAAGACCATTTCAGCTGTCATCTGATTTGGCAGCTCATTTCTCTGTATTGATTGGCTACGAAGCGATACAGGCCACTGTAGGTATATTTACTTAAGCTAGACTCTGATTAAACAACGAGTATGAAAGCAGAAATAGGAAAAGCTATTGCTGCAGCAATCCTCGGGTCTTCGGTAAATTAAGAATGAAATTAAGAATACTGATGACAGCATTTGCAAATTTAAAATGTTGGAAAAAAACCTGTTATCGTTCTTTTTTTAAAGATGCTTATGGCCTTGACGTAAATTAAAAAAAAATAAAGAGTCGCATCAAATATTGAAAAGGTCATAATACTCCGAAACTTTTTTTCCGAATTTTTTCTTTGAGTTTTTTTGCTCACGAAAGAATATTACCTATTATGAATTTGCTTAAGCGCGAAAAGGATAAATTTTAGACCTCCGGAGATTCCATTCATTAATATTGAACGAACAATGCTATTAATTTTAAATAATGCGATATACGTTGGTCGGTCAAAAATAAATCACCGTTTACTGTGAGTCAGTAGTGGTAAGGACTAAAAAAATGAAATTTTGTAGGTAGAAGATTTGGTCCTTTTGATGACACAGTACATGGTATATTTGATTTACTGCAATGCAGTCATCTTCAATTTTAACTCTTTCTCATCGAAGTCGCCCCAAACGCCCGAGCATTGAGACATCGGCAGGTCGCCCGAACGCCTCAATAATTTCTTACCTAGTGCTTTCCCCCATCACGTCACTGCATTACTCATTGCTTTCAGCAAATGTAAAATACCACGGCAATCATTCTTTTGAAGCGACTAAAAGTAATTCTGTTATTTTAATGCATCTTCTTTCTTCTTTTGTTTTTTATCAATGTTAGCTATCGTTGCCCGAAGTTGCAATCCCGTCCCAAGGGGAATTTCACACAGGGTGAAAACATGCAAGAAAGAAGTTGTCGCTTTACTGAAGTAGGTTATTGTTAGCGCTGTAGTATTCAGTTTATCATGAGGGAAGGAAAAGCACTCCAAGAAGAATTTGTATACACGGGCGCTTTCGATATTTGTGGAAAAGAGATTTGGTTCTCTCTCGATGCGAATGAGTCAATATATGAATGCATGTCCATTCTTTCAGCTGCTTTTTGATCTCAGGTTGGAAATGAAGCGGCCAGGTTTCATCACACGCGTGACCCCACAAAAAGATCCCGAGAGATCATTGCATAAGATCATCATGCTGTCAACGGCCATACCAAGCTGAAAGTACCGGTCCTCGTCCGATCACCGAAAATGATCATGCACACTCTTCCTGATCTATATCTCTTGCGAACAGCTGGAGAACCTAGCAAGCAAAATGTTTTCTGCATTTAAGTCATTGGATTAGAGTTACCACACATCCTGGTCCCGTACCTGTATGCTCTGTGATCTTTCGCGTTGCGATGCATCTGTTACTTTAATGAATGTCTCAATGAGGAATATATCTTCGTCTGTATTGGTCGTTGACGGTCTACTTGACCTTGGTTAGTTCCACCCTGAGACCTCTGAAGCCATAGATGTAATACATTACATTGCGTTGCCTCAACAGACTGGTAACAGTATTTTGTGGAAAGATGTTGCTGAGTTATCTCCGAATTTGTACAGAAATTCGATCATTATTACTCTATAAAATTCATTCCCGTACAGCAAACATCCAGTTAGTAAAATAATTACTATGCTTTATATGGGGAAACGTTGCATATATTTACAAGCAAATTCCAGAAAGACATTTGTAACTATTTGCTTCAAGGGACTAAAGGAAAAATTAAAAACTACTGTTATTTAATTCAATACGAAAGACTTATTCTTCAAGACAACTATCGTTTTTGTAATTTTACTATATGGCCAAACTCTCAGCCAATTATCTTCAGAACAATCTCTGAAATGCTGTCTGAAGTGGTAAAGTTATTCTCAGATATCTGCATGAATTTTACACATACATGTGAGAATTTTTGTATTTAATTTGCTGTGGAATAATGAACATGTTATCAATTAGAAAGTTAATTTAAAAAGATCATAAAAAAACATAATTTTTTAATTGCTGAAATTTCAACAGTCAAATGTAAAACAGTTTTCATTTTTTATTATTATCTTAACTACCTAAGTTTTACAATTAAATGCACCTGTGAAAAATATGTAAGGAAATAACGCCTTAAAGTTTTAACATTTAAGGAAATAACGCCTGCTGCATCTATTTTTCAATCTGCATGTGTGCCCGAAGGGGTTGGACAATGGGACATTTATGAATTCAGTAATTGACCAAAAAAAAGTCTGTTTTTGTATTTATACAAAACAGAATTACGTAGTCTACATTTAAGCCACTTAAATTAGATGAAGTTTATTTTCATAATCATTATGAGTTTAATATTTAACCAGCTCTAGCATGTTCTCTAAATGGCCCTATCTGCAGTATGCAGACAGACTCTGTCAGAACAAAAATTCCAGTAGCAGAATTTTCCTAAATATAATACAGACGTTTTACGAAAGAACCTTCAACACCGCAAACAGCAGTTTACCATAAATATAAAATTTATCTTTTATATGATCTCCACACAGCAGATTTTTGTGCATAACCTCGACGTAGAAAATTTTCAGTTAACGAAACACTTGTTAATAAGTAAAATATAAAACATTTTCTCCGAATGTCCTTGCGTGCAGTATGTAGACAGAAACTGTTGGGAAAAAATGCCAGTAGTAAAGGTTTTCAAAATATAATAGTCGCATTTTATGAATACAGTCTCAACACAAGTGACAGTTTACCGCACATATAAAATTTATCTTCTTGCATGATCTCCACACAATAGGTTCGCTTGCGGAGCTTACACACAGCTAATTTTCAATTAGCGAAACATTTATTAACAAGTTAGGTATAAAAATTACTTGCCTTTATGTAAAACGTTCCTTGTAAAATGCTCCGTTTTAAGATTAATTCATTTTTTCGTGAGTCTATATACACATATTCAATACCGTGCGCTGTTTAGTACGTGTGGTGCAATACTGAGAGCACAGCACGCGTCAAAACTATATATAGGATATTATCACTCGAAAATGAGCATTTAGTGTTGTAGAGACATTAGGTTATTTCGAAGCAGGAGACATGAAAAATGAGCAATGTCCTCGCTGAGACTCGATCCACAGACTCCTCGAATGCTGGCCATTACACCACGATGGCATGCTAAGAAAGCAGGAGAAATGCATTATATACTCCCCCTTCTAAAGAACGATGAATATTAGGGGACCAAATCGCCAAATCCTGGTAGCGAAGAATCGTCATCCACCACCTTTTTTTATTTCGGGCGCCAATGTAGGTTATTTCGAAGCAGGACATGAAAAATGAGCAACGCCCTCACAGGGATTCGTACTTCGGACCTCTCGAGTGTGCTCACCACTATACCACGAAGGCATGCTAAGAAGGCGGGAGAAATACCTTATAGTGTTAATCCTTCAATTAATAACATTATTCTCTCTTTCAGGTGGACAGAAATATGAAGTATTTCACATTAACAACAAAAGAAACAACAAAAAAAAATGTAATGTTAGAGTTTCGTAAGGGTCAAGAAATGGGTCCATTTCTGCCAATCTAGCATCCTGGAGAAACTATTGTATAACATATCCTGAGCAATTCCTGCTTCGAGTGTGATAGTTCATTCTGGGGAAATATACGTATTAAGGATTTTCATATTAGTATGAAGAAACAGAAATTTCAACAAGATATTTATTGTCGTTGACAGTAGCGCAAAACTCCATTATTGGTTTTAAAACATCCTATGCTAACTTCATCTCTTTGCATAAATTTTGATATTTTTAAATGACTTTTTCAATATAGGGAAGATAGGTATCGATATATATATATACCTATGCATTTATATAAAAGAAAAAGCAATACTGGGAGAGAAATAAGTAAAAGCTATAAGCCCCAAGTAATGTCGTTGAATTATATAAACATCTTTTTTCCTTTTCAAATTTTACTGGTTATTGTACTCAAAATATTTTTGCAACAATCCCTTAAATCTCTGTTTGATTAAAAAGAAACCTAGTTACGTAAAAGCTGTAGTGAAATTACAATCTCTTAATCTTAGTTAATTTAAAGTAGCAAATATGTAGTTAATAAAGTATACTTTTCGTCTACGTAATTTAATTAAATTTAACGCAAGTTCCATTCTTTTGCCCTCCGTTTAATACAGGTAAATAGATAATTAAAACTGAAAGGTAGGTGACATATAAAAAGAACAGGACAGCGACAATCCTGTATTTTCGCACGGACACGACGGTGTTTTAATACATTAATGGCCATTTTTCTTTGGTGTAAAGCCAAAATTAGGGGAAAAATCATCAGTTCTCTATTATTGCTTTTCTTAATAAATGCAGAATAGTCAGCACGTATTTTGAATATGCTGTTTCGGTATTTCGAATGGATTCTGTATATACATGTCAGCATAGCATTTGTAATATTGTTGCTCTCTACGTGTTCGTGAATTTGAATTGATTGATGACTATGCTTGATGTAGAATCAAAACGCAATTTATTCACCAGTATTATACAAGACAGTTCCATAGACAAGTTAACAGGCCTCTAAAAACTACGGTAAATACGCTGAAAGAATCAGCCGCACAGCCTTCAGGCTAAAACGGGGAAAGCAGCTTCGCGCAAAGCACTATAGTATAGCTCCCGACTCGGTCAATCGCCATAGGAGCCCAAGACACTACTACTAAACTCAACGTATTCTCAAACGCTCACAATTCACTGCTACTCCGCATACAGGCAGGGTACTTATAGCTTTTGTCTTGCATTCGAGAACATGCTCGGGAAAACCGGTAAGAATTCTTCTAGAATGTTCTTACTCCGTCTATGGCATATCGCCAATTTTGTAGCCAAATGTCATCAAATGGACGATTTCGCGCTAAATCTGGCAACCCTTCCTTTCCTTGCTATTCTCTAGTAACCATAAACCACTTTGCTATCTTACCACCCAGCTGGGCATTTCTCAACAATATTACTAAGCACATTATCTCTTTGAGCATTGTAATGTGAGTAGTAATTGTGTAATGGCAGTATTGTAATGTCAGAATATATACAGAAATTAATAATTCTTCTATAGAACTGTGTCGGATACTTTTACCCATTCGATTCAATTGCTTCTGATAGTATGCTAAAACTTCCATTTTTAAGCTTGTAGAGACATTGGGTATTTTTTCTTTGAAGCAGGCAAGATGAAAAATTAGCAACCGCCTTCGCCGAGAATCGAACCACGGACCTCTGGAATACCGGCCCAGCCTGCAGAACCACTACACCACGAAGGCACGCTAGGAAAGTCGGAGAAATACCTTATAAGCTTTTTTAATTAATACATTTTTCAGCATTAATTAAGGCAACTCAGAATTTTCAAGAAACATCTTTCCTTGAGTTTAAATGCATGGCAATATTTATAACACGTACGAACTGAAATATCTGCTACTATGTAAGGTAACTTCTGATGAAAATTTAAAAGTAAAATTTTTAATCTGCTTCATAATCATTAATTTTGCATTTTGAATATTTCTGCAACGTAAAATTCTAAAATTTTATCTAAGAAACCAATAACGATTTTAAATTACACTGAATTAAGATCCGAAAGTTCGCCAAGAGAATTTTCATTTCATTTAAGAAATGGTGCCAGCGGCAAAAGAGGAATATCACAGATCGTGAATATGCAACGTTTATTTTAAGGGAACGAATTTATTGATTTCAAAAGCCAATGCTATTTGAAATAAAGAATTATAGATCATCACATTTTACTTCCGCCTTTTTATCTAATATACAGTAAAATGATATATCCCGCCTTTTTATCTAATATACAGTAAAATGATATATTACATCGTTTTATGAATGCTCAAATATAAATTGGTTAATAAATAAGTAATTTTTATTTCTTTTTTATGTCTCTTTTCGTTTAAATTAAAGAGAATGTTGAAATATGACCTGCGGGCACACACTGTTGAAATTTACGATTAACGCATTCAATTTAATAGATTGCAGTCTGTAGAGTGATTAGTGCATGGAAGTGCGTATTATAAATATTTCCATGCACTTTTGGTGCTGGAGACGCAAAAAATGTGCAACATCTTCGACGGGACTTGAACTCTGGACCTCTCGAATACACGTCAAATTTGCTTTCAGTTACACCACGAAGGCATGTGGCCCCAAGAGGGGGAAATACCTTATATACTCCCTCCTTCCCCCCTTTAAAGAGCGACTAGCGATAGGAGACCCAATCGCCGAATCCTAGTGGTGATGAATTACCGTCCACCACCTTCGTTCGGACCCCACAGAAGAGTCATTAAGGTATTTTTGGTCCTGGAGAGAAAATATGTGCAGTGCCCTCGACGGGATTCGAACTCTGAACCTCTCGAATACTCGTTGAGTGTGCTTCCAGTTACACCACGACGGCAGGGGTTGAGAAAATACTGTTACGAAATGTACAGGCGCGGTAAGAGGGCTTTCCCGCAAAGCAGTTTTAGGATTGCCATAAAATGGCAAGGTAAGGAGGGGTTGCCACATTTTGCGACAAAATTGGCGATATGCCATGGACGGATGGAGAACCTTCTGGAACGAATTCTTACCGTTTTAGACCAGAATATTCTCGAACACAAGACGAAAGCTATATAAACCCTGCTGGTCCGCAGTCAGTGAGTGTGTGTGTCACTCAGTGAGTGTGTGTGCCTCGTCTAGCGAGCTGATAGTCAGTCATTGAGCGAGTGTCTCGAAGTCTAGCGCCAAGTTGGTCCTCGAGTGCATCGAGAGAGTCTTTTAGTGCATCGCGAATTAATGCATCGTTGAGTTTTGTCTTAGACTGTGCTGAGTCGAGAGCTATAGTCTTGTTTATCGTCGAGTGCATCGCGTGGAGAGTCTCGAGAGTATGTGGAGTTCCGAGAACGACCAAGCAGAGTTGGCAGCTGTACTCTGGTGCTTTGCGGTGAAGCTGTCTCTACCGTGATAGCCTGATAACCTGAAGACTGTGTCGCTGATCGTGTCAGCGTGTTTATAGTAGTTTAAACTACTACACTGTAAAACGTGTTTTGGAGCTGTCTTGACAGTACTGGCAAATAAAGTGTGTTTCGATACTTCATCAATTGTCGTCGTTATTCACTTCAAATCTACGAACTCCGTACGAACGTGACGGAAGAGAATAACGTAACAACTGGTGTCAGAAGAGAAAACAGCAACAATACCTTATAAGTTACTCACGGTAATCATGTAATATAATAAAGGAAACATGTCTAAATATCTAAAATAACTTTTACAAGTGCGTTATTATTTGTGCTTGGATTAACCAAAGTCCTAAAATGACACTTTTTTCTCTGGATATCTTTATTAAATTTCAAACACCATAAGCAAAGATTTAGCAATAAATCTAATAAACCAACCTGACGTATAACAAAATTTTGTTAAAAATGTATAGTACCCCTAAGTGTCAAGACCGGCTTCATTCGGTTAAGAGATTTTTTGTCACTTAGTGCATATTCACTAGTAATTTAAAATATTTGGCTTTTTTGTTTTCTTTATTGATCTGATATCATTTTAATAAATGGACATTTATTAAAAATAGAGGCTCAAGTAAGTAATTCTACAAATTTAATTAATAAATGCTGTTTAAATGCAGTTTTTCATGAACAGATCCAAAAGCCTTGTCTTTCGGAGGGTAAACAAACAGCTTCAAAAATGCAAATTTTATTAATATTTTCGAAAGAAACATTTATTTATTGAAGATTTTATTAGGAGATCAGTTTTTGAATTGGAGTTGTTTTGAATTTTATCAGGAAAAATTTTATTAATATTTTCAAAAGCAACACTTACTTATTAAATTTTTTAGGAGACCAGTTTTGAATTGCAATCGTTTTTAATTTTATTACTTTGTTTTTGAATTTTATTAGGAATTCATTCCATTCCATTCTAGATACCCCAAATAGCGGCCTACGCCCTTTAAATGATGTAATTTCGCATTGAGTACATGCAGAACTTCTGGTTGAAAAGTGAACAGTTTTTCATCCTAATTTTGTTTCGTGAAAAAAGAATTTACCTTGAAATAAACGTGGAAAAGAATAGCTTTTTCTGGCGTAAAGTCATTGAGAAGATTTGAACTAGTTATTCGCCTAAAGTCACTAACTATTTTCGAGCTGAGATCATGATTTGCCTTACGGTTATTATTGTATCGATTTCATTATTGCTGTTGGTGGCTTTTACCAATGCGATCGTCAATTATCAATTTACTTAGAATTATCATGGCACGTTTAACTCTGTATTTGGTGTATGATGCAGTTGAATTCAGTTGAATGATTTATTGAAGGAGAGTGATTTTGCTGGTGACTTTGAGCAATTATTCGCCTTCTCATTTAACAATTCAACTAATCTGAATACCCTATATATGAATATACGTATATTAAAACCGAATGCAATGCCATCCCAACATATTCAAAACTTTTATTTGGGCATAATCTAGCCATATAAGTAAATAATATGATTACAGCGGTTAATATTTCTAGTAAAAAAGCAAACTTAAATCAATAAGATTCTATTACAATATATACTATTAACTGAATAAAACAAAGTTACTGAAATTGTTCTCATTATTATAGTCATAAGTTGAGAACAAATAAATAATAAAATCAATAATACAATCAACGATTATTCTTAATAATTTAAATAAAATTCTGCTTTTTATGTAGAGAATTTTAATATTACTTTAATTAAAATCATTATAATTATAAGAATTTTTATTACATACTTATGACGAAACGCTATTACTCTAATATTTATAAACCTGGAAAGCCCATTCATTTCCTTATTTTCTTTATTTTGATTCCATAATCAATCCACATCATCTATATCCTTCTTCTTATACTTTCCCTTTTACTTAGAGGATCATCATTAAGTAGTAGATAATTGGTAAGAATCTCATGATCACATAAATCTTCTTTAATAGCACGTATATCTTAACCTTAACATTTGATAAAATTTATTCTTCCTTTAATTCTCCTTTTAGTTTTTCTCAGAGACTTATTATTTTAATCAAAATTTTGTCTTTTATTACCCTTTTTATTTTAACTAAACTTCTAGAAAGTAAAGGAAACATTTCATTAAATTCACTAGTTAATCTTCACTACTGATCATTTACTATAATCGCACTCTCCTTAATTAGAAGTTTATTAATGTAAATTTCTTCATCCAACTTCTGACTAATTACCCTTACTATTATCTCTATTCTTATCCTTACATGTTTCTTATCAAATATATTTTTATTTTGAATTATATTTTAAACAATCATTAATCCAAATCTTCTTTCTTATTACAATAAACGGAAAACAATCAGAACGTCTCCAAGCAGTAATTTACATAATGATTTATACTATTACAAATCCCCTTCCAGTCATATTAGGAATTCTTTTTCATTAAAAAATTCAGAAATTTTATTTTCCATTACCTTTAATTATAAAATCAATTTACCAATAACCTTTATTTTAGTCTCTTTAGCTAAACTCCCTATATCCCTATTCTTCATCATTAGCTTCCCAAGCTCACGCACGAGTTCTTCGTAGAAGCACATTTAGAAGCTTTTATAATTCTACCGGCTGTACTCTTATATTTTGAAGGCTATGGAATAAAACGCTTTATCCTCTTTATTTTACAAAAACTAACTATATTTAAACCTGATTTATTAGAATTAGTTAGTGCTAGAGCAACATACAATTATAGTAAGATTTCAGCAAATTTTAAAAGTTTTAAATAGGATATTGCTCACTAGATACAAAGGAAGAAACCAATGACGAATTTTTCTCATGTAAAAAGTGAAAGAGGAGCAAACTTAAAACATAAAAAAATAAATAAAAATGTAAAAATGTTTGAATTGGATTGGATTAAAGCACGCCATGGCTATCTGCCTAACACGAAGGATTCCTTCATAGGAGACCTTCAAAACGAAACTGACTAGTATTCACGCTACACTTCAAGGGACAATGATAAAAAAAAATATTCAGAGTGCGTAGTTTTAACGTTTTACCTAAGAGGTTAAATTCTGTCGTTATGAATCTGCTTCTAGTAACACGCAAACAATATTATGTGCTATTAGAGAACAGGTACAATAATGTTAATTTAAAAAATTTGTACAGTGATGAATAAAAGCACTTCTATTTCCCAAACAAAATTAAAAATATTATTTGTATAATTTCTTCTTCTATAATACTAAGAAACGTTCTTATCGCTAAAAAGATGTATATCTCAGCGTGATTTGAGACAGGATTCTCACTTTCAAGAATAGAATGGAATATTCCTATTACAAAGGAAATAAATCAATAATGAGTCCTTTTTCCATTTTAAGCATATTCTCTCGTTGTAATATATGTAGTCAACCAAGAGTAAAATATTCCATTTCTAACAGGTAGTCCTGGAAACATATAGTTCAAATCGGCCAAATATTTCTACAGGAAGCACTTCAAACTCTATAAGATAGGATTCTGAAAATGGTTCCCAATTTTTCTTCTTTCGTCAAATGAGAAAGCGTTAGAAATCAACTGATCCTTACCGAGATTCAAGCCACAGAATTTTTACAAGCCAGCTAGACGTGTTAACCAATTACATCACTAGGCATGGGAAATAAATAATTAATTACTTTTTCCTACACTTAAAAGGCTATTTGGGAAAGGCACAAATCTTTGTCAATCAAATCTCTGTAGTGAACAATTATTATTAATAAATACAATACTTGAAACAGTTTTGACTGCAAATTTGAATTCATGTAATCTATTTGAATTCAAACTTGTTTATAAATAATATGTTTATCTTTGGTCACAATATGGCATAAAAAGGAAACTGGTAAGTGGTTAATCCCTGCTTGAGTAAACTTTCGAACCCTTGACAAACTAAGAAATATCATAAACAAGTAATTACCTTTTCTCTTCTTACCGCATGCTTTGTGGTACAACTGGAAACCACGTCTAACAATCGTAAGATACACAGTTAAGTGTCCCGAGGACGACACTGGGGAACTTTTACTAGTAATGCTCCGAAATAAATTGCTGAATATTTTCTACAAATTAATAAATGAATACTTTTAGCCAAACTGCGAAACGGATAAAATAAATTTCATTAATTTTTATGCAATATCCTAGAATTAAATTATTCTAATTATCATGGTGATGGTGTGGTGGTGGTGGTGGTGTATTTAATTATGGCAAAGCACACTAGGGCTATCTGCCTAAGAGGAGGGATGCCTTTCGTGGAGGACTTTCTAAGGGAAACTGGCTCGTATACACGTTACACATGGGGAAGACCACGAAAACACCCATGCAGCCAGCCCGTTCGCGGGATTCGAACCTCGGACCGAACTACCAGTGTTCAGCGACTTTACCGCTCGGCCGCTGGTGGGCCCTAATTATCATGTTAACTTCGTATAATATTATATGCAATTTGTAACAAGATCGTGAAATACTTTCAGTGCGTGTGATAGAATTTCTTGTGTCATACGCCAATACAGAAAAAAATTCTCACATCTCTTTAAAATTCATTAAAAAGCTAATTCAGTATTTAATTCTAGTTCTATTAATTATGAGAACATGTTTTACAGTTGAAACATTTTAACCTTATCGAAATTTTCATATTAAAAATACAGTCATTACTTTCAACATTTATTAGCAATTTAGATGGAATTCTGCATTATTTTTGTAATTCATTTATCTTTTCAAGTCTTTATAGCACTTTTACTATCTTTAAAAATTAAATTTTATTTCCTTCTATGGTTATTAGATTTCACATTCAGCTGTAAATATTTTCCTTAATTTAAGATGGGATAAATTAAGCTTGATTTTTTATAAGATTAATAGCTGCACTGCGTTTAACCAGTAAACAACTTTAGTGTTTAATGCTCTAAGATGAAACTTAAAATTCTTTCCTCTACTTACGTGTGACAGAATATGTTTACTTTAAATATTCTGAGTATTCTGCTTAAACCCCTTTAGTGCTTTTTGTCCGTAGTATTCAGGATGTTTCTTAATAGAGAATATTAAGCCTCCAAAGAAAGAATTAATTGGTATTTATGATAAAATTGGTATAGCTTTCACAATTTCATGCATCACCTACTCACAAAACCAGCTTTGATTTCAATATCAATATAACCCCTTCAAACTTTCTGAATAACGATCTACTTTAAACTCTCCATGAAACACAAGAAACATGTTTTAATTTCGTTGTCCAGTTTAGAAGAATGTTGATTTCAATATATCTTAACAAAGCATGGCTTATGTTGGTATGTTAACAGGATTTGGAAGGAACGAAATTTGCCATTATGGCTGCTCTGGAAAGAAATTTGTTATTATAGCTATCTCTTCCTCTAAAGATTCTTAGTAAAATGTTGAACTTTTCTGATAAAGATATCCCACTTGCAGAAATAAATCACTTTAAGGTTTAGTTTGAGTTTAAAGAAAATGTTTACCTTAATCCAAAAAGACAGTTTATTTTATAACATAATACCTTTTCTTATTATTATGTTTCAATTTCATTCTATTTATGGAAAGTTTAATTTAGTTTTACGGGTAAAGCCCTCGATGTTAAAACTCAATATAAAATAAATCTACATATATATTATTTTCGCAACTTATTAGAAAATCACATTGTGAGAGATATATAACTTAAGATTTAATCATTATTTTGAATATTATATTTGAACTGAAGTTGAACAAACACACGATATGTTACTTGCTTTTAAAAGCCTGTAGCTAACCATTTGAAGCATTATGCTAATACTGGAAACCGATTTTCAATTTCCATGCGAATTTTCATATACATTTCATTAAGAATACATGCATCAAAAAAGTAAATATAACAATACATATATTTTATATGTCATATTTTTTACGAAACATAAACTAACTTAATTTCCATCACACGTAAATTATAAAGTAACTTTTTATTTCAATTTTCTTTTATATGATAATACCATTCTATTGCGTTATTCATACTTAATTTAAATACGGATTTAACATTAAGCAAAAGTAACTCAAATATTTTTAATTATTAACACAATAATTTCTTAATTAATAATCTGAAAAAGATTCATTTTCAGTTTACAGAACATGAAATTATATCATTTCACAGGTTCTAAACGTATATCAAACTCACTAATAAAATATTAGTAACAGAAGAACTCTTTATACTATAAAAGTTGTAGAAACATTATTTTTTTTTTAAACACAGCACATGAAAAATGAGCAATGCAACGGCCGGTGGACCTCTCGAATACGCTTCCAGTATGCTACTGTTACACCATGTAGGCATTCAGAACGGAGGGAGGGAAAACTTATATATCCCCCCATTTTAAAGGAAGACTGGGAATTAGGGCATTCAGTGGCCAGATGCTGGTGGTGAAGAATTATCATCCAACACCATTTTAGTTCGGGCGCCACTGTGAAACCTTAGGTTGTTTTTGAAGCAGAAGTACATGAAAAAATGAGCACTGCCCTCGCCGGGACTCGAGCCTGGGCCTTTCCAATACGACAAAGAAAAGTTACAGCAAATATAAGCAAATAAAGCAATAGCAAATAAGGGCTATAACAATCCCTTCTGAGAGCGGCTTCTAGAATGCGTAAAACAAATGCGAACAAAACATTATACACATAATAATAAAATAAATAATTTTAATAATAATAAAAATAATACAAACATGTATTATTTTTATTATTATTAAAAATAATAATAAAAATCCGAAAGCTTTCAGATGTTACATTACCCCCAAAGGGCCGTTTTTTAACGTTTTGTGGGTTAACTTTATTAATTAAATATCATAGTCTTCGCACTTAAACCATGAAATTCAGTTCAACAGCAATATCGCAAAATAATTATAAAATGAGCATATCTTTCGAGTTTCCGATACACAGTCTCGCGCGCTGGAGATAAATTTTTTTTTCCGTACAGTGTTGCCATTGTTCGATTTGAAGTCATCGAGTCTGTTAATCGAATGCTCATTAAATTTTTAGAAAATATGAAATCGATAATAAAACGAATTCCAAATTTTGGTTTCCAGATGCCCATATTCGGATGTAAATGTGCGTTATTCAAATTTTGATGGCTCTAGGTACCATCGTTTTATCACAATGCGAGAAACATACATACAATTATGCAGATTCTTCATTATTTAATTTCTTTAAATATAATACGGAGTTGTAATATTTCGTGGCAACAGTTTGAAAAGTGAACCGAGAATTAAATTTTTCAACGCAAAATGCCAAAACGAAATTAATAACCCTTTTGGGTTAAAAATCTTGTAATTTACAGCATTTGGTCTGTAATTTACAGTTATTTCTTTCCTAATATTCATCGCAGAATTTAATTTAATTATATAATGTACACTTAAATTTGAAATAATTTCTTTAACATTTGTAATAATTTTTAATTCCTGTCATTAAAAGGAAAATTAAAACTTTAAAAGCCCTGAAGGTTGCTGAAGGTCATCATAAAGAGAAGACCATATATTAGCAAAAACAAAAAACTGCAAAATAATCGCACTGTTACAGAAGCTAAGTAAGTGTGCACTACGGTCGACCCTGCTCAAATGACACTTCTATTCTTCAGATGCACTTCTAAGTACTCACTGTTGAAGACTTTCCAGATTCCTAAGCGGAGTTTCGCTGTCAAGTATATAACCTTAAAAACTGAAAAGCAAACAGAAGAGCAGAGACCCTCTACTCTTTCATTGCAATTAATGTTTTTTTTTTCCTAGATTTTTACATAATTTTTCAATAAACAATATTTTAAGCATTTAACAGTACCATTCACAATTAAACTAAACGCAACATAACGCAATAACACTGCATTTCACAGAATGATTTATATACCGCTTTTTTCCAAGCAAGCTTTATCTTATTTTAAAATTTTAAATTATAGTTTTCATTTATGAAACTTTTTACCTAGTTCTCTTTCATTTGAACGTTTTCAATCTATCAATCTAGTTATACCCAGCTATAAAATTATACATGCAATAATTTTTAAGACAACCTTATCATATTAATACCTCTATATTTAGAGATATTTATAAATATTTAGTGTATGATATGATTCGTGTATGGAATTTAATTTTGGTTTGAAATATACAACAACTAAGTGGTGCAACAACTAACAAACAACTAAGTCGTTAGGTCATTAGTTTAGCACATTAGTTTAATAAGCCACAATTATCTCCTTTTTAAGCTGTAGAAGCGATAATTTGTTCTCCAATACTGGTATTTAACCTCAAGAACCCCAGAACTATTTCATGCTGATCACTCAATATATACGTTTTAAAAGTAAAAGCATCAGTACTTCAGTCTCTTAATATTTCACCCCAAGTTCCTTTACGTCGCATTATTATTATGCCATCCCCTCACTGCCCACTCACCTTCGCCTTACTGCATTAATCATTCAAGTTACAAGGGAAATTTTCACTTCCTGTGGTAGTTTTGCATTTTATTTATGTCAAAACTGTGTTCTTACTAACGTAGCCCGATAAAATGCCAATCTTAGCGACATAAGATCTTTAATTTATCTTTTAAAATACAGCAGCATCTTACTTTTGAAGCAGATAATCATATCATTCTCTTATTTTTATCATTAATCATTCTCTTATTTTTCATAATTTATATCATTCTCTTATTTTTCGTGATATTTCTAACTTACATAAATTTTAACGCATTTAATTATGGAAATCGTAATAATAGTAATTAAAAAAGCTTGTAAATCTTTGAGCTGCCATTTTCATTAATCAGATGTGTTTGTAATTCCAAATATTTTGTATCTCAGCAAATAATATTTGTTTACGCACTGCCTAACGATTAATTTTATTTACATTTATATCACCATTATAAAAAATAAGAAGACGTTTCCTAAATTTATACGTCATATATTTCGGATACATAATCCATAGTGTTTTGTTTTTGTTGCTTCATTTTAATTAGAAATTATTCCTATACCTCATATGATCAACTACTCGCCTGGAGACACCAAATTTTCATCAGTAATTTCTGTATTTTAATTTCTATAAGAAGCCTCTATTTTAATTCTTTGAACACTGAGGTCTACATTTTACATTATACAAGAAATTCATGTAAGGAGAAAGCCTACGTGTAACGTAATAAAGATTACATACATAACATACATTACATTACATAACATATATAAAATTTGTGTATTTTTAAAAAATGCTAAGATTTGTCGTAATAAAATAGTAATTCATTACAATTCAGCTCAAGTCATAACTATAACTCTATTTCGGTGTTATTTCAGTTGTATTTACTTTCAAATTAATCAAGCCAATATTAAAGTAGAACGCGAGTTTGGTGAGTATTTCTTGCAAAGAAACACATTGCGCATAATTCTCGGAATTATAATATCCCTTAGAGAAAAATCTGTCTTGACGATTAACATGCGAGTTGAATTTATCCTAAAAGTTAAGAAAAAACGTTGCTCTATGTTGAGTGCTCGTAATCTGACTTTTGCAATTAAACACCGTTCTTTCATTGCGTGGAAACTTAGTAACAGCAATGTCCTGTCGTTGCGAAATCAATGAAAACTTTTATCGGCAACTAATTAGAAAAGCTATTTCTATTTAGTTTGTTGAATTAATATTGTTGAGGGACTAATGAAAAATTCATTAAGGACTTTCTTGAAACCTAATTATTTGACATATAGAAACAAAAGTAAAGACATTAAATTATTATTGATTTAAGATTTTAACCTAGCTGCAAGAAATCAAAGAATACAAACCTTCAGTAAAACAGGAAATCAAACTAATGAACGTAGAGTTAGATGATTTAAAAATGCACATCACAACAAAAGAATCAAAACACACAAATTCCTTACAATTTACAATAAGTAAATCACATTGCATTTTATCATCAGTAAAGCAAATACTCATTTCTTTGATCCAGAATTACATATTCTAAATCATTAGGAAGAAACATATACTACAATATACCGAAATTTTGTTTATAACATGCTTTCATAAATCGACAAGCCACTTAAATTTTAGTACCATTTTAGCAATTAATCAAACATGCTCTCTCTCTCTCTCTCTCTGTCTTGTATACGTATATATATAGAGAGAGAGAGAAAGAGAGAAATGAAGAAATATAAAATGAATTCGTGAATTTGTTTCTTAATTTCTTACTTTTTGTCTATAACCGATTAAATTTTCAGCAGCATATTGGGCGGAAATTATGTTGGGATAATTTTGTTTTAAAATACATGCGAGAGAGAAAGAGAAAGACGTAACGTCTCTCTGTCTCATATATATCTATAAATATATGTTTTTTATATAAAATATATGTTTTTATATAAAACATATGTAAAATATATGTTTTTTATCTATAATTATATGTTTTTTATATATACACACACATATATATATATATATGTATGTTTTTTATATACATATATATATATATGTATGTTTTTATATACATATATATATATGTTTTTATATACATATAGATATATAGATATATAAATATACGTATTTTATATTTTAAAAGAAGTTCATAACATAAGGCACTGAAAATTATACTTCATTAATATAAAATCATCAAGGAAGTTATTTATTTCATCTTAAAATATAAATAATCAAATTTTTTTAAATTACGATAGCTTCTTGACTAAATGTTTAGATTCTGATACGATTTATGAGTATTTAATGCTTCCAATATCATATAATTATTTTATTATTTGTAATAAATACTATAATAAGTAATATTTATAATAAATATTAAATAAAAAAGTAAATAATACCAAATTTATTATTTATAGTAAATTTGGTATTATAAATCATAAGTCCGGTATTTTAAAATTAATTAATGATTTGCGGTATATTATGCATAATTTTATGCCATTACTTACTTAAAAATTATTTTGAATCCTTGCTGAAAAAAGATCACTTTTGTGGTGCTAGTCCGAACAATGTACTATAACAAGTTTAAATTCAGCAGAGACAGATCGTCCCATTTCTCCCAATCGACAAATTTTGAAATACAATAAATTTTGAGAACACAAAACTTTACAGCTTTTCATCCTTTTTTCGAACTGGTATTGGGTTTCCAAAAATTTCTCATATCCAGGGAATCAGACACAACTCAAAAAAAAAAAAAAAAAAAATGCTAACACTATTGATAAATTTGAAAAGCTCTGCAGAGCGATATGACACCACCAACCGCACCGCAAAGTGTCATGTTCTGCCTCCGAGTTCTGGCGAAAAGAGTTGAGAAAAGTTAGTCTCTCTCTTTTTCGCAAACAGCTCGTGCACAAATGGGAGAGACAACACTCCCTGTTAACTCAACGGCAGAGCCAGTCTCGAACGGTTATCGCTCAGTTCTAGTGGTTTTGCCTCCGGCAGTGACTACCAGCGACCTCTGACGACAGCTATCTTAGGTTGAATGTAACTGAATAAACGGAATCTATGACCGAATTTTGAATACGCGCCAAGATATTGTGTATTTGCAAATGATCTAGGAGAAAATAGGAGGGGGAGACATGGATCCCTTTCCGAAGAGTAAAAAAAAAATCTTAAATGATGCTCTGAATCAGCATATTTATTCAGGCGCTTAGATATACAGTTTTCCAAACATTTTTTCAAGATTCTTTACTGTATGTAGCTTATCTGAATATTAAATAATTATTGTCTGAAATTTAATCATTCGTCTTTGGAAATACAGTACTTAGACGTAGATGTTAATCTATAGATGTAAAATAATAAGGGAACTTCTGTTTGTATCGTCTTATGTAGATAGATTTTAGGACCTCGTTAAGAGAAACTGGTAGCCTAGGTATAATATTTCTTTCACAGTACCGTAACTACAATAAATTACTTCACATAGGTCGCTGGTTCGTCTCCCGCTCGACGGACCAGAAAACTTGAATTGACTTGATCTATTTCCCGTCGATAGATATATGTCATAATAAAATAATACCACACACATTACACAGAAATAACACGCTCTAATTTTCATTACATTTATTTTCCATAGCGACTCTCTGGCGCTAAGTTTCATGGTTTACATTACATTACATAACAGCGTAATATATGAATACAGCGTAATATATGAATCGCAACTTCCAATGTACCACAAAAAATCAAGTTTCTCCCAGAATATATTTCAGCAACAATTCTGGAGGCGCATGCGCTATTAGCCCAGATTACGCTCTGGCGCCAAGTATTTCTCAGATAATACAAAACATATGCAGTTTTTTTGTTCTTATAAAGGAAGAGTAAGATTATGGAGGATTACAGAATTAATATTTTGGGGGCGATACTTGAAGCTTGAGTTGGTCAGTGGTCTTCAAACTAGTCTGGAAAGCCTTTAAAGTTTAAATTTCTACGTGGGACTACTGAAAACATAATTTTTTGTGGAACACCTAAAATATTTTTTATGGAGTTCGTGCCATTCCAAGAAAGATAAGTCGTAGAGAACAATGAAAATCTAGCATAGCATTCTTTACATGCTTTATATGTTGAAAACAAAACGAATTTTGCTCGTAATAATAAATTTAATTCATATTAATTTAGATTACATTAGCAAGAGAATTAAAAAATCTGATATGCACACCACATGACTTCCTTGTACGAAATATGAACTTTTTTCTGCATTTTATTTAAACTTATTCTGGAAACTGGAAATTCATAAGAGTTATATTTCTTATTCAATAAATTTAGTTTCATTAATTAACTTTGCGACAAGGCAAAAGCACATAAGAGCTCAAAATAATTTCCTTAAAAATTGAAAGATATAGAAAAACATAAAACACCAAATACAGTTAAATCAATCAACTAAACAATTCTTAAAATTAAAATCTTAGTTTCTACGCAAAAACAAGCAATTCGGCCAGCAGGCAAGATGGCAGATTTTTCGGTGCAGAAAACTAAAGGTTTCCTTTTGGTTCCACTCGGCAAAAAAACACTGATGGTACAAAACGAATTAATTCACTATTTTGCTTTGTTTCAAATGTGAACAAACTTGATTGCAATGGAAAAACAAAATTAGGCTTAATCGTACTTAAACATCTTTTAATTTGTTGATAATTCTACAACAACGGCGTGCAGATTAACTAAACGCATAAAAACCTCAACCAGAAGATAAGAATAACTTAATTCATTCATTTTTAAAGCACAAAATGCGCAATTTACCAACATATAAGAAAATAACAGAGTGGATATATATATATATATATATATAATCCTGAATGATCTAAAATTCACTTAGTTCGAAAACAAATTTTTCTAAATATTTGCGCAATAGCTGCAAGTATTAGAAATTTTGATACTTCTAATAAATTTGTATTAGGAGATAATATAATCAATATTTTTAGTAAATATATTAATATTATATATATATATATATATATATATATATACTTTTGGTGAGGCCTATTGGAATCAAAATAGAGGGTGCGCAACTACATGTTATAGCAGTCCTATATACAAAATTTTAATGTTCTAAGGCTATTCGTTTTTGAGTAATGCGAGTTCCATACGTACGTACAGACGCACGACAAAATCTCTTCTGAATCCATTTTAAATCAGTTTTATAATTCGTTTGGAAAAAAAGAGTTCTTTTCTACCCTTACGTACAGATGTCACAAAAAAACATCTTTAAATTGCATTCTATAGTGGTCAAAATGGATATTTTCTTTTTAATATGATACCCGGAATTTTTCCTGATTACAATACTTCCTTTACTTGAACAAAAAGATAAAAGTTTGATTTAATATTTTAGATTATTAGTTTTTCGGTTTATGTTTTATTCAAAATTTCTATAAAATTTGGATTTTAGCTTGAAGAACTCCTCCAGGTGTTGCAAGAAATCCCTAATTTCCGCAGAAAACTTATTAAAGGTTATTGGCTTACTCGACAGTAATCAGAACTTCACGGTTTTGAGGGGTGCAAGAAACTTTCAAAACTATACTTTGAAAAAATTTTTTTAACCCTTGGGGGATAGTGTTCCCCAAGATTTATCACTGAAATATGCAACAGTTTTATCCTAAGCTATCACTCCATTGAACAGGTGAGAAGCTTATAGAATTCTTTTCCTCCCGAAATGACACCAGTATCTGCTCTAGGTATACCCTCTATTGCTTAACTTCGCAAAGCAGAACCTAAGCGAAATGTTTAATCTTTAAAGCGACTGAATACTTTCATTTTGCATTTTATTTACTTGCAAGAAGTAAAGAAAATATTGCAGTCACGAAAACTTTTGGGTATCCTATTTCAATGAAAATAATCCATTGTGACCGTTCCCGAATCCATTTGCACGATTCTTTTACGTGGCAACTGTATCAATAGAATGTGTGGATAGAATTTACTTTATCTGTACTTACACACGTCATACATTACTCTTACTTTATGGACTCCTTATTACAAAATCGATTGTGAAATGGATTTAAATTTGAATTTTTCTTGACGTGTGTACGTACGTCTACATGTATGTATGTATCTACCATAAATCAAAAATGATTTGCTGTACAGCGCTGAAATTTGGTATATGGGACTGCTATACATCTAGTTGTGCACCTCCCTTCTTTATTGGAATCGCTAGCAAACGTTTTTAGTTTCCTTAGTTAATTTAGTGCTGGCCTATAGTTTCTCAGTCTCACACTTCATACACTTCTAATTACAAAAGTGTTTTAAATGATGAAAATTATCATGTTTTGCTATTGCCAAATTTTAAAAAAAAAAAAAATTCGACGAATAATGAAATTTAACTTTTAATGCGGTCTCTTGGTTCCTACATTTATATTTGCAGAAGTTTTGTACTCTTTATGAAAAAATAAATTAGATTTTTTTAAAGTTTATTATGGCAATGCACACTAGGGCTATCTGCCTAAAGGTCCGATTGCTTTCGTGGAGGTCTTTCTGGGGTAAACTTGGTCGTATACACGTTAAACATGGGGAAAAAATCACGAAAACGATCATGCTGCCAGCTCGTTCGCCAGGATTCGATCCCTGGTTGAAACTATCAGTGTTCAGCGATTTAACCGTTGGGTCATAATAAATTAGAAGATGTTTGATTCCCAAAAATCAAAAATTGACTCAAAATTTGCAGTTTTTGGTGTCGTTTCCAACTTGCCTTAAAGAAGCGGTTTAACTCAGTTAAAATAATTCAAGAAAATAAATTTAAATTTATGAACGGCAGCGAAAAATGTAATATAATTGGCCGTACACGTCACATGTATATGTAAAGCCGTATGGCGTCACAATACAAATATTTTAAATTGTTTTATTTACTAAAACCATGTAAAATAATTTTTCCTTGCCCAGAATAAAATGTTTATCTTATTTCCAGTAACAATGCAAAAAATTTAATAAAATAATAATAAAGCTTATCCTTGCTTCATGTTATAATCAGAGTGATGTTATTAACATTTATATTCTTCAAGAAGATATGAATATAATGCTTGCATTTAAAATTTCGGGTGGTTTAAAAATATCTTTAAAATAAACAGCAGTTTTTTTTTTTTTTTTTTTTTTTTTTTTTTTTTTTTTTTTTTCATATTTCAAGAAAATGTAACAATGCCTTTTAATCAGCGACTTCTTAAACATAGAAATAATAAACGAAGTCTCCCATTATAGAGAATAACCTACATATTCTCCCTTCTAAACGCAGGGAGAAAAATAAATTTTAGGTTATTTTATTCGTTCTTACAGGATGTATCGCTTCTCATTTCCGTAGCTCAACCTTTCCTTCAAGAACGTTGTTATTAAGTTTCTGGCAGACTGAAATTGAATCTGGATAATATCATCTTATACGAGCGTTCTAAATAAGAACTTTGTTTGCTATTTGTGTGTGTGTGCGAGTGTTTTCATTAAAATGAATGGATATTTACGAGGATGTCAGAAAACTGAAGGTATTATCAAATGTAGCAAATACCCACCAGTAAATGTTTGGTAGAAATAGTATGCATGCCAATGACGCATGCGCTGCGTCAGATAGCTTTGGATAATTTTACATGTTTTCTAAACGCAGGCTTCATGATGTAGACTAGTTTGATAAAAATTATTATACGTTTTGCTGTAAATATTCCCGCTTTACAGTTAATATTATTACGAATTTCGTACTTAGATAGATGATTTTACTGCAATATATATAGAATTGTTTTTTTTTTTTTCCATGTAATGTAACATGAAAAATCTAGAGGGAAGATACTCTGCCGGAAAATTAAGAATACAGGGGCAAGTCTATTTAACGTTAAGTAAACGGTTATCTCGCTAATTAAACGAGATATCCATAAGTCAGTGTTAAATAGACTTGCCCCTCTATTCTTTTTCTGACCTTTCTAGACTGCCCTCTGTATTCTTATTCTAACAGGTCTACGAATGTGGGAGTGGGTTAGAATCCCACTTTTGACGCCAAAAATTATGGCGTGCGTATAGGTTGGTAACTGGTTGAATGCACGCAGAATGAATGATGGCTGGATCAAATTTATTTTTATCCTTTACTGTTCTGGAACATTTCTCAGAATTGTTGGTGCAGCTCTTCAGGGTATCACAAAGTACAGGACGCTAGAGAAAGATCCCCGTCCTGGTACAAGCTTTATGGTGGTTGACATAAACGGCCTCAACGGTGGCGCAGACCCCATAGTCCCAGCCCGGCTTTATACATAGCCTCAGCAAAGACGAAAACGTAATAAAAAATGGGACCCTGTGACATCTTTGCATTGGGGCACCACTCCCTCAGCATCGAATAAATTCGTTCTCGGTGCCTTGCCTTACTCTGTGAGTCCCCGTCACTGAGACTCTGAAGGTCAAAGCCCTGTTGATAAGGTCAAATTTACGTAAGATATATAGCTCCACAACAGCTAGATGAACAGACACGACAGTACCAGCACGGTCCCTGCCAAGCCTGAACCAACCTGAGTACAATACTCGGGCTCTAGTCCTGTGAAGTCGTAGTTAAACTTCAGACTACTAGTAACGTTAAACACAACAGAATGCAAAGCGCATCTAAAGCGCGAGACTCTCCAAAGTCGCTCTGGTTTGTTTTATGTGATTACGGCAAAACCACAACCGTTATCTGCCTAAGTGGAGGGTGCCTTCGAGGAATACTTTCTAAGGGAAACTGGCTCCTATGTAAGTTACACAGAGCAGTAAATCACGAAAACGCCCATGCAGACAGCCTGTTCACAGGATTTGAAACTTGAACCGAACTACCAGTGTTCAGCGACTTTACCGCTCGGTCGTTGGTGGGGTCGTTGATCGTTGGGGGTCGTTGGAAGAGGCTCTGAGGTAACAAATAGCAACTACAACTAAGAAACTGATGCTCTCTCTGGTCTTACATAGTTTCAGCCTTACCGTCAAGATATTGCTAGCACTTTCTGCTTCTTGAAATTATTGGAAGTTATATGAGGACCAAATACAGTTACAGTTACACAGAACATCAGTTACAATATCCATTACAGTTATACAGGGACCGTACCCAAATGCCACCAACTTTAGCAATTTTCGGCAATTTCTCGCCAAGTTAGGGAGATAGCCATTAATAGTACCAATAAATAGTACCAACTCAATGTAAAAGAGACTTACTCCTGTAGTCTTACTTTTCCTTCAGAGCATTGTCTCTTTAGATTTCCATGTAACATAATACGGAAAAATACAATTTCACGTATAATTGCCCTAAAATCATCTATCTATGTACAAAATTCTGAACAATAGATAATACTTTTTTTTTATTTTTATATATACTATTTTTACTTATTGTCCTCTTTATCGCATTTAACGTTTTATTGTGAGATAACTGAAATAATTCAGGTCTTAGCAAAAGTTCTAAAGCAATAGTCTGGTTTGGTTTGATTTAAATGGCGCACAACCTGGAAAGGTTATTAGTGCCAGACGCATGTCGAGAGTACATAATTAAAACACACAAAACAATTAACCACAATCACAAATTTTGCACGACAGACATATAAAATCAAAAGAATTAATAAAATGAATATTTAAATAAAGTTACTCGCAATAGTTTTAGATCTTAGCAACAGTTCTAAAATGCAGTATATATGATGTATAAATGTTTTACGACGTTGCTCCAACATGCATTTGTCCTAAATATATTTTACCTTGTAATTTGTGGCTACCAATTTACTTTCCTGTCACGGAATTTAATTTTGAAATTCTGTACTTTATTTCGTAATCTGTATGTTGTCAGAGTTTGAATATTATATCTAAATCGGAACCGAACAAAAACTGAGATGATATTTTTTAATTGGTGAGGGATGTTTTGGATTAACTTCAAATATTTAATGCTGTACTATTTGAATCTGCATCATATATCCGTATAAATAAACGTTATTCAGATTCTTTCTAATCCTACATGGTCATTTTTATTGACGCTCAATTTTTTAGGTATTCACAAGCCTCTCAGTTCATAATTTTGCAAATATGCGATTTATAGAAAGAAACGCTTTGAACGTTATTGAGATTTTTTTTTTTTTTTGATTTATGGAAATTATACATCAAATTGGTACCATTGTAGTAAGATGATATATTTAAAAAGCTCGTTTCAAAACCATAATCATCTTATAAAAAAAGAACGTTAAAAAAGGTATCAAGATAATTTTTTCTTTTTACTTAATTTTATATTAAACGTAGTAAGTTTTAGTTTTACTTCACACTTTTATGCTTAGATTAGATTGTTCAGTCTTTTTTTTTTTTTTTTTTTCCTTGAAAAGTATATTTAACATGCCTAATGAATATGAAGCTATAATATAGGCACTCTTTTCTTTTTCTTGTGTAAAACCTGCAATTACTATAGTTAACCTGTTGTCTGCTTTTTGTTGAAGAAAATTCATATTAGCATTTTTTGTGGTAAACCAGCTTATTTTGGCTTCGTTTATGTGTACTGATTTGAATTGTCCTTAAGGGTTCAAAAAATTGAAGAATGAAAAATTAAAAACAAAAAATAAATAAAAACTGAAAGCTTTCAGATTTTATATTTATGTTAAAATTTTGTGTGTTACCTTTACTTACTAAATATCATGTTCGTCGCAGTTACACAACAAAAAATTCAATTCAATAGCAATATCATAAAATATTTAAAAACGACATATCTTTCGAATTTCCAATAAACAAACTAGTGCGTTGGAGATAAAAAGGATTTTTGTTTCATACAGTGTTTCCATCGCTCGTTCTGAAATCGTTGAGTTTGTTAATCAAAAACTCGGTAAAATTTTACAAAATAGGAAATAGATGATAAAACAAATTCGAAATTTAAAAAATTCGAGCTTTCATGGGCCCATGTTCGAGTAGAGGATTACGGTATTCAAACTTTGATGTCTCTAGGCAGCGTCGTTTTCTCACAATGTGAGAAACATTCATACCTTCATGCAGATTCTTCATTATTCAATATTCTTTAAATGTAATATAGGGAGTAGTATTTCGTGGCAACAACTTAAAAAATGATACTTCATTTATAGTGAACCGACGCAATATGCCATTTCGAACCTTTCTGCACTAAAACTTCTTTGGGCTGATGTTTTTAGTCGACAGAATATACCGGATGTCAAAAATGTCCATTTTTTTATTAAAACACCATTTATTTGTAAATATCTAGCTCCTTCAAGACATGGCAGATATCATAATTGGACAACGTACTTAGCTCATGGTATATGGCAAAGACGTAACCAGCCAATGTAAATTCTATTTTTTGGCTATATTCCAAGGCTTGTTATTTGGGGCTATATATATCCAGTATGATAGTTATCGCTTTTAATGGGGTTAATACCTTCATAAATTTATTCCTTTTTTTTGTTTCGCGTAAAAGATGACCCTCTTATCGTGCGACTAATTGCAGCAATAGCGATAAAATTTACTTTCTCCTGTATGTTATTAAAGTAAAATAATTATAATTGCAAATATTATATCAGATGAAATAGTTCCCTGATCGCTTTTGATTTAATGATAATAGCAACAGAGGTAGAATAAATGTTCTTCGTATTTATGCAACTACTTAACGACTACATAAAATGTTTTATATGAAGGATATTTTTGACATGGATTCGATTATTAAATTTAGGGATATTAAGTATCGTTCAACTTTTGAAGATTTTATTGGTTAATTTAATTAGATTAATATTTTTTCTTTGAAATAATTTACTTATCTTCTTATGCAGTCTTACATGCGGTTCTGATCGGCTCAGGATCCACTGTAATTCGACACGCTGAAGCCATAATAACTTATTAATTTGAAGCCATAATAACTCATTACTTGAGGAGGAATAATTAATAGATAAATTCTTCCTCTTCACGTACGTCAATGCAAAAGAAAAACCTTTTATATACGTCAGCATTTAATTTCTAGAGTTTATTCTATAACAAATGATTTTACATGGAGAAAGAAATCTAAATTGAATGTTGCACCCCCTGAAACTTGTGCTCCATTCCTAGTCCTGCCTTCACAATTTCTGCAGAAGCAATGAAAACGATATTCCAAACTTTATGTTCTGTATAATTATTAAGGAAATTATGCACTTTAATGAAATGCATTAAAATTAATATGTCTGAAATAAATAGTTTAATTTGAAAGCTAGTTAAAAATTCTAACACATGTAAAGATTCTACAGTTATTTCCATTTAGCAAATATTTCTAAATGTCATTAATTTAGCTCTAATCAACAAATATGACGACCGCTAGCTCTCTGAAAAAAATATTGCATGTAAAATAAAAAGTTTCTCTTTTTAACGTTTTATTTTTGTAACGAGTTAAAGTAACAGCTTTTCAGTCATTATCACTAGAAGATATAACATAGACAAAATCGGAAACAAAGCATGTGAAGGATTAGTTAGTAAAATCATTAGGTTATATCGAAGCAAGAGAAGTCAGAAAAGTGCAATGTCTCGCTGCGACTTGAACCTTGACCTCTCGAATACGCGCCGAGTAGAAAATACCTTATATACTCCGTTTTTAAAGGGCGACTGGGGATTAGGGTACTCAGTCGCCAATTCGCAGTGAAAAATTAATGTCCACAACGTTTTAGTTCTGCCGCCATTTGTAGAATCATTAGGTTATTTTGAAGCAAGAGACCTGAAAAATCTGGAATGACCTGGCCTGTAACATGGACCTCTCGAATACGCGCCGAGTGTGCTACCGTTACGCCAAGAAGCATGGTGAAAGGAGAGAGAAAATATCTTATAAGTTTATGAAATGTATTTAACAGGAACTTCTCTTGTCTATTTCTGGATAAATACTGCTGACTATCAAGCTTTTTTTATTGTACAAAGCTCTTTTTATGCTGCTTAGTTATAAAAATACGTTTTTTCTTTAGTAAATTTATTAAGAAGGACCTAAATGTGTAACCTCCTAGTTTGAATTACATTTTTCAACTTAAACCAACAGCTTTTTATTTGAAACTAATGTTCAGTCTCAGAGTTATTGCCAAGATAACAAACTAAAGTAGAATTCAACTTAATTAATTAAAACTTCATGACCGCCAGATGTGGGTTACGTACCTGAACAAGACTCAGCAGTAAATGAATAGAAATAGCACCGTTCAGATGAAATGGTCAAGTTAAGTTTCTAATGCCGTAAATCAACTTGATTTGGATTGCAGTCTACGTCTGCCTATCAGTTAACATCTGTGAAAATTATCATTTACGACTCGAAGATTTGCCAAACTAATATAACTAATGACTAGCCGCTCGTGCGGGATAATGGTTAGTTATTCAGACTATCGTACTTAAGGGCCCGGGTTTGAATTTCGGATAAAGCATGGATGTTTTTAAATGTATAGTGTATCTGCGTTATAGGGGGCTCTAAATATATGGAGAGCCGAAAGTACTCTCGGTGGATTGGTTGTTGGGGAACAAGGGTGGGAGATCCTCGTACACATCTACCGGGGTGCTGTCCCTCAAAATTGGGGTGGAAATGAGCAAAATCGTGCTGTCACCTATAACGTGTCCAAACTTCTTGCCAACGACAGGCGTAATCTTGCACCCTTGCTGCGATGAATTTCGTGTGCTTGTTCGGTAGGATGTGAGTGTGTGTGTGTGTGTGATTATGGTAAAGCCTCGAGGGCTGTCTGCCTAAGGGAAGGAATGCCTTCGTGGAGGACGTTCTAAGAGAAACTGGCTCCCATACACGTTACACATGGGGAAAACCACGAAAACACCCATGCGCGCCAGCCCGTTCGCGGGATTCGAAACTTGGACCGAACTACCAGTGTTCAGCGACTTTACCGCTCGGCCGCTGGTGGGCTGTTTGGATGTCAATCAAGCAAGACTAGTCACAACAACAACCCAGCTAACTAACGAAGTCGCTATTTAACCAAAGAGATCTAGGGACAAAGTAGTCATAACTGTAATTCACTTCAGTGGAAGTTATGTAACTTGCGCATTTATCAGTTACATTTAACATGTGAAATTTATATCAGTTTCTAAACTATTCTCTGCGTTAGCTAATTTACACTTTCATTTAAAATGTACTCTTGCACATACAAAATCAAAAATTTAACAAAAAAAAAAAAAAAAAAAAAAAAAAAAACGAACTTGCTATACTGCTTTTCATCAGTGTTTGGAATATCGCCCATTTTATTTGTAAGCACAGCATAAATGTACCATTAAATTTAGTCTTTTTCAGTAACATGTAGAATTTTTTAATCAGCGTTATTGTTTAATTAATTATAAAAAGGTCATCATTTTTCTTCAAATCACTAAAAATGTAGATATCATTCGAATTATTTTCTTTAGAATTCATAATTGAAAACAAAATAATGCACATTTTAATAACTATTAACAAAATATTAATACACAATAAAATTATAGTTAAATAAATCTGAGGTAGATCTATATGAATACGGTAATTTTCATAAGCAGTATATAAATAGTGTCGCAAAATGCATACAAACGCTCACATTACTAAACCATTTCAGAAAGTATCTCTATAAGATTTTTTTTAAACTATGAGTAAACTATGAGTTAATTATACTTTTAATAATTAAAGAAAATCTATTAAAAAGAGATCTACTTCTCCATCGCAGAAGCTGCTTTAAGGAGAAGATAAAATTGCTGGAAACTGTCTAGGTAATGATATAAGGGTATGTTTATATTCTTACTATCTCTAATTGAAATATAAATAAGTAACTGTGTTTGTCTCTGTGTGTCGTGTCGAAACTATAAATACGTAACTTGAAGCTAATAAAATAAAGAAGCTGAAATAAATTAATGCGAATCCCTTAGAACAGGAAAACGAATTAATTAGCTTAAGTATTTTTAAGTATTTACGTGTGGCATAAGTTATGTAATTTGTAGAATTGTAGGACTCTCAGACTGCTAGTACTTAAAGGTGATAGCAGAGTTATCCTCATGAAAATTTTATTGCAAGGTACAGCAAATACCTCTTTCTGTAGAGAGAGCATGTTCTGTAGCAGGGGAGTTTCCTGCAGATTATGTCTCTTTCAGATATATACTCGCATGGCATATTTAGTCTGTCTAGCTAGTAGTAATTCAATAGCTAAAGAATAAATTAAAGTGTTTTTGATGCTTAAGTTTAATATGTGTGAATAACTATTTTTTTGTTCAAACTTACTGATATAAGAGTATTATTTTGCAAGCCTTGCTGCATAAAATTGTTTGATAACATTTTAGACAATTATTGTTATTCCAAACATCATAATGCTGCTAAACAAGAAACACGAACTTTCTTCACTGCATTTATGTGCACTTATAATCCTTTCCAGCAAGCGTTTAGAGACTGCATTAGCAGCATTTTTGTCGCATAAAGCACAAAAATACCATCACTAGATAATTGGGTATTAAAAATGTCAGGAAATGTTTGACGTATCAATATCGTATTTACATTCCATAGCGTACTTTTGTTCTTAGCGCTTGCAGAGTATGTATTATACATTAGGTATTTTCGGAAGCAGGCAGGATGAAAAATTAGCAACATCTTCTCCGGGAATTGAACCACGGACCTCTGGAATACCGGCCCAGCGTACCGAACCACTACACCACGAAGGCACGCTAGGAAGGCGGGAGAAATACCTTATAATATTACTCAGAAATTTTCAATTCATTTACATGATTTTGAACTTAAACATTCATCTTATGAAACAGATTATTCCTCCAACTTAATTGGAAATAAATTGGAAACATTCGCACATCATTCCAAACTTTTATATTTAAATCCTCATCCCCCTTTCGAACTCTACTCCTGTATCTCAAACGGGAAGCTAATTATGGAAATGGAGTAGGCATAATGTTACGTCGGAGGACCTCAAGATGCAATATGTAAGAGATGTTTGTAATGAGCTTCGAACACAGCATCGCTTTGATGTAAAATTTATACCAACTTTCAACAAAGAATTACTTTGTTTTAAATTATTTTGAATTTCGATACAAACTGTTATTTTCAGTACCAGTGTTCAGCAGGAAAGCATTAAATATATCCAAAATCCTTTCTGGACATTGCCTTTTTCCTTGTTCTTCACCTTCATCCAGTAAACCTAATATGATACTTCGAGTTTTCATGGTCTGTAATTTTCTCCTTGGTTCCTTTCAAAATTTTATCAAGTCAGACTGTCAGCAATAACAGTATTCGTATTTAAACTGCATAACAGAACAATGACGTGAACAGTTCAAACGACGTGAAGCAATACACAAGAAATAAATAACTAATTGTAATAAAGGCTGTAATTAAAAATAATGTTTGTTATAGCTTAATGACATGCCTTGCTGAACTGAGTTAAGCTCTTTCATTACCTTCCCAGAAAATGTGCAATTCGAGAAAGTTTCCCATCTTGATTTTCGAATAGTAAAAATCTCTACAAAATATGCAAATTATGGCAAAGCTTGCACTTCTTCTCTCGAGGCCTATTTAGAGACTTTACATTTTATACTAAAGTAAAAGATTGATTGCATTTTGCTAGTTTCCAAAATTTAAATACGCCTTCATCTTTCTCATCTATTAACTTAGGTTTCATTAATAATGACATGCTGTCTTGAAGATTAGAAATAATTCGCTTAGCAATACTTATACTAACCACTGAATGTAATTTAGCTATTAAAGTTCAAAAGTTTTAATATTTTATGCCAAGTTCTGTTATCATCTGTTTCATGAAAGAGAAAACATCGGCTCTATAAAGTAAACACTAGCATGACGGAAGCACACTTTTGTGCTTATATTTAAGAACGTTAACTTCCAGACATAAAAATTTACAGTAATTTCTTGCATTATTTTGAAAATATTTCTCTTTAATGATTAATAATAATGCACCCATTATTTCAAGAAAGTTTCATAATAAGAAGAAAATTTAAATGTCTTTCTAATCTTAGAAACTCCAAGCCTTACGTGTTTTTCTTTGGTAGAAAGAAACCAATGTTTTTGGATTTGACTTCTGAGTTGTTATCTATTCTAGCCATTTCTTTTGTTGAAATTTTCTGAATTTTTACACTTTTCTAAATGCATAATTTCTCAAAACTATTACATCACTAAACAACTAAAAAGCCAAATCATGGAATCCTTCAAGATGATATTTGGAAAAGAATCTCGAAATTATTAGTTAAATTTAAATGCCCTCCTGACCTTAGAAACTTAGGTCTTATGTGCCTTTCTGTGGTAGGACAAAAACCTTCTTATTGATTTGATTTCTGATTTGTCACTTAATTTAGCCATTAACTCTTTGTGAAATTTTCTTAATTTTCATACTTTCCTTATTACATCTTATAGTCATTAGGTTATTTTGAAACAGGAGGCATGAAAATTGTGCAATATCCTCTCTGGTACTCGAATCCTGGATCTCTAGAAGACGCGTCGAGTATGCTTCCAGTTGCACTACGAAAGTATGCGGAAAAAAGAGAGAAAGCACCTTAAATACTACTTGTTTAAGGGCGACTGAGGATCAGGGGCTCAGTGAGCCACTGGTAGAGTAATTTTTTTTTTTTTTTTTTTTTTTTTAAGCAGAAAACACTCGAAGCGCATACATTCGGCAGCTTCAGAGTTCGAATCCCAGCCAGAGCACTGCGGATTTCTTCAGTTTCCTAACGTAGCATCGAAAAATTCTAAAAGGAATTATAAGTCGCGTTCGAACTAAGGTAGTGGACTATAATTTCATCACCACTACGATTTCGCGATTGGACCCCTTCATTTCCAGTTGCCCATTAAACGGGGAAGTATGTAAGGTATTTTCTTTTATTTCCGCATTCCTTCGTGGTCTAACTGGAAGCACCCTCAGCGCGTCCCGGCGAGGGCATTGCTCATTTTTCCCGTTTCCTGGCTTAAAAAATCCTAATGTCTCTACAACTTCTAAGACTTATTTTTAGATATTTTTCACATTTCAGCATTGATATAATCTAATGACTCTATAGCGTAAAAACGTAATTGCATACTAGACTGGCTTTAAAATTTCTATTTGTTTAATGCTGAAAATTGCAGTTCTATTAAATACTTCTTTTTCTATTTGGCTCCGAAATTGGCATTTTCTTCATAGCTTTTCCGTAGTACTTAAGCCTACTTTTCCCCCTATAATGAAGCGGCCAGGAGCTCCTTAAGCATCCTCTGAGAATTTTCGGATTAATCGGTCATTTACCCGTTTCGACATAAGGAACGTTGCCCAAGGATATCACAAGGCGTGACCGATATTACGCTTGCTGAAGAGAAATAGTATACTACAAACATCCGTGCCTTCTCTGGAATTCGATTCCAAGCCTAACAATATGCCAACTAGTTGGCTGAAACATTTAATTACAGTAACTCTTTCCAGGAAGTGCAGTGTAACTTAAACGAATTGTTTTAAAGTGTTTTATTGAGAAATATCAGGTGACCGTGTGAAGCTTAAATAACGCTTATCTATTATCTGTACTATTATTACTTAAAGCGTATGAATCAGAAAGAATGCGCCTCGTAGATCGACTTTAAATATGGAATATACTTTTAATTTACTTCTTGTTTTGTGTAAACTTATGAAATTTTAATAGATAAATTCACCTGATTAAAAGCACTGGATTACCACGCCTTGGAAAAAATAAACACATGATCTACGTTCCAGTCTATTTCCAATTGGCAAAGTATAAGATATTTAATTATCTTTGAAATTCAATGAACAAACTCAGCTGTTTAAAAAGAAATGCATTGCCTCCACTCGAGAACAATACGTTAATATTCCACTTGCCGATTTGTTGCCATTCAGTAAAGTGCAAAGTAATTAATTTAACATTCAAATTTTACCTGTCTCTTATTAACAAATTAATGCCATATAAAACAATAGAAGTATTTTTAATATAATTTCTTTTAATGTATCTGTTTCATTTAAATAAAAATCTGATGTATACACCACATGACTTCTTTGCAAGGGATATTAAATTATAAGCATTTTTTCTTGCATTTTATTTACATTATTGAATTGAATTAAATCTACTTCGTCAATAGCGCATGCACCACAGCAGAATAAATGCACTCTTTAAAAATTCACTATATTTGTTTACCATAGCTACACTCTGGCGGTAGGTTCACTTAAAAGCGTTATATTTCGTCCATATTATAACTCAGAATGCACAAAATTTGTATCATTTGAAGAATTATCTAATCGTTACCACATATTCTATTCAAATACCGTAATAAATCTAGAACGACGTATAAAAGAAATTAAGCAATAAAAACAAAAAAGAAAAACGTTTTTCATAGACGATTCAGTATTTCTCATTCAATTAATTCAGTTCTCATTTCGCGACAATGCAAAAATACATAAAAACTCAAAATATCTATATTAAAAATTACGAAGTAAATCTTAATTACTTATCTCCTCAAAAACATTTTAGAAAGGTTTAAGCATGACATAATTCGCAATAATAAATGAAGGCGTTATCTTTAATGTTGCGAAGCTTAGTCTCTCTAGAATGGCAACAAATTTACTACTCTGCCGTTTCACATGTTGTAGAGACATTAGGTACTTATTTGGAAGCCGGAGAGATGGAAAATTAGCAATCGCCTTCGCCGGGAATCGAACCACGGACCTCTGGAATACCGGCCCAGTGTGCAAACTACACCACGAAAGCTCGCTAAGAAGGCGGGAGAAATACCTTACAGACTTCTCTTTTTAAAGGGCGACGAGGGTTTTAGGGGACACAGCCGCCGAATTCTGGGTGTGGAGAATTATCATCCAACACCCTTTTAATTCGGATGCCGCTGTAGAGTCATTAGGTTAATTCGAAAAACCAGAGAGATGAAAAATTAGCAACCGCCTTCGCCGGGTATCGAACCACGGATCTCTGGAATGCCGCCCCAGTGTGCAGAACCACTACACCACAAAGGCACGCTAAGAAAGTGAAGTACCTTAAAATGTAAATAAGCATGTCCGCCATGTTATTTAAAAATAAGGCTTAGCTGCACTTAAAGAGCTTTTAATTTGTTGATAATTCTAAAAATATTGCTTGCAGATTTCCTAAAAGCATAAAAACCTTAACCGGAAGATAAGAACAACATAATTCAATCATTTCGAAAGCAAAAAATGCACAACTTACAAACATATAAGAGTAAAGAAACTGAGATCATTGAGCCGGGTAACAGAGTGGATATATATATATATATATATAAATGTGGGATTTTAAATCCATAGCTTAATACTTTTCCTCGCGCGCTGTCTAAATTTTAGCTGTTGATTGCACGAGTGAAATTGATAGAACTATCGCCACTTTGTTTCTTGAGAGGAGATGTAAGATGATATAGATGTTGTATTAATAGATGTAAGTTGATGTAGATGTTGTATTAATAGATGTAAGATGATATAGATGTCGTAATAATAGATTATAGATATTATAGATGTATTAATGTTTTATTAAATGTGTTTTGTTTGAATATGAATTGTGATTTCGAAACTAAAGAACCCACATATATATACATATATTTATCTGCTTTTGATGCGGCCGATTGGAACCAAAGTACGAGGTGCACATCTACATGTTATAGCAGACCTATATACAAAATTTCAAAGTTCTGAGGCTACTCGTTTTTGATATAATCGAGATACATACGTACGTGCGTACAGACACCATGAAAAATTATCTTCAGAATTCATTTTAAATCAGTTTTATAATTTTTTAGGCGAAACGAGTCCTTTCTTCTGTCCTTACTTTCGGATGTCACGCAAAAACACCATAAAATTGATTTGGATAGTGGTCAAATTCGATATTCTCGTTGAAATATGCTACCTGAAACTTTTGCGATTACAGTACTTCCTTATGCATTTAATTCGTGATAATCTAATTAATATATTTTATTAATTTCTACGAATATGTGTAGTGTTTCTTTATTTTTTAAACATGTATTTATTATGCCCTAGAATAATTTTGTGTTATGACAAAATATGCGTACTTATTATGCCCAAACTTTTGTGCTTTAGCAAAATGATTAAGACGTTAACAAAATAGTTGTGATAATAGTAGGCCCCACTTACTTGAAGCCAGAAATCCATTAGGCTCAGCACCGTCTATACTTCGTAATGGATTTCCGATACGAGGCAATAAAGCTCTAGTGGATGCCATAGTTATTCAGAATTAGATTACAAACACTGGTATTACCGATCTTCTCTGCAAAATAAAATTTCGGTGACTGCAAATTTTCTGTTAAAATGTTTGAATTGTTAATGATTATTCGCAAATAAAGCTTTAAGTTAGAAAACATTTTATCAGTTTCTTTCCAAATTTGCAATATAAATTCTGCTCTGTATGAATAAAACGCATGCAGTGAAACACGTGAACACAAAAAAAGGTGTGGCTTCCTAGGTTGCATTTTACTTATTTTAGCTAAAATAAAATTCCGTTTGCTTTCTTAGAGTTAACCTTTATTCTTTATTACTGTACATTCCTCTAAACGTTTCCCTAAATGCCCAATTTTTATAACTGAGCTCTAATATTTATCTCTCCTCCTTTAAAGCATTCCGTTTACATCTTGAATATATTTCTTTAGTAAAAATGTAGTAGAATTTTTTGAGTTAATGGTTATAGTTTAGGTCTGTTAAGGAAAAATCATTGACAAGTAGAAATAAACTTTCATGCATATACTTAAAACATATTTTATTACATTATTACATATTAAATATTTTATTAGATACCTGTATTAATGCTTGGTTGAAAAATATTTTCCTGGTTTTTCATGTTTAAGCTATAAAGATGCGTAGAATAAATTTTGTATATTTTAACGCTTTTAAAGTAAATTGTATGTGTTTTGAACAACTTTATTTTCATCTACTTATTATAGTACTTTAATCTAATACAAAAGTTCCAGTTTTCGAGTTTAAATCGCGGTGTTCTTCATATTATGCTGCACTTTCATTTTATATTCTATATATATATATATAAGGGGCTTAAATGTTTGTCGCCGATAGTTTATTGGTTGCTTGCGTACCTGTAAATTGTTTTATTCTCCGTGCAGTGCAGCGCGTGACGAATATTATGAGAAAGCTAAGCCGGAAAAATTAAAAATACAAGAGCATGTGCATTTAGCATTTAATAAATAAATTTAACCTCTATATATAATAGAATTCGGAAATATGCAACTGGCAAAAACCGGCAACAATAAAAAAACAAATAAAATGAAATGAATAAATATCTTTATCATATGCGGCTTAAGTGTCTGTTTGTCGCCGATATTTATTGGTTGCTTGCGTAACTGTACTAGCCAATGCGGTGAAGTTGCCACGGCACAGCTCTGCCGCTTGAATTGAGACGTAAACAATTTCCTGTAAAACTTGCCTTTGCTATGACCATTAATAAGTCTCGGGCCAAACGCTTAAGTGTATTGGCATTTTTTTACCTGAGCCTGCATTTGGACACGGTTAAATTTATATTGCCTGTTCAAGAGTTGGTGAAAGAACGGATGTAAAATTAAAAATAATGGACGGTTCTCTGCAAGGCGAGCTTAAAAATGAAGGAAAGATCTACACAAGAAATGTTGTGTACAAAGAGATCTTTGAAATGTGAATTAACATTTTATTATTTAAATTACCTTTATTTATTGAGCTAGCGGTGGGCTCTTAAGAAATGTACCGACAGTGGTTTCCTTCATTGCATTCTACTTTAAGCAATTAAGCAAGTAGATGGGGGAAACCCTGTGGGGCAGTAAGCAAAGCGGCGTCCTCGCCGCCTGCTCTGGGTAATTCAGTTTGAATTAGCAGACGCCTTTGCACAAATCATTTTAACTATAATTTATAATATCTAGAACAGCGGTCATTTCGTATGACCGCTGGGCTTTCTAGTTTCATTCTATAAGGATATAATTAGTTTGGATTAATTGTGAAGTTTGGTTTAATATTTTAGAGCGATTTATGCAAATACATAACTATTATTAATTTAATTTATGTAAATACAATTTAATTTATGTAAATAAATCAATTTAATTTGTGTAAATACAGTTTATATAAAATTCAAGAGATTTCAGTTCCCCGTTAATTAAATTTTCATTAGTTTTTAACAATTTAATTTTAACTTTTTATTATATTTTTCATTTGTTTATAATTCTTAGTTTTCGTAGGATAAATGCTTTAATTATTTAAGAAAGGTCTAGTTTAATAACCAGGAACACAGTATATGACGTTAGAAGCAGTATTTTATATAATTATATTATTGATGTAAATATTTATGAAAATTGGCAATGTAATGGATATTATAAAACTTATAAAAGTTGCAGTTGTAAATCTTTATACATAATATTATGTGACAATGTAAATTCAGTCTGTAAACACTTTTTACTGTTATCTATATTGCTGCATGCGTACAGATTCGTAATAGATTGAATGCACACAGTACCGATGATAGGTTAATAAAATGATAGTATTTTTATCAAACGAAACACTGCAAAGTTCTGGAATTTTCCACAAAAATCCCCGTACAAGTGTTCACAGTATCACAGAGTATAATCAGTAATTATTAAGATTACTCGGATTACTAAGAACGTTAAATACAACGCAATGCAAAGCGCATCTAAACACGAAGCTAACAGAGATCTAACTAACAACTCGCAACAACAATAAAATGCCCACCAGCGGCGGAGCGGTAGAAGTCGCTGAACACTGGTAGTTCGGTACGAGGTTCGAACCCCGCGAACGGGCTGGCTGCATGGGCGTTTTCGTGGTTTTCCCCATGTGTAACGTGTATACGAGCCAGTTTCTCTTGAAAGTCCTCCACGAAGGCATCCCTCCCCTTAGGCAGATAGCCCTCGAGGCTTTGCCATAATCACACACACACACACACACGCGCAACAACAATAACTGAGTGCAGATACTCTCTCTGGCCTTATAAAGTTTTCAACGAGCCGCCGGGATATTTCGAGTACTTTCTTCTTCTCGATATTACTTGAAAACAATATGAGGGTCAGGTTGCGGCTAATATAGTGATCAATTGTATTTATTCAATTACAATACCTATTTCAGTGATCCAGGGCCCGGACCAATATGTCCCCAAGTGGTTGCCATGTTAGAAGACTTTTGGAAACTTGTCGCCAATGACAAAATATGTCCCCGAAACCGTTGTCAGCTTGCCGATACCCCGCCAAATTACCGAGATAGCCAATTACTCAATGTTAAATGGGCTTACCCCTGTATTCTTGCTTTTCCGCATAGCTCGTCTCTTTAGATTTTTACATGTTACAATATACAAAAGAAATAAAACAATTGTACTGAAAATTGCCCTGAAATTACCTATCTAAATACAAAATTTGTAACAATATGCATTATTAAAAAGTTTATTGTTTTAACCATTTTTGCATTAAAGCATTGCTATATTTTAAAATGAAAAAAAAAATTTTTAATAAAAATTTAAATTATTAAGAACATCTGTAATTCAATTAAATCGCTCAATTTGTTTAACTGACAAATCACTGTTTGTTACACTTAAGGGCAGATGGATATCTTATGCCGAAGGGATCGCAAGAACTCTCAATTTAGGTGAACGTGTATAAATTACTTCTTACGTTCAATAAAAGTGTTTTTTCACAATTCCTACGTCTTGTCATTCATACATTTTGAACTTAGCGAATAGCCGCTAGTTCAAGTAAAGATCTAGCCAGCTAAATAAGCATTAACGTAGCTAGAATCTTATAAGATTAATGATAAACTGAAATTATCAAGATATCTATATTTTACTCACTTACTATTTTACAATTATTAGCTTAAGATTAGCGTGACTTAAACTGTGGATCGCTACTCCAAATGGCGTCGCAAAGCAAAACGCTGGGGCCCGAAAATTTAATTCAGTTACAAGAATTTAAAGAAATGCAATTTCTTCATTTTCTTTAATATAATTAAGTACTTTTTCCATAAAAGTCAATTATAAAATTATAACACTAGGTTGAGCTGTAAATTACATTTACATGTTGAAAGTAGGAAACAACTTAAAAACATTTTATAAAATAAGCTTTTATTTAAAATGGATATGGTAATTAATGCACTCGAAGAAGAACAATAATTTATCATATAATTTAATGGGAATATTAGAATTAATAATCTTATTTACACTTACAATTCTATTATAATTTTACGCCGGGAATAATAAAAATATAGGCCACCTAAGTAACGAAATATATTAATTTAATTGCACTGTGAAATGAATAAGCCATTATCTTTTTTAAATTTATCGTAATTCATAATTAAATGGCTTACACATTTGGCAATGTAATTAAATTAATAAAAGTAAAAAAGGTAATGTTTTATACTTTAACAATGCAATTAAATTAATGGATTTCTTTATTTAAGCGCCTCACGCTTTTATTTTTCTCCATATAAAAACTGTAGATGAGTTCTGTAAATAGAATTATTTAATAGATTATTCATGTTAAAATGTATGATAAATTAGTTTTCTATTTTCATATCCATTTTAATTAAAAGATTATTTCATAATTATATTTTATTTTCTGATTTACAGTCTCAATTACACTTTGTCAGTGACGAAATTTTCAGTCGTTTTTTAAACACAAGCAATAAATTATAAGAAAAATTACCCCTTATGAAATACAGAAAAATGAATCAAAAGGAATCTGAAAGCTTTCAAATTTTATATTACACCCCCGCTTTCTTAGCGTGGCTTCGTGGTGTAATGGTCGGCGCATATTAGAGAGGTCAGAGAATTGAGTCCCGGGTTGGGTATTGCTCATTTTTCACGTCTCTCAGCATCAAAATTTCTAATGTCACTACAGTGACGCCAGAACTAAAAAAGGTGGTGGATGAAGGTTCTCCACCACCAGGATTTCGCGAATGGATTACCTAATCAACAGTCGCCCTATAAAAGACAAAGTATATAAGGTATTTCTCCCGCCTTCCTAGCCTGCCTTCGTGCTGTAATGGTCAGAATGCTCGGTGCTTGTTTGAAAGATCCAAGTTTCGAGTTCCGGAGATGACAGTGATCATTTTTCACGTCTCCCAACATTATAAGGTATTTTTCCCACCTTCGTAATGTGCCTTTGTGGCATAGTGGTTCTGAACACTAGGCCGGTATTCCAGAGGTCCGTGGTTCGATTCTCGAAGAAAGCGTTGCTAATTTTTCCTCTTTCCGGCCTCCGAAAAAAAAATCCTAATGTCTCTACAGAGGCACCGGAACTGAAAGGGTGTTGGACGATGGTTCTCCTCAGCCAGGATTTGGCGATTGAGTTGCCTAAAAAACCCAGTTGCCCTTTAAAAGCAGAAGTATATAAGGTATTTATCCCGCCTTCCTAGCGTGCCTTCGTGGTGTAGTGGTTCAGCACACTGGGCCGGTATTCCAGTGGTTCGTGGTTCGATTCCCGGCGAAGGCGTGGCTAATTTTTCATCTCTCCGGCCTCCGAAAACTTCCCAATGTCTCTATAGGAAAAAAAAACTCCTAAAGTCGCTACATCTTTATTGATTAAATATAATGTTCTTCAAACTTAAAACAGAGAAAATTCAATTCAGCAGGTTAAATTTTTACAAAATTTTACATAAATAATAGAACAATTTCAAAATTCAAAATTCGGGCTTCTAAGTGCCCATTTTCGGTTGGAAGAGTGCGTTTCTTTATATGTAATACATGAGGATAATATTTGGTGGCAACAGTTTGAAAAGTGAAATGCAGTTTTGAAATTAATAGCCTATCTGAGCTAACGCTTTTTGGGCTAATAAACTGGACGTCATTCAGAGAATTCAGACGTCATTCAGATCGCTTTGAATATTCAGCTTCGAAAATTGGATATCATAAAAATATTACAATAAGCTTTTGTTTGAAGCTAAAATGAAAATACGAATTTCGCGAATTCATCATTTAAAGGGGTGAAGCTGGCAAATACGTCATTAAATGCTCCAAGACAGCAAGCTCAAGAGCAATTTTTCTGCAAAAATGTTTTTTTCTCTGTCTGCTTTAGACTGCAATGCATTATTTTTAAAATTGCAAAAGTCCCTCAATTAATACTTTTATCATTCTTGAACATGAAGGTGAGCGATGCTCAGCTTCTGTTCGTATGTTTGGGGAAACTTACGTGTTACTTGGTAATACAGAAGTCAGTTGATGTGAACAAAAAATAAATTAGTAAAATAAAAATTATGACAACAGATGAAGTGCGCTTTAAGGGCATAATAATTTTTTCTAAAATACTTTTTTCTCAATTCCAGAAATATAGGCATATTTTGAGGCATCTGTGGGTTGAAGAAGAAAACAATCTGTTGAATTAAGAAAAATGATGAAAGATTTACAGCTCTATTCGCGTAGAGCTGTGATCAATACTAAGAAACTTAGGTGTAAAGAAATGGGATTCATCTTCAGGAATTAATAAAAGATTGTATGACACCTATTTTTAGGTCTCTGAATACATTTATTTTTAAAAGGGGAATTTAATTAATCAAATTGCTGTTCCAAATGTAATACGGCTTAAGCAAAATGTTCTCTAGTGGCGTGCTTTAGAAACTAAATTTGATTATTAGTAAATATTCTGTTTCATTAAATATTATATTGCATTTGTATCTTGAGTAGCACTTTGCAAACTGGTCGCGAATAATGTTGCAAAAACTTTGCAATATGTAGTCTTTAAGACGCCCAGTCCGCTAAACTCCACTGTTTTGTGTTACATAATGATTTATTCAGAAAAATAAGCTTAAAATTAATGTATTTTTCTTATTTTTTAAAATTTTGTATTCCTTGTATTTTCTAATGTTTAAATAATTTATCATTTCCTGAAAAACAGAAGATAATACAATTTTTTCTCTTTAGACTAAGTATGCATAATTAAGAATAGCTTTAATTATTTTCAGTACTTTAAACTATATTTTTGAAATAACTTAAATTCTGAGTTACGATTATTTAAAATTTCATGATTTTTTCCTTAATCCTTTAGTATGCAAGTAAGAGTAATTATGAAAGTGGTTATTATAAATATATAACAACAATAGTAGGTTTTAAGTAAATAAAACTCAAGAAAATATAAATAAAAGTAAAGCTATATATGTGGGTAAAAAAAAGAGCGTTTTTAATTATATCAGCATTATCACATTTATTTCTGTTAAATCTCAGACACAATGAAATTTGCACCTGTTATGATAAATTAGGAAGAGTAAGGTAACATAATCAGTATTTTACCTGAACTCAAGTATAAATTTATTCGCATTTCATAGTAAAAAAATATAACCATTAACTTCTATATCTCCAAGATATGCAAATGAAAGACTGTATAAAGTAGTTAATAAATGTGATTAACAATATTTCATACTAAAATATACCTAAATCTAAAAACCAAAAAAAACTCCCATATTCATATATAAAATGAAATAATAACCTAACAAACAACATACATGACAGCACTATTTAAGAAAAAACATGAACTAGTAGTGTTTGAAAGTATAAAAAGCAGAAGTAATGTAACAGAACTAAAATTTCCAATTAATAAAACAATATTTGTGTTTTTTTAAATAGTAAGCAATTAAAAGTGCAATAACTATGTATTGCAGTATTTACTAGTAATGCTGATGTTTCTTAACGCCATTTCTTTCGATCATATGTAAATGTATTTACTTATTTTTAGTTTCTATATATTAGAATTGTATGAGATTAAAATAATCATTTCACGCACTTTTTATAATCAATAACTTTTCTTTTGTTACTGTACAGAAATAATTTAAATAATATAGTATAAGATAGTAAGCTAAGTACGTTAAAGTAACATTTTCGTTAAATAGCATACGATGAAACTTTTTGTCTCTATTTACTATGAATTTCTTTGTTATCACATACACATAAAATGTAAGCGAAGAAAATAGAATATACTTATATTTAATAAAGAATAAAATCTAATTTCCAACGTTCATTTATTAAACTAATCTAATAGACATAAATAACGGCAATATTTAAAAAAACGCGAATTATATAGTGTTTGGAAGAATAGATACCAAACGTCAAGTAATAAAATTGCAATTTGCAATCAATAAAAAAATATTTAGTATTTTAATATTACACAATTAAATATCACATAATTATAGATTACAATATTTCATATTAATGCTTATATTTCCTTAACACTTTTTTTCATCATATGCGGAACGTTTGAGCACCAACCTGTAATACAATAATCGATTAATATGAATGATATACGATATAGCATTTAGGATGTTATAACCGAATCCGTGTATCCCAATACTGCACCGCTGGAATCACTGAATATTGGAGAACACCACCATATAATTTTAATCACCGGAAACACACAGAACACTAAACAGAACACTTTTTCACTGTATGGACGATTGCAGCCGGTGTCGTCTTGTAAAGCAGATATTTACAAACAAAATAAGCAGAAATTCGGCATTACCATGATGATTTTGTAATACTTCTTCGGCGAAATGAAGCAACTCCAATGATGGAACACAGCAATAACTTTTATTTAACACTCAAAAATGGTGACATATAAAAAAAAAGAAAGAAAAAAACATATTCTAACACTTAAAAATAATTTACATTCTTCGTGTGAGAGTCGCAGGTGGCACTCGAGTCTGTTTTCAAATATTGCCATTCACAAATACCTTAATTTTCATCTATTTAAATTATTTAAACTACAAAATTTTAATACTATTTAAAGCTGTTACAACCTCTCCCCCAACGGAGAGACTTTTTCCGAAGGGAAAAGTTCTGTAAATTTCGAAAGTTTATAAGCTCGGCTTGCTCAATTGCTTAAAGAGAAAAGATAACTTCTCTCATAAGTTTCCAAATTTTCAGGCCGAAAATTTTAAATTTTAAACAAATATTTTTATACCACATTTAAATAGGAAGAAAATGGACAGTGTTCAAATTTAAGCATTTTTGAATTAAGCAAATTTAAGCAATCAAAACCAAGCATTTTTGAATGCATGGAGATCGACAAAAACGTAAAAACGTAACTAAGAGTTCATCAGAATTTTTATAGGTAATGAATTTCGTATTTTCGTTCACAGTTTCTCTAATTTGGATGTCAACATTTATTAGTAATTTATCAAAGCCATTAATTTTGTCGTTTTCCATGAAAAGTGTTAATATTTCTCCTTTTCCATTACTTTTCCGTTCTGCTTCTCTTGACTGTCGGTGATTTTTTTCGCCACATATATTGGACAGCCATTATATATGCATGTATATGCATCGTCTTTTAACATTGGACGTTTTCTCGGAATTCTTAAAATCGCCCTATTTTTATCAGTGAATACATCTTTTCTTTTTTTTTCTTGACGGCGCCTAGATCTCTTCCATGGTGGACCAGTTCCTCGGCTATAATTCACAGCAAAGCCTTTCCTCAGTTCATCTGTGCCTTTCGGATAATATTCATTTGTCATTTGCTTTCGACAATTGTTTTCTTCGTGTATTAGTATCGGCTTTGATATTAAATCAAAAGCCGAAAGATGATGATAACGCTGCATTGCAAAATGATTCTCAATATTAATTTCTTTATCGTTTTTCAAATTTTCGTGAACATCTTCCCCGTTTAATTCTGGTGATTTAACTTTTTCTTCAAATACATCTCTGGTTGCTTTATTTTCTTCCTTCATCGGTTCCAAGATCTGCTCTTCAGCTATTTTTCTTTTCCTTTGAGCTCTAGTAGAAACGGCATTAAAATGGTATCACAAAGTTTACGTTCAAGTGATAAACTAATAAAATAAGGCAGTTCAGTGTTAACAGGAAGTAATAACCTGATATCACTAATATTACGTTCAGTGATGAACTAATAAAATAAGGCAATTCAATATTAACAGGAAGTAAAAACCTGGTATCACTAATATTATGTTCAGTGATGAACTAATAAAATAAGACAATTCAATATCAACAGGAAGTTACGTTCAGTGATGAACTAATAAAATAAGACAATTTAATATCAACAGGAAGTAATAATCTGGTATCACTAATATTACGTTCAGTGATGAACTAATAAAATAAGGCAATTCAATATCAACAGGAAGTAATAACCTGGTATCGCTAATATTATGTTCAGTGATGAACTAATAAAATAAGACAATTCAATATCAACAGGAAGTTACGTTCAGTGATGAACTAATAAAGCAATTCACTGAACGTAATATTAGTGATATCAGTAATATTACTTTAACTCGTTTTTTTGCTTTTCATTTCATTTAAGTAATAACCTGATATCACTAATATTACGTTCAGTGATGAACTGTTATGTAGAGAAATTACCGGATAGCGTTATAAAAATTAGGTGAATGATTTTATGATTTATGGAAATTTAAATTTTATTTTGATTCTGAATTATTTAATTTAAGGCTTTAATTTTGGGGGAAAACAGATGCTTCTGGAAATATTATTTAGTTTAAAAGAGTATTATTTATTTTCCTCTATTTGTAAATCTTGTACAAACTTTTATTCATTGTGAAAGAAGCAGGGAAAGGGAGGCAATTTTCGCCAAGTCATGATTTCGCGCGCTTTAGAATGTTCGAGAAAGAATTTTCATTGTTAGTTGACCTTAAGAGAGGAAAGTACGTGACGGAAAGGTCAAAGGTTGCTACTTGTCTTTCAATGTAAGTCATTCAGGTTTTTGGCGATTGAGGGTCCGGTTGTTGGCTAAGTGAAGAAGGGCGCGCATGCGCGATCACCTTTTTTTCCGCATTCTGGAGTTGAAAACGAAGATTTTGCCATAATTAAGGGAGCGATAAGTGAAGTCATAGTGGGAGCCCGTTTTGTGAAGGAGACGAAGGAAATTCGAGTTGGATACACACTTACTCTGGACTCGCTTAGGCACTCTCTGACTGACTCGCTGATTTTCGGGCTTGCTGGACAAAATGTAATTACGAAGCGGGATGTTTTCCGGCGGGGAGCGGCAAATATGCTCCCCGGCCGCGTTTGGTTAAGAGGCGAGACACACTTACTCTGGACTCGCTTAGGCACTCACTGCTTGGATTCGCTGACTTTCGGGCTTGACGGACTTGTTGACGGAGACTGAGAAAAAACTTGTGGGTGTTGCGAAGGAGAAAGGAAAAGATTTAGTCGGCATCGAGCTGTGCTTCCGGCGGGGAGCGGCAATTATGCTCCCCGGCCGCGGGTTTTCTCAAAAATGCGAAGAAAAAAAAACTGTGGAGCGAATAACAAAAAAATTAACAGAGACTTGGGTCTCTATCTGTATCGGAAAAAGTCAGGACGATCTCCTCTGAACTCCGACTTGAAAACAGAAGGAATTATGTCACCTTAGTCAACTGGAAGCCTGCGTTAGCCGTTCTCTAAAATGCCTAGCTTAATTGTCTACGTTTTCCTTGGTGGAGCTGAGAGTCTAGGCAGACAGCCGTGCGGTGTAAGCTGTTCTCTTGCTTCCAGTGGGAATAATTTTCTTCTATGGAAACCAGTAGCAGGCTTAAGATTTGACGGTATAGCTGATGTAATTTATTGTCGTGCCGTTCGAGTCTCTGTCTTGCGGATTTGCCAAGTGACGTAAGGATAGAGCTAAGATATGAGCTCTCCTCCACTTCAAGATGTCCACTCAAGATAAGTATTATTTTTTTGGTGTGTTGGAACTTTAGGCAAGTTTTTTCAAAAACGTCCTTAGCAGTAAAAACAACGTCGAATCTAAAATTTAACTCTCAGGCCATAAATTGTTTCCCTTTCCTTTCTTTTAAATCTCCAGACAAACCTTAAGCTTTTTATGAATTTAAATGAACAGACTCTCAGATGAGGTTAAGATTTTTCTTATTGTGTTGTAATTGAATAAACTGATATTTAATCTGGAACCTCTTACAGCATGTTTTCTTTATATATTTAATATGAACTTTTCCTTTATATCTTGTATATGTTTTATGTTTTCGATCCTCTCACGGCGCGGTCCCGGAATGCATTTTTTTCACAACGCAAAAATGCTGTACACGTTTCACTATACGATCACTCCCTTTAACGGCAAGTAGTTTCATATTTAACATTTAACAATATAGGAATTTCAGATATAACATGGTACCTAGAAGTAAAACTATTTAACCATGGTGTCGAAACATTTCTTCATAACAGAACTAACAAAATAAGGCAATTCAATATTAACAGGAAGTAATAACCTGGTATCACTAATATTATGTTCAGTGATGAACTAATAAAATAAGACAATTCAATATCAACAGGAAGTTACGTTCAGTGATGAACTAATAATATAAAGCAATTCAATATCAACAGGAAGTAATAACCTGGTATCACTAATATTGCGTTCAGTGATGAACTAATAAAATAAAGCAATTCAATATTAACAGGAAATAATAATCTAGTATCACTAATATTATGTTCAGTGATGAACTAATGAAATAAAAATACGCACGATTATTCGATCTCGGTCGGTGCCTCCAAAATAATTAAGACTGTAATACTTCTTTGGCGAAATGAAGCAACTCCAATGATGGAACACAGCAATAACTTTTATTTAACACTCAAAAATGGCGACATACAAAAAAAAAGAGAAAAACATATTCTAACACTTAAAAATAATTTACATTCTTCGTGTGAGAGTCGCAGGTGGCACTCGAGTCTGTTTTCAAATATTGCCATTCACAAATACCTTAATTTTCATCTATTTAAATTATTTAAACTACAAAATTTTAATACTATTTAAAGCTGTTACAATTTGTACTCCATTCAAAATAAACTGACATCTTTATATTCTTGTATATCGTTCTCTTTCTGTATTGAAGCTCTCCAGTATTTACTTCCGACGGTAAATTACAAAACCATGAAGAAAATATTCTTGAAAATAAGATGGAGTCTGATATTCTTGTGCAGTTACTAACTTGTTTGAATTTGGCAGCTAGCCAAAGCGCCCAAGCCTCGAGCTCAGATGATCGTTTATATAATCATCTAATAAATAATATAGATGGAATGTGAATCGGTCGAACAGCAATTCAGTGTAGCTTTTTAGCGATTTATACGACTGCATTAAACCTTTCAACGATAATGTAATAGAATCTTTTTAAATGGCCTAGAAAAACTATTTCAACCAAATAGAATTACGAACAATGTTCACAAGATTACATTTACAAAAAAAATATTTATCGGGATCGCTAAAACATTTGTAACGTCATTGTCGCCAAATCCCGAGTGTACCGGTATACTAGGATTAAACCGAGCATTTTTGAATGCATGGAGATCGACAAAAACGTAACTAAGAGTTCATCAGAATTTTTATAGGTAATGAATTTCGTATTTTCGTTCACAGTTTCTCTAATTTGGATGTCAACATTTATTAGTAATTTATCAAAGCCATTAATTTTGTCGTTTTCCATGAAAAGTGTTAATATTTCTCCTTTTCCATTACTTTTCCGTTCTGCTTCTCTTGACTGTCGGTGATTTTTTTCGCCACATATATTGGACAGCCATTATATATGCATGTATATGCATCGTCTTTTAACATTGGACGTTTTCTCGGAATTCTTAAAATCGCCCTATTTTTATCAGTGAATACATCTTTACGCACAATTATATCTTAGCGAAAATTGTACTTTTTGCTCTGCATGCGGTAAAATGTTTAATATTATGTCAGCATATAATTCAAATAAATTCTTCCTTACTTCAAAAATAACAAATAAAGTCATATTTCAGCAGAGAAATAATTGCTAAATTCTGATTTGCATTGATTTCGGAAATAAGATTTTTTAAAATATATAAAATGCATAACTTAATAACTTACTTTATAGATTAGTTTCATTTTAAAATATTTTGCTATAAAATTTTTTAAAAAATATTTTAAGTATTAATTATTTTAACAAAATTTTAAACAATAATTTAGCACTTCCTTTTAGTACTAATTAAATTTAATAATTCAAGTATTCATATTAAATTTATATTTCACTAGATCAATCTACCTTAGATTAATATATTTAGACTAAATAAAGTAATAAAACATTTAAAAATGTATTTTATGCTGACTTCAGAATCTTGAAAGGACAGATTTAGTCTCCTTACATTCTTAGAGTAATGCTGATGAACTATGAAAAAGATGCTAAAACGACCACATCTAAAAGCGGTCATATCATGGCGTTTCAGCGACATCGACATACTGTCAAGATGCAACGGCAAATATGTTTCGTCTTCGTTCGTTCAGCTCCACACAGTGAAACTCCGTTATGACAGATTTTGGGACCCTAAAAGTATAAATTAAAAATAACATTTTATTCGTTATGCATAAAATATATTTTCGCACATGATATATTTTAAACAAGAACCAAACTTCTAATAAAAAAACCAGCTGTAACGTTAAAGAAATTTATGCAAAAATTGCTTGTTGTGTACTTTTCTTTTTACTTCAAGATTATGGCATACTTTTGACTTTTAAGTAATTTAAAATAATGTTTTACGTGCATTCGTTTTATTATCTCAAATTTAGGCCAAATTTTTAAAAAACAGTTGCACATGACAATTAATTTTATATATTGAAAAACGTAATAAATATCGTGAAAATGTCTTTCATTGAATTTTCAGCCTATTTTTAAGGTTCCATCTATTTATACATTATTGATGTGATTAACTTTTTGCTTTACATAAAAAGCATGCATTAGTTTTCAGTATACAGGGTGAACAGCTTAAACGTGTACAAACTTTACGGAGGGGTTGAATACTTAAAGACAATTCGAAATTACATAGCAATATCGGGATGGAAATGCAGTCCTCATGCGCTAGTGCGCAAAGATAAAGACACGAAGAATGAAAGACATAATGATAAAAAAAATTAATAACAATATTTTAATCAACAATTCGTTACAGTTACGATATTCAGACATTAATTAACACCCGAAATTACAGTATCAGGTATGGTATCACAACAGACGCCCAAGACTTTTCAAAAGAGCTCAAGAATACTTGAAAGGCTGTATCATTTACGATCACGGCACAAGGTTAATACACATCCCATGCATCCTTTCCAATCATGTAACTTAATTATATTGATATATAAAGAGACAGAGAAAGAGAATCCCATTCTCAACCTTAATTTTTTTTAAACAGTTACTGGCTTCTATAGCTCAGAGAATAAGAAGATATAACTAATCTCAAGATGTAGCTCACTCGTTCACAGCCTTTTTTGCCTAATACACACACCTTTCACCACTTTTAGAATATAATTGTTCCTCTGCTTTCCAAACCATTGACACATGTGCACTTCTGTTTAGATTTATATTACTTTCTACCGTGTGTTATAACTTAAACAAAAAATGTAAAAACGTATAGAAAATGTTGGTAAAAATCAAAACTTGAGTAAAAGTAGTTTTTATAATTACTGTGAACTAAAACAAAACATTTAACAGTTAAATAGAAGGTTGACCGTGCCCTCTCCCCCCCCCGAAAATGAATTGTCAGCAGGTCCCCAAATAATTTAATTACGAGTATAACTTCAAGAGTGGAGTTTCCAGAGCAGATTTGAAATTTATTATAAACTGCAAGTTCATTTTCAGGTGATCAATAATATGTTGATAAATTTACATACTCCTGTTATAGGTAAATGAATTTCTTATTACATTACGTTCACTTATTTTAGTAATAATTAAATTAAGTTGCTTTGAGAAGTAATAAAAATACCTGATCTTCTAGCAAAAAGACTTTTATACCTTGGATGCCTTGCTGATGTTATGTTCCATGCTGCGCGTTTTCAATAACATCATGGGGAACCAGATAAATGCTTTTTTGCTTCATCTTTTCCTTTCATACTAGGTTATCTTTTACCTTTACTGAGGACAGAATCATATATCTCTCATTGAATAGACGCAGAGGAATGAGTAAGTTTCCTTTACTAGCCAACTTAGATATCGGCCACTCCTCAGAAAGAAATACATGAATGAGCCTGAAACTTCCATTTGTATCTCAGAAGAAAATAACATATCTCAGCGTGAGTAGTATCGAGAACATGTTATTGCTATAACATACTTATTAGTTTCTTATTTATTTAAGACACTAGAAGGAAATATAAAATAAAGCCTAATTCTTTTTCAGTAGAAATGAAAATAGGGGAAAGATTTATTTCAATTTTAGTGCTTGGGGAAATAGTCTTTTGATTTACTAAATAAAATAATATAAATTATCATAAGTATGATAAAATTAGTACCACAGCCAACTTAATAATAATGCATTCTTGAAGGAAAATATTTAGGTTCTAAGGAACGTCCAAACTGTTAAAGTCTAAAACGTTTGTAATCGCTGCTAAGCCTATACGCTAAGCCTTCTCTAAGACGATCATCACAGGATCATTATAGTTTTAGACTTTTCTAAAAGAAATTATATTAGAATAATGATGCTCAAAACTGATGCTTTTGAGCTCTAAGAAATTTATGTGTTACAATCTCCGATTCAAAGGCGAAATTTGCCCAAAAGGGTGTAGGGTTTATATTTATTTTAACTAACATTTATTTTAAGTTTAAACTATCTTTCCTGTCAAGCCTTACTTTCCCCTGGAACTGCCAATGCCAGAATATGTAAATTTGAGTAGAACGCGCAAGCATTCAAATTATTAGCGAAAGTATTATGATTTAAATAGAAGGAAACAAGTTCGGTGAGAGAGTTATTCTTACTTAGCGAGCGCGGAGGTAGAAATCGAGAATTAAAGAACCCCGCGTTGCGGCCTATGTGCTTGGCGGGAAGTAGTTGCAATTGTTCCAGTGAGCTTCAAGTCTGCTGAATTAGCTGCGGTATTTGTAAAACGCGGTGAGTTAGTTATTTTAGAGAGCCTCGTAGTTAGAATCTTGTCTTTATTTTCTTTTCAGGTTATTATTTTATTTTGACTGCCTAGTTGGCAAAGTTTGTAAGCGTCAAGAGGACGCAATTGTAAATTAGTACGTTGAATAAAAAGGGACTTAAACCCTTTATAAGACTCTGTGGTTTATACAAGCTTTCACAGTCACCTCTTGGTTGCGTGCTAGTTAGAGGCGCGCAACGTTATATTGGCGCCCGAACACTTATCGAACTGAAATGGCCGAAAACTGGATGGAAGCCGCTGGACAACACCAAGAAATGACAACGCAGTTAGAAGGATTTGGATACCTGGTCCAGACTTTGAGAGCATCAATCAAGCCAAACGTCTATTTCGACGGAAAAAATTCGGTGTCCGTATTTTTAGAAGGTATAGAAAACCACTTTCAGCTCTATCCTGTGCCTGAAAGACAAAAAGTTGCTATTGCCACATCAGCACTAAGAGGACAGGCCGCGCTATGGTGGAAAAATATAGGAAAATTTCTACTAGGTGAATTTGGAAGCCCGACGTATACATTTGAAAATTTCAAAAAATCGTTAGTAAAGGCCTTCCCCATACTGAAAGATCGCGCACGGCTGGAAGCCGAGCTATATAGTTTCTATCAACGGGATACAGCACAATTGACGGACTTTATTTTACGAAAAATCAAGCTAACGGATATGCTGTATGGCAAGAAACCCGATGCGGAGATTATTGAAATAATATTACCAAGATTGTTACCCGCTGTCCAAGACTATTTTGAAATTAGAAACCCAACCACATTGCAGGAACTTTTCGAATTGGCGGTGAAGTTTCAAAATCGCAGAATCGCGGAAAGAGCGAGAGGGGAAACATATTCTCAAAGTACCAGAAGGAAGGAGGAAACAAGAAATGGAAATCGCTCATATGAGGGAAAGAACTATCAAGCTAACGCATCGAAACTTGAAGGGCAAGGCCCAAAAAGAAAATTTGAAAATAAGCATCCGCGTACCCAGAAGACACAGATTGAAAGGAAAGCTTTAAACGACTAGAGGGGCCTGTGAAAGGGAGGGTCCAGACCCCGGAAGTTTTAGAAAAACCCTCAAATAGACATCTAAATACAGTCATCGTAAAAAACTCACAGCTACCAATTATACAAGTCCTGGTTGGCGATGTACCAGTAGAAGCCCTCATCGATACAGGAGCAGAAGGAAATTTCATGAGTGAAAAGTTCTTCAAAAAGAATTTTTATAGGATACGACTCTTTAAAACCAGAAATACGGAAATTATAGCGGCGCAAGGAAAAACATGTCACTGCATCGGGAAAGTATCATTAAACATACAGGTAAAAGAGGAAAATCTCAAAGTATTAATTTTTGTGGTGAAACACCTCCAACACTCTCTTATTTTAGGTATGGACTTTTTAAGGGCCGCGAGGGCCAAATTAAATTTTCAAGATAGTTCCGTGGTGCTGGAGATGGACCAGAGGGTGGTGGAACCGGTGGAGACACCTGAATTGGACCTTAGCCATTTGAATGACCAGGAAAGTAAAGCAATACAGCAAGTGGTGAGTAATTTTTCTCATTTGTTTTCAGAAAAACCGGGAAACTGTCAGATCGTGACTCACAAGATTCAATTAAATGCCGAAAAACCTTGTAGAACTAAACCTTACCGCTATGACAAACAAAAAGACGTAATCATCGAAGAACATATTCAGGAGATGTTAAAGAATAAAATAATAACGCCCATAAATAGTGAATACGCGAGTCCAGTCGTATTATGTAGGAAAAAGAACGAGTTTCCTCCTTCGGATAAAAGGGCTTGGAGGTTTGCTATCGATTATAGAAAACTAAATAGCATAACTAAATTCCCAGTTTACCCTTTGCCGGTTATAGACGAGATCATTAGACAGATCAAATCGACGAGATATATGTCTACTTTGGACTTAACGTCTGGCTACTATCAAATAGCTATGAGACCCGAAGATATACATAAAACCGCGTTTATAACAAAATCGGGCACTTATGCATTTTTACGCATGCCTTTTGGGTTGTGTGGGGCCCCATCAACATTCCAGAGAGCTATGGACATTGTTCTAAAGCCTGTCCTAGGAAAATCAACCTTAATTTATCTAGATGATATAATTATAACAAGTAATACGTTGGAACAACACATTAATGATCTCGAACAAGTTTTTAAATTATTAAAAGAGGCCGGTCTTACAATTAACGCCTCAAAATGCAAGTTCGCAACTAAAGAACTTAAATATCTCGGTTATAAAATTTCGCAAAGGGTATAGAAACGCAAGATTCAAAAATAAAAGCTATTAAGAATTTCCCACCGCCCAACACCGCCAAGAAACTTTCGTCGTTCCTTGGACTATGTTCTTACTATCGATCTTTCATAAAAGATTTCGCTAATATTGTTGAACCACTCTTAGTAATCAAAAGAAAAAAGAGTAAATTTACGTGGACAGCGGAAGCGAACACAGCTTTTGAAAGATTAAAAGAAGCGCTTATTAATGCCCCTGTTTTAAAATTCCCTGAGGGGGACGAAAACCTGGAAATTGCGGCAGATGCATCAGACTATGCGGTGGGGCGGTTCTTATGCAAAATAACCATCCGCTGGCATTTTTTAGTAAAACATTGAATCAAACACAAAGGAATTATACAGCTACAGAAAGAGAAACATTAGCCGTATTAATGGCTGTACACAAATTTCGAGTTTATTTCGGCAAATCGCCAGTAACAGTCTTTTAGGATCATGCGGCGGTTGGTAGACTTTACTCGGGAAAAAACCTAACGCCCAGGTTAATAAGATGGGCTTTAAAACTCCAAGAATATAATATCACAATAAAATATAAACCGGGTAAGGAAAACAATGTAGCTGACGCACTTTCTCGTATAAAACTGGACGATGAAGGTAATGAACTTAAATGCGCTGTGTTGACTTCAAAAATTTTAGATTCTAGAGATACGGTTATTACTGAACTGAAAGCTGATCCTGAATTTGGAAATATCTATGCTTATTTGAAAGACCCCGAAAGCTTTGAGCACACAGATATCGATGCGATAAGAAATAGAGCAAAAAACTATGAAATAATAGATAATTTATTATTCTATACGAAAACAACGAACGAAAATCTTGAGTATAAGCCAGTCATCCCAGCCTCGCTTCGATTAAGCATTTTGAAGGAGTTGCACGAAAAAAAAACAGCGGGCCACCTCGGGATCAGAAAGACTTTAAAAAGGGTACGCGAGGCGGTATATTTCCCGCAATTATACAAAATAGTAACGGCGTATGTCAGGTCCTGCAATCAATGTCAGTTAATAAATGATATTAATTACAGCCCGGCCGGGTACTTAAATAGCATTCGCGCTACATTTCCGAATGAAATTTTAGGCATAGATCTCCTTGGTCGCTTCCCCCAGAGCGAGTTAAATAAAAATCGTTTTCTTTTAGTAATAGTAGATCATTTTTCAAAATGGATAGAAATTGTTCCACTTAAACGCGCGTCAGCCAAAACAGTCGCAGATGCATTCTTACACAGATACATTTTAAAATACGGTGCACCGATAAAAGTCATTAGCGATAACGGAAAACAATTCATTAGTCAAATATTTGAAAACATATGCAATGGACTTGATATACGCCATATCAAAATGGTTCCGTATAGACCACAGGCTAACATAGCAGAAAGAGTTAATAAAAACATTGTAAAAATAATTCGCAGTTACGTTAGCACACATCACAAGCGCTGGGATGGCTACATAAATGAATTAGCTTATGCTTTAAGAACGGCACATCATGATACTACGGGAAAAACTCCAGCAGAATTATTTTTAGGCAGAAAGTTAATTACGCCTTTAGATAAATTATTCTTTGTGCAACAAAGAGAGCAGGAATTTAGACAAAAGGACGTGCAAAAACTAATTGATCAGGCGCTTAAAACTTCGGATACGGCAAGAAATAGACAAAAGTTATATTACGATAGAAAACGCCGTGAAGCAGATTTTAAAGTTGGGGATAAAGTATTGAAACGGAAATTTTCTTTATCAAGTGCCCCAGACAATTTTATGGCAAAGCTAGCTCCAAAGTTTGAAGGCCCCTATGTAATTCAGGAAATCAAAGGAGTAGGCTTATATCTTAAAAACGAGAGAGGGGAAATCTGTAAAGCAGGTCCCGACCAGGTGAAAAAATACTATAATCCAAATGATTTTGAAATCCTTAAAAGTTTCTTGCAGGACTCAAGTCTAAACGAAATAGAAGGGCCAGAGACTGCAACAACTATTCCACCACCCAAGAAACGGAGAACTGAAGAGAGACCTAGCACTTCTACAACCCGGACGTCGGTATCAAAAAGAAAAAAGGATTTTCAAACTCCGGCGTTTAAGAAAAACAAAAATACAGATGAACCGGGTAAAGAAACCGTGGTAAAGACGAAAACACCACCTATAAAAGATGGCAGGAGAAATTACACATCAAGGAGAACGCGCACACGGCCACAGATTCAGGTGCCAGCAAGGCCGCCGTTCCGGAAACTGAAACGCCAACAGGAGGCACAAAAATACGACGAACAGAAGAAATTCAAGAAGGACTCCAGACCGGAGGACGTCAAGACCAGCCGTCCCAGGCAGAAACGCAAAGGACAACAACCAGACGATTACTCCGACAAGAGGCCAGCATGTAGAGGACGCAAAAGAAAGATCAACGGGGACGACACGCGGAGATCAACAAGGAGAAGATTGACATCCATGACACCTCTAACTTGGGATCAATTTTGTCAAAAACGGATGACGGAGTTTCAAGCATCGAAAACTCAAAGATAAGTTAAAACCTTCTATAATTTTTTTTTTCTCTTTTGTTCCAAAATGTTATGCATAAGTACGAAGTTCTATGTTTTGACGAAAGTCAATATGTCTCGGTTGAGACTTAGTTTTGTTTTACTTTATTTAGCTAAGGCAAAAGTATTATTTTCTTTAAGTGTAAAAGCTAAAAACAAGCATTTTCTGTTGGTCGAAAGACTAATTCTGTTATGTTAAAGCCAAAATTTGGCCGGAGATAAAAAATAACTTCGTATTCTTGTATGTACTAATAAGAATTTTAGTTCCAGTGCCGCCAGCTTGGCGAAGAATGAGTAAAGTAAAAATTTATTTTCTCTTATTCATTTTATGGTAAATTGTAAAAAGCATATGTATTAAACTTTTGTAAATGTATGTAAATACTTGCATGTTATGTAAAAGTAGAATTTAGTCTAGAAGCATAAAATTGTAGATGCTAAAAGTGAATGCTTAAAAGCAATGAAGTCAAAATTTAAGTATTAAACTGTAAAGTCATGCTTTAGAGCGAAAGCCTGCATGTTTAAAGATGAATGAGGGGGAAGCTAGAATGAATGTGTTTTGTAGGGTTCTCCACCTACATTTGAATTTTTAAGACTGTTAAAGTAGCTCATTGAGTTGTAGAATGTCGAGTAAGGTGTGTCTATTTGGTTGTTGAATTCTAACAAATCATGGTGGTTAGGGGAAGTGTTGTAAGACTAAAACACGAATATTCCCGTTTGACACCACACACGGTGGAGAGCCAGGGTAAAGTTAAATTAATGCTTGAAAAATTGAATGAATGTGAAGTAAGCAATAACTAAGAAAAACGAAACGTTAAAAACAAAAATTTATTGTGTCAAGAAAGTGTAAATTATAATGTATGTAGAAAGATACTGATACTTATTCCTTCCAGATGCTGGAAGGAAAGACCAAGATTGATTGATGAAGTCCAGGAAAAGTTGCTGTAAGAAGAAAGCTTTGTAACGACTAACAGAATTTTAATTGTTACATAAGATTTTTTTGTGTAAACGAGGCTTTCGCCAGTTAGTTCAGAATTAGATAAACTTACAACAGGTCGTTTGTAGGACCTGCTTCCAAGTTTTCCAAATTCTGGCAGCGGCAAATGTAGGGTTTATATTTATTTTAACTAACATTTATTTTAAGTTTAAACTATCTTTCCTGTCAAGCCTTACTTTTCCCTGGAACTGCCAATGCCAGAATATGTAAATTTGAGTAGAACGCGCAAGCATTCAAATTATCAGCGAAAGTATTATGATTTAAATAGAAGGAAACAAGTTCGGTGAGAGAGTTATTCTTATTTAGCGAGCGCGGAGGTAGAAATCGAGAATTAAAGAACCCCGCGTTGCGGCCTATGTGCTTGGCGGGAAGTAGTTGCAATTGTTCCAGTGAGCTTCAAGTCTGCTGAATTAGCTGCGGTATTTGTAAAACGCGGTGAGTTAGTTATTTTAGAGAGCCTCGTAGTTAGAATCTTGTCTTTATTTTCTTTTCAGGTTATTATTTTATTTTGACTGCCTAGTTGGCAAAGTTTGTAAGCGTCAAGAGGACGCAATTGTAAATTAGTACGTTGAATAAAAAGGGACTTAAACCCTTTATAAGACTCTGTGGTTTATACAAGCTTTCACAGTCACCTCTTGGTTGCGTGCTAGTTAGAGGCGCGCAACGTTATAAGGGTAATTAATTTCATTTTGGCATTTTGTGTCATCCACTATAAAACTACGTTTTACGTTTCAGATCGTTGACAAAAAATGTTAGAGCCCTGCATTGTATTAAAGAAATTAAATAATGAAGATTCTGCATGAATGTGTGAATTGCGGGTGATTGTTTTGCTGACGACACATTGCATTTATTGATGGCTAAGAAACATGCCAAGCCCAAAATAATGCATCTTATTTTTATAGCTTGCAAAGGCCAATTTCGTTCAGACTCGGAAGATACCATCGCCTGTTGGTTGCAGAGCATTCAGACGAACTCATATGGGGTTTTGCATGATTTAAATATGCTCTGCAATGAATACAGTTTATGTTGCATAACTCCAATGTATTTTCCTTCAAATACGCTGTTTTAGCCTTTCTATTTGAGGCAGTAATGTAGTTTCAAAGTGCATTACAACATAGGTTTTAGGTTGCCTGTTACAAAAATGTTCAGTTCAGCGACTGAGGCGAAAAAAGCTCCTTGAAATTGCTTGTCAATTTACGAAAGAGGTAGAAATTTTACTGCATCAAAATATGGAATTTAAGTCATTTAAGTTGTACAAAAGCTATATTTAGTTTCTCCATATTGTTTCAGAAAGTATAATACTTTTAAATTTCAGTGAAGAATAATTTAAAGTGAATAATTTTATAATTCCATGTCAGAAATATCGAACATTCAAATTATTCATTTGAATAATAAAAGCTAAAGTTTTTAGAATGTAAGCAAATACCTAAATATGAAGTACGTATACATATCTACGTACTTCTTGCCTTGATTACTCTATGAAGTGAAATATCATCTTCGATTATCTATTAGGGAAGCAAATTGAGGCTCAAAAGCCACTTTCCAATGAATTTTTTCCATTGCAAAAAATTTTTTGTACTGTTATTAGCGAAACTAACAAACTTCTGAAATAATTGCCTTAACAACTTTCTCGATGGCATTCACGTAGGTTTACATGTATGATGCCAACATTAACCTCCAAAAAAAAAAACTTCGAAGGATTGTCTAAACTTCGAGCATCATTCGGCAAAGAGTAAGATAGTTTTCTCTCAAATTTAATCTCTCTTATTTATTAACAAACTAAGTGGCTTAAAAGCAATAAACGTAGTTTTTCCTCTCTATGATTATTAATTTATGTTCTCATGAAATTATACTACCTGAACTCTTTAAACTCATTATACAATTGTTTACTAATTTAATTTAGGCTGCTGGCTCAGCAAACAGCGAGTCGTTTCAAATATTACAAATGCTTCTGAGTTCTTTCCGATTATTATCTAAATATTTAATGCTATGATGAATATCAATATTTCTACGCAAGCATTAATAAATAAACATTTAAGCTGGGCGCCCACTTGCCGCTTAAATTCTTCCCTTTGCTTGAGTCAAAATGTCCTAAATTTTAATCACGTATGAAACGTTACCTTCGAACTATTATCAAAATACTTTCCACTTTTTTCCTGCATGCTTCAATACTTTGCTGTTGAATTCCTAAAAGCAGAAAATTAAAAAAAAATATATTCCATAATTTTTCTGGAATATTTTTTTTAATCTTTTCTTATTAATTTATTTTTACCTTTTAATTTTTTATCTTATTGAATTATTTTTATCTTATCTGTTTTGTGCGAGCTATAGTGCATTGCTTTACCTTCTTAAGAATTAAAAGATTTTCACCGGAATTGTGAATCATGAATTTCCTTCTCTTAGAACCACAAACTATATCTACCTCAGATGTCTACATCAACGAATGATTTTATATTGTAAGCTGACTATACAATAAAAGAAAGAAAACGTCTGCGAATAAGCACAGCTGAATCACCTCCCATGGATCTTAACAGATGAGAATTATACATCTGCATTAGGTGGCAAAATAACAGATGGTTTAAATTCATAACTTTTCTATTTCAAAAGTCGAATTCTCAAACTTACTGAGTTTCTGTAATCCAAAGTTTTGCTACATTAGCAGTTAAATTTTGGGTTTATCAAATTTATATTTCAAAGTTTCAGACTTTAATGTATTGGTTTACAAACTTGGAAAACTTGTTTAATTAATTTGGAATTTGGAAACTTGTTTAATTAATTGTTACCGCAAATGGTATTTAATTAGCACTGTTGCTTAGAAACCGAACTAGTTCGAAGGTCTTTTTGCAAATTCTTTGTTATATTTCTAAACTTATGAGATTTTATTATTCGATTGGACTCACACTTAAATATAATCACTGGAAAAGTAATAAAAAATTCGTTATTTTGTGAAAGTTATGCAAAAAACTTAAAACTTTACATCGAAATTAACAAAAGCATTAACCATCACTGACAAGAAAATAATGATAATAAAAACATACTTTTGACTTTGTATATTAACCATAAGCATATAGTAAAATAGAATAACTGGAAAATGTTGATTCACTAGTAATGTATGGCTAAATATATGTGGCTAAATATATATGGCTATATATGGCTATATGGCTATATTCTCCATCACCAGGTTTTGGCTTTCTTACTTTTTTCGAGTATATATGGCTATATGTGGCAAATGTATGGCTAAATGTATGTGGGTTAGTCAACCCACAAAAATTTTAAAAACATTCATACACTATTGAAGAAAACATTACATAATTTAAATTCCGTAGGGCTAGTTTTTTAACTCATGGACTATAAGGCATTTCTCCCACCTTCTTAGTATGCTTTTGTGGTGTAATGGTCACATCTTCCTGTTTCCTGGCTATATGGCTATATTCTCCATCACCAGGTTTTGGCTTTCTTACTTTTTTCGAGTGTTCACCATCAAACAACTATCAAAAACAGACACCATCTGTTTCTGATAGTGTCTCCTAATCCCCAGTCGCTCTTTAGAAGTATATATATCGTATACCTAAGGCACTTCTCCCGCCTTCTTAGCATGCCTTCGTGGTGTAGTGGGTGGCACACTAGACGTGTGTTCGAGAGATCCGTGGCTCGAATCCCGCCGAGGGCATTTTTCATATCTTCAGTTTCTTGCTTCCAAAATTCCTAATGCCTCTACAAGTCTACATCATGCATAATAATAAACGAACTCTGTGTGAAAAATTTCGATTGATTCTATAACTAACTTTTAGAGTTATCACTGTTGGTTGAAAATAAATCATAAAAAAACATCGCGTTTTAAGTTCTCAGATTAACATTACATGACATATATACATAACTATTCACGTTTCCAAACGAAGATTAGAAAATTCGTAATAAAAATAGTTTGCCAGATTCTCCAGACTAATCGAAATGCTTAAAATTATTTAATTACGAAATAACATAAAAAAGGTCAAAAACTGCATTTTTAATTTGCCTTTAATTCTCTAAGGGTTACGGACGTAAAATTCATTGTAGAAGGAAGGCCTTTCTAGTTCCTTACACACGAATATTTATGCCAGTTTTTAATATACCCGATTTTGGATCGGATGTATACTGGGAAAAAAGAAGTCAAGGTAAAAAGTGACAGGGACGTTTTGGAAGTATAATTAAGAAAATACCATTTATTTTTGGATGACTTTTTTTGGCAATTTTAAAATTTGACGGCAAAGGCTGTTACGCTGAGAGAGTTAAACTTCCACTTCCGCTGTTGCAAACAATAACATCCGCTTGCAGTCTCTCAGAAAAACTGGTATATCTCCACTTCTAATAAACATATCAAGAAACGAAAAGTTGTTTTTGATAGCCGAGAGTGTCGCCTTTACAAATTAAAATAAAACAAAATTGAAATTTTTATCCGAAATCGGACTTTTTAAAGAAGTCGGTTACCTTAAAAATTCGATATTAAGGTTCTTTCTATAACGAAACTCGTCAAACACGTACAATAGTTGTTTTGATACATGATACAGAAAGGTTAATGAATTTCTCATTCCGCAGCTTTACCGAATTCATGTATGAGTTAACGTTCTCAATTCCAATGAATCGAGAAGTACTTAACATCTTAAGGTCATATTTCTCAACGGCGATCGTAAACAAGGAAAGCCTTCTGCTCTCGCGGGCGGGCGATGGGCATTCCAATGAATGAATGACCAATCTAGAGTTTTCAGGCACGCACAAAAGAAAGAGTATTAAAAGGAAGATTTGAAAGAAAATAGAAGAAATTGTGGCGGATTGCCAATTTTGTCGTCGTAGATGTGTGGCCCCATTTTCTTTCTGTGCTGCATCACTGAAGACCACCCTTAACTTTCTTTTTATTTCCATACACCCTGTTTTTTATTCTTTACCTTTATTTTCGCTTCTACTCATTCAAGTCACGTATTTGCAGCTGTCAAGGATTGACCGACAGTTTGGTGCTCGAGTTCTGTATAGCCATCAGACAATAGACTGTGAATTCAGCAACCAGACAGCGAAAGAGCAAAGAAAATGAAAATTTCATTAGGAAATCTTCTCGGTCACAGGACATGAAGGCCTTAGAATAAATGAATAGTTAAAACCGAGAACTATAAGAAGAGATGTATTCATTCCACGTTTTTCTGAACTGAGAGAACAGAAAACCAAAATTAGCATTTAAAAATTCATATACGAGTAGAAAGCGTCATTGAAAGAAATTAATTAACATTTAGTATCTTCTGAAACTTCTTTTTAATGAATATTATTTATCGTCTTAATAGTTATTAAATGTCTTGATGCTTGAAGTTGATGGTTAGACAACAAATCCTTGATGTACAATATCATTGATTAAGGTGAGAAAAAATAAAGTTTTTTTTTTTTTTTTTTTTAGTGTTTCCACGTTACTGTAATACTGTTATACTAGAGCTCCACTTACAAATTACATGCGCTTTTCTGGTATTTTCTACCACCTAGCGAAGATCTTCTGTACTTCTGTCAAATGTTGAAATCGTAAGGTACTTACCATATTAACATTCATCAAGATAATAGAAAATGATGGAGCAAAATGACAAACGATTATAAATCGGTCAAGACTTCATTAATTTAAAAAGTATCACGAAATACATTTAAAAATCATGAAACTTCCAAAATCCTCACAAATATAATAAAGTGATTAAGACACAATAACACGCCGAATAACCTTCATCGGTTTGCCTTCCACCACACTTTAAATCATGTCATCCGATTAAACAAAAGTTAGCTTCATTTTATTCCTATGTTTCCCGTGCTCTTCAAGTTTGCTCCTCCAAACTAGCCCTTGATGAAGAAGTAAATTATTTAACAGCAATATCTATTGACAGGGGCTTTTCACCCAACATTATTAATCAAGCAGTTAAAAAATTCTTATCTCAACACAATAAAAGGCACACTCTTGCTTTAGGAGATTATAAAAATTCTGTTGTCATTCCCTTCTTTCCATGAATTAGCTATAAAGTTCCACATATTTGGCAGAAATTTAACTTTCGGGTTGTGTATTCTCCCATCAATAAAATTCCGAGTTCCATACTCAAGGAAGGTTCATTCCGGATATGAATTCCTGGGGTATTTATAGGATTCCTTGCTAGTGTGGTTTAATTTACATTGGCCAAACTAAGATAGCCTTAAAATTTCGCGTCAAGAAACATAAAGCATATGTTAGAAAAAAGGAAACACAGATGTCTTCTATTGCTCAACATTGTTGGTCCGAAAATCACACTTTCAATTTTTCTGCTGCCAAAATTATTCAAAAAACATCTTCCATTGGAGAATTGGATTTTCTAGAGGCATTTCACATTCAAAAAAATCTTTCTGTTCTAGTTAACGATCCTAATTCCAATCCGCCTTTGCCTTCGGCCTTTAAAGAAATTATATTTTAGTTCTGGTTTCATCAACAGATGGCGCCAATTGCTTATTTCTGTCCAGGCTTTCTTATCTTATCTAGTCATTATTTCCTATCTTGTTCGTTTCCGGTTTTGCAGCTGAGGATGGTGGTTCGGTAAAAACCATCGAAACTAGTCCTGCGAAAATTTTGAAAATATAACGCTGATTTTTGTTGTTTGACTTTTGAATAATAAAGTGTTTTGAAAATCGGTAAATTTCAAAACTGCTTGCAAAATTTCTCAATTTAACACTCATGTTCTTTTACAAAGTGTAAGCTTCCTGTATGCTTGTGTAAACATCAAGTCAAGATAGTCGTATGTCACCTGTATGCGGCCGAAGGCTGCTGCCAACTACAGACGCAAACCAGACTCCTCGCCACATTTAATTTCGAAGGCTTTCTCTGATATCAGAAACAGGATCTGATGTTACTATTGATCACGTGGGATAAGCCACAAACAGCAAACAAACAAGCACGTATATTCATTAATTCCAGGCGATATCTTCGTAATTACGATTTTTTTTTTCTTTCGTTTTTAGCCCAGAAGGTCTATTAATTTTGTATTGGCATTTTGCTTTGAAAACTTTAAATGTCAGGGTTCACTTTTCAAATTAATGCCACCAAATATTAGAGCCCTGTATTATATTTAAAGAAATTAAATAATGAAGAATCCGCATAACTGTATGTATGTTTCTCGCACTGTGATAAAACAACGGTACCCAGAGACATCCAATTTTGAATAACGCACGTTTCCACCCGAATATGGGCATCTGGAAGCCCAAATTTGGAATTTGCTTTATTATCTATTTCATATTCTGAAAACCTTTAACGAATTTTTAATTAACAAACTCAGCGATTTCAAAGCGAGCAATGGCAGCACTGTACAAAAAAAAAAAAAAAAAAAAAAAAAAAAAGATTTTTATCTCCAGCGTGCAAGACTGTGTATCGGAAATTCTAACAATATTCTCATTTTAAAATTATTTTGCGATATTGCTGTTGAACTAAATTTTATGATTTAAGTGCGAAGAGTATGATAATTAATATATAAAAGTAACACAAAAAAACTTTAAAATCTGAAAGCTTTCAATTTTGTTTTTAATTTTGTTATTTTATTTATTTATTTATTTTTGCATGCCTTATAACAAAACTGAATTACTTCATTAATGAATGGATGTAATTAAATGTTTACATAACTAATACATGTCTTTTAATTAAGGTTTTCATTTGCAAGAGAAACTAATTATTAATATTTAGCTTGCAATAATTAATATTATCTCGGGTGTTACTCGGATTAATAGATTTCTGAAATTAATGAACCCGAATTAATGAAAACTCACTGTATATCTCAACATTTTGTTCCTAGCAAAACTCAGTTCAAATACTCTTTTTATCTATTACAGAAATGGTGTGAATAAAGAATTACAAGCGATGTTGAAGCTTCAACAAAGTAAATTAAGTGATGCTGACTAGTGGTGAGTAATTAAGACTGCTAAAATTTCATAACTGCACCTGGATTTAAATCGCGACAAACGGGCTGGCTGCTTGGATGTTTTCTTTGGGTTTTCCCATGTATAACATGAATCAATTTTCTTTAAAGAAGTCCTTCACTGAAGCATTCTTCTATTACACAGATATTCTCTTAGAAAGTCCTTCACGTAAGCATCCCTCCCCTTAGGCAGATAGCCCTAGTTTGCTTTGCCGTAAAAACCAAACATAACGTAAATACACTCCCAGCATGCTTTGTACTAAAACAACAGATAAGTAAAGTGTATGAAAAATATAGAACCCTTATGTGCACTTTTGCATTGAAGAGAACATCTTTCCAGTGCACTAGAAATTTTTCATTATCAGACTGTTTCCTCGCATTTCTAATTGGTTGAAATATGTGTTCCTATGGTTTTATGAACAACATAGTTACTGTTTTCTCTCCTAAATTATTACAAAACTTTTAGCTATGGGGATTAAAGAAAATCTTATTTTCAAATAGATTAATATAAAATGCATCAGATTTGAATTGTATTTTTTAATTTGTTTGAATTTCTCTTTAAACAGATGTCTTAATCCTTTAATTTTGTAAACATTTCCGAAGAAGATCACTTCAAGATGTGTACTATTTTAGTTAATATTATAAGGTATTTCTCCCACTTCCTAGTGTGCCTTCGTGGTGTAGTGGTTCTGCACGCTGGGCCGGTATTCCAGAGGTCCGTGGTTCGATTCCCGCTGAAGGCGGTTGCTCGTTTTTCATCTCTCTGCTTCGAAAAAAAAATCCTAATGTCTCTACAGTGGCGCCCGAACTAAAAGGTTTCTGGATGATGATTCTCCACACCCAGGATTTGACGACTAGGATCCCTAAACTATATAACTCTTTGTGAAGTCAGACTGTAATGTGAAGATTTTAAGAGCAACAGTTTTTAATTCTGTTTTTATATCATAGTTATGAGTTCTTTAAATCCTAATGTCTCTACAGTGGCGCCCGAACTAAAAGGTTTCTGGATGATGATTCTCCACACCCAGGATTTGACGACTAGGATCCCTAAACTATATAACTCTTTGTGAAGTCAGACTGTAATGTGAAGATTTTAAGAGCAACAGTTTTTAATTCTGTTTTTATATCATAGTTATGAGTTCTTTATTCACAGTTAACCCCATTAATGTTTTTAACTCTCTTTCAAACTAGACAAATTTCATATGAAAATGAGTAACTCGAATGTTTTCTAGAACGACCAGATTTTCAGCGCAATATGATGTAGCAGCATGTCAAATCCAACTGTCTAAAATGTTCACTTTTTTCTTAGGATTTAATTTTGTCAACATTTCATCTTCGCACTTACTGTTATGAATTCTCGCCTTCGGGTCCTTTCTTTGTGCTCGATGAGATTTGTATTAAAAGGGTCCTGGTTCTGAGTTATATTATTCATGAGCTGCTTCATGTGTATGATAATTCTGAGTAGAAAACCGTCCTCTTGAATGGTCCCATCCCCACTAGCTCTGGCGCACAAAATTGTCAATCTGTACATTGAGAAGGTCCACGTCTCCAGGATCATTTTGACACTGGTAAGACTTCGAGCCACATTATAAATAACTAAAATAAAATTTCCATTCATCAATCTTACTCCTTTCGATAATACGAATTCCATTCAGAAGGGTGGAATAGTGTAGTCCCAGGAGCATGTGCAAAATTATGCGATTACCCTTATTGTTAGGTAAACTTGTAGAGACATTAGCTTATTTTGAAGCACGAGATGTGAAAAATACTTTATATACTTCCCCTTTTAAAGGACAACTAGGAATTAGGGAAACCACAGTCTCCAAATCTTGGTGGTGACACATTTTTGTCCACCACCGGGAATTAGTTCAGGCGCAACTTTAGAGTCATTAGGTTAGTCTGAAGCAGGAGACATGAGAAATGAGCCATGCCCTCGCCGAGACGCGAACCTGGATCTCTCGAATACGCCCTGAGTGTGCTACCGTTACACCACGAAGGCATGCATAAAGGAGGGAGAAAATACCTTATAAACTCAAATGTTGAAATTTGGCTAATTTTATAATACATGTTATAGTTTCGTCGTATATCTACTATGTACATATTTTCTCCGTCTATTTTTAGCCCGCTGTACTGCGTCAGAGTATTCCATTGCAAAAGCATTCTCTTTGTAAATTGCTTCAACACTATAAAAATAGTAGGTTTGCCTTTTTGGCATTAAATGAGGCATAATTTAAAATAATGAGTTAAGTACTGGACTTGATGGCAATTTCCGCTTGCATGTCAAGATTTAATATTTTAATTATATCTCAACGCACCTTCTTTCAAAAATAAATAATTTTACAAAATGTCCTTTCTTCATACGGTTGTCATTATCAGAACGATAGGAAGAATTTATCTACAATCTGAACTTTTCCTTTAAAAGTAACCAAATATTTTTGCTGTTTTATCACCATTTCTGTATGCGCTATACAGAATTTAGTTCTTAATTGCGCTGTCTCCATTCAAACGAAAACCTTCCCTCACTGTCGACAGTTTTCTGAACTGTCTCCCGAGGTCACCAAGATTCTGGTGCTTGGAAGAGAAATGTGATATTCGATGGGCTCTAGAAATGGTCCGGTCTTTTCTTTCCGTTAATGGATCTGCTATCCCCCGTACGGGGTGGAGAAAAGGCACAAAGATAGAGTCTTGTCTTTAACGGAACTGCCAGCATGATAAAGGGAGGAATCATTTGCCATTAATGGTTTTCCCTGTCTTCCTCTCGCTTCTGTGTAAAGTTTGTGTTCGTGGAATGCGTTGCCGACTCGGACCCGTGATTAAAGACCAGATGAATGAGTTTGTTTCGCCCTCTGTCGGCTTTCCTTCTATCGAATACTCTTCATATTTAACTCAGTCAAACGATGGAGTTTAACAAAAGGTTAACGCTTCAGTCTCTCTCCGTATCTGTTCCAGTTATATTTAGTGTCTAACAAAAGGATAGAGCTTATCCTCCAAAGCCACCAGAGACATAAATTCCATTGCTATGGCAACTTTGAAGTTCCTGTGTTAAATATCACAACAGAATCTCTCTCTATTAGAGAACTGTAATATAAGGCATTTACATTCTGCAAATTACACAAACGTTCCCACCCGAATATGGGCATCCGAAAGCCCAAATTTCGAATTTGGAGTTTGTCTTATTATCAATTTATATTTTGTAAGACTTGTAACGAATTTTTGATTAACAAACTTAATGATTTCAAAGCGAGGAATGACAACTTTGTACAGAAAAAGCATTTTTATCTCCAGCGCGTAAGATTGTGTATCGGAAATTCTAAAGACATGCTTGTTTTAAAATTATTTTGCGATACTGCTGCTTAATTGCATTTTATGATTTAAGTACGAAAAACATGGTATTTAAAAATTAAATGTAACACACAGACCAATGGAAGATGTTAGAAAAATAATGCAAATTTACAACTTACGGTAGAATAGACTATAGAAAAGTTCCTTTGGGCGTAATGTAAAATCTGAATGTTTTCAGATTTCTTTTCAAAATTTAACATTCTTTTTTTATCTCTATGTTCGAACAAATGTTTTAAGCCTGACATAATCTATGCTTTGATTGTTAGTGCGAATTTTTAAGGTTTAGGTTAATTTTAAAACAGTTATTTTTAATTTTGAAACCCTTTCCTTTCAATTCTTGTTTCCCACTTACAACTCCCTTCCAGAATGAGTTTTTAGAATCGCTTTGAATGCAAATGAGTTAGAAGTAGTATTTAAAGGAAGTTCAACTTACTTCGAAAGAGAGTGCTCAGGACTCCTTAGTGACGAGTATTTGCCTTCTGGCTACTTCGTTCTTGAATCTATAACTCTCGGTCATAACTACGATAGACATTTGTGTCTAGCTTCGGCTAAGTCTGTTTAGTTCAGTATTAGATTAGTTACTTATTTCTTATTCTGAGTTAAAGCTCGAGTAGAGGCTTCCTGTGAGCCCGAGAAGGGGCCATCTGTTATTATTTCTTTGAGAGAATAAATGGTTATTTTAACCCTTCTCGAGTCTATGTTGTAAGTACTTGAACTCAGCGATAAGTCGCTACTTAGTTCACTAGGTTCCTCGACATTTTATCAAAGTAGAGAGGGACAATTTATATCTGCATTTTAAACCTTTCGTGATGCAAAGAACAAATTTCAATAATATTCGGTTGTTTGTATTGCAAGCGAGTATACTTAAGTTGTTTTACAATGATTGTGTTAAAAATGCTTCGTAACCATTTTTTTAAAACTTATGATAAAATATTTTTCCGACTGTGACAATTTTGACTACGTGATACGTTTTAGTAAAAATATGAGAAAATTTTATTCTTATATAAACTTTGCTTGAGGAAAATTCTAATTAATTAAAAAAATTTTTCTATTTAATTTCTATATTGTCGTCGATAGTTCAAATAAAAAGAAGTAAAATAAAAAAAAGTTGTGCTGTATGCAAAACCGGTTTTGGAAATATTATTAAAATTTTATGACTTATTTTACAACATTATTTTCATAAACGGATGAGAAACTCCAGTTTTATGAGTAAAGAAATAGAATTTCGTCAGTTATAATAGTTTGAAATTGAATATTTGAAATCTTTTTTTAGATTAGTATTTGTGTGTGTGTGTGTGTAAAAACATTTCTAAGAAATTGGGCTTCAAAACTTTCATACGCTTATTTATTTTTATGTTCATACCATTTCATTACCACATTTTTATTGCCGTTTGTAGTATGGCTTTGGAAGTTTAAATTTAATTGCATCTCATAGAAATTTTGATCTCATGAGGACCTTTTTTATTAGCTAATTTTGGGTAAACACCTTTAAGCTGGCATGTTTTTCTTTTCGGTTTCATAAAAATTTCAGCTTCTTATATTTTCTTTAGAAGTTATAAGATAACTAAAAGAACCATAAGGTGCAAATCTGCATTATTCGATTCAGTTCTCAATATCAGACAATGTGAGTTCAGTCAAACGTCCAAAAGATATTTAGTGGTCCAAAATTCTTAAACATAATAGTAAAATCACCTCTGTATGTTTAATTGCCTTTTCAGGGAGCATAAGATTTTCCTTTTATCATCCATGCTGTCTGGTAAATTACCAGCTTTTAGAAGTGTTGTCATTAGGCGTTACATAAGGTCTTTAAGATATTTTTCAAATTAAAACAGAACATTATTTAATAAACTGAGCCATTTAAGTCCAACGCACCTACTTCCTAATACTATCTATCTTTATTTTGATTTTCGATACCGTGCCTGTTTCTTATAATTTAAACTGTTTTTCATTAAAGTAATCTATGATATATCTTATAACATTTTGCTTCACGAATTTAATTTTTAAAAGAAATCTATTAGTGTATATTGTGCATCTGAAGACAAAATAATATTTTCCCAGCTTAACGCGGAACTTTCTTACCCCGAAGGAGCGTTAGCTCAGAAGGGCTGTAAGTCTCGAAACAACACTTTGCATTAAATTACTCTAAAAGATTGGTGGTGTGGTGTGGTGTATTTTAATTATGGCAAAGCACGCTAGGGCTATCTGCCTAAGGGGAGGGATGCCTTCGTGGAGGACTTTCTAAGGGAAACTGGCTCGTATACACGTTACACATGGGGAAAACCATGAAAACACCCATACAGCCAGCCCGTTCGCGGGATTCGAACCTCTGACCGAACTACCAGTGTTCAGCGACTTTACCGCTCGGCCGCTGGTGGGCCTCTAAAAGATTGAATCACATTTAAAAATGTTGCCACCAAATATTATCGTCCTGTATAAAGAAATTAAATAATGAAGAATCTGCATGAAAGTATGTATGTTTCTCCCACTGTGGTACCTAGAGCTATCACATTCTGAATTACGTAATCCTCCACCTGAGCATGGGCATGTGGAAGCCCAATTTTTGAATTTAAAATTTGTTTTATTACCTGTTTCATAAACTCAAGGATTTCAAAGCCAGCAATGGCAGCGTTGTACAGAAAAAAAATATTTATATCTCCAGCGCGCGACACTGTGTATCGGAAATTCTAAAAATATGCTATGTTTTTTTTTTACAAGTATAATTTACGAAATAAACATTTTATTTATTCATTGTTCATTAAATTTGAAGCAGCGAGTTGGTTATTATTATTCCAAACGGGTAATTTGCTCCGAAAGACTATTAATTTCGTTGTAGCATTTTGCGTTGATTCACTATAAATGTAGGCTCACTTTTCAAATTGTTGCCACCAAATTTTAGAGCCCTGTATTATACTTAAAGAAATTAAATAATGGAGAAGCTGCATAAATGTATGTATGTTTCTCGCATTGTGATAAAACAACGGTACCTAGAGCAATCAAATTGTGAATAACATTTGTTTCCACTCGAATATGGGCATCTGGAAGCCCAAATTTGGAATATGGAATTTGTTTTATTATCGATTTTATATTTTGTAAAACTTTGAATTTTTGATAAACAAATTCAATGATTTTAATATGAGCAATGGTAACACTGTACGGAAAAAGCCATTTTTATCTCCTGCGAGAGAGACTGTCTATCGTAAATTCTTAAGATATGCTGTTTTTAAATATTTTGTGATACTGCTGGTGAATTGAATTTTATGTTGTTTTAACTGCGAAGAACTTGATATTTAATAAATAAAGGTAGTAAACAAAACGTTTAAAAAACGCCCATTTGCCTAATATAAAATCTGAAAGCTTCCAGGATTTCTTAAATTTTGTTCATTTTTTAACAATCTTGAGCTTTAGTACCTATGTATGAGAGACTGGAAATATTTCTAAAGTAAAGCGTTTAATGAAAGAAATGGATAGGGTGATTAACGTATTAAATACAAAATTCCTTTATAACTGCACTGAAATTACTCCATGTCTGGCTTTGGAGTGCTTTAAATTTTACTTTTAAATTTGTATGTTCTGAATTTATATATTCTACTATTCAAATTATATTAAAGTGGTTCTAATTAAGATGTTTTCCAGGATACTGAAAAATATCAAATGCTCCACTTTCGTACTTCGACAATAGCTGTTTCTAACACCTGAATGAGAACTTAAATTATTTGATTTTTTCGCTGAGCGAGCTCTCCTAATTCGTAATAAAGTAATATTTCCAGAATACTTCATTCTAAAAAATCAAATAAACTTACTAACATTTTCATACAAAATTAAGTTTCAGGGAAATAATTTGATACTTTAACATTAAGGTATCCGATTGCGTTCAAATCATCCATTTTGATGAAATTTCTCAAAAAGTATTATTACTTTGTTTTGAAGCATATACATTAAGGTATTGAAAAGTACTTTTATTTTTTCTTTCCCGTCTTTGGAAGCAGAATTATGGTTGTTCTTGTTCTACACGGTGAACGGGAAGTTTCTAGTTAAGAACCCGGAAGATAATGTCTAAAGATACCCAGACTACATTAAATAACATTAAAATGAGAACTTTTCATGTGAACACTTTTGATGATGTTCAGAAATGGATTTTTAACCTTTCTGTTTGTTATTAAGTCCTCGGAGCAAGATAACCTTTGAATTTAATTCTCATACTCTGCAATATTTTTTCCCTTCTGTTTGCGTTTGCCTTACATTATACCTGTTTTTTTTTTTTTTTTTTTTTTTTTGAAAATCTTGATTTTTAAAACTTTTCTGTTATGAGAAGAAACGTTAATTTAAAATATTACTACAGTAGTTTTATGAAATCTCTCACAAATATTCTCTGAAATAGTGTGCATTAAATAGACTATAAGTTTACGTTTATGTACATACCTAAAATATTTTCATACAATTTTGTGAATGAAAAGAGCGAAATTTCTCGAAACGTAGCTAGCGCATGTACTCAGACAGGTCTGTTTAAAAGACATTTTATTTTATCACTTAGATTTTTCTCCATTATACTCCTTACACCTTAATACATTTATGTGGCAAACATAAAAATAAACTACCGATAAATATTTTGGGAGGGGGCATATCTAGTAATACTGATATTTAACACGTTTCTAACCCAAAATGTAAGAAAAAATAAAAATTATACTTTGGTAATATGTTCATCGCCTGTTTCTAGCATTCAATTGGTATTGGTCTAAATAACACCAATAATAGTTTTATCCGTACTATTTTTCAAATATTGGATATCGAACATAGTCCCGTACGTTAAAATAAAATACGTAATTCTTAATTTTATTGCCTTTAAAACACAACGTAATCTTTACGTTCTTGAATACGTAAACGCTTATTAATTCACAGCTTGCTAATAAGCAAAGAAATATGCAATATAAAAATCTGCGCAAAGATTTTAATCGGAACGGTAATGTTCTTGCAGCAATATGCGTTTGAGAATTTTTACGCATTGAGATATGTGAGCGTTCTGTGCATAGAAATTATGTTAAATATAAAAACGGATCTCTCATTAGACATTATATATTCATAAGAGTTACAGTTCTTAAGTAATAATGGTTACACAAATAGTATACTCTTGCTTTTTTTTCAAAGCACTTTAGAACTTTAAAAATTTATTTTTAGATTAAAGTATCAAAAGACTGGCATTTACAGTTAAAAATAACCTGCTGGTCTTTAAATTTATGTATTTTTATTTCTTCAGTAAATACCTCTTCAACATTATTTTATTATTTAATTAGAAAAAATAACATTATATTTAAAAATAGTTTTAATTAGGAAAGAATACTTAGAAGGGCTTCTGAAAAAAGAAGTGTAGAATATACACTTAAGAATAAATAGTTATCTTATAGTATTAGATGCAGGAAAGCATATTCCAAAGATAGCTCTTTAAGTGAATACTGTTGCAAAAATATTTGGTTTAGTTTATTATGGCAAAGCATGTAAGGCTAACTACCTAGGGGAAGGGATAGCCTTCGTGGAAGACTTTCGAAGTGAAACTGGCTCATATGCACATTGCATATCAGGAGAACCGCAAAAGCGCCTATGCAGCCATTCCAACTCATGTCAAATTACCAGTATTCAGCGATTTTGCAGCTCGCCAGCTGGTAGGCCCGTACCAATAACGTTGCTAATTGTATTCTTTTCCTCTCTTCTCTGCGTTAGGTTTCTTTATTGTTTTACTGCCATTTCAATAAAAAATTAAACGCTACAAATTAACAAATTTCGACTTGTTATTAAATATTATTACAGGTTTAACTATTCTTTCTCTTTTTCCAGCAAATGTTTGAAGAAGAAGCTTTGAAACCAACTTGTTAAAGTGAATCAACACCATTGGATGTTGGATATTTACATAATTTAAATCATAATATAGAAATCAATTGCTCGGAGAAATGTTGAATTAAATTGCAAAGAACATTCAAACAGTGGCATTTAAAGATTTACTCATAAGATGAGTTTTCTGCGGATTTTATTAAATGAAATTACATCAAACGCCGTCTGTAGCTATTCCAAAAATGCAGTACTTCAGTTGCAAAGGGCAACTACTAAATAGAACTGTAAAGGGTATACTATACGCATATTTGACAATTTTAAAACTATATAAGTATGTAACGATGAACGGAACATTCAAATCACATGAATCTTGAAAACAATTAGAGGTTCTGAAATTCGATTTTCTCAAAAACCTAACTTAAAAAGCCGTAATGCGTTTAAACTCAAAACATTGGAAAGATTAATCTTATTAACGTCTAATTAAAGCGTTTATTAAAAGAGGAGAACGTGATTTTACATTTTCATATGACCTGGATCATGGCCTTGCGATACATGGCCTTGCGATGACTTTGAATACGACCGCTTAATTTTCTAAAAAGAAAGTAACATTCCATGTTTAACGTTTATCTTTGTCAATACTTGAAATAATCTTCTACCTCCTTCTGCATTTGCTTTGATTTAAAACGATTCTAGGAAAAGGCAAATAAATCTGAATTCTTACCCAAATATTTTTTTTTTCAAACTTCATGGAGAAAATGGACTTTTAAGATTCAAGAATTTTCTTTGTATTCCTCATGTTCTAAAGTTGATTTGCATCTTCTAAATAAATATAATCATGCTTAAATTTATTTTTCATTCAACGTAGATTTTAATTTTTTTTTTACTTAAATACTCTTAACATTAATAAAATATTTTTATTTTTATTTTCTTGTACTAAGCAAAAGATGCATTACAATACATTCTTTGTTTCGTGCAAGAAAATACAATACAAACGAAAATTTTCAGGCAACATATTTCAATGAAAATATCCATTTTGGTTGCTCCCAAATCCATTTTGACAATTGTTTTACTATAGTTACGGAGAGAATAAAGAACTGTTTTTTCTAAAACAGAATTATAAAATGGATAATTCTGTTTTAGAATAATTCTGTTTTTTAAATCGAAAGGGATTTTGTGTGACCTCTGTACGTACATACGTAGGTATGTATATATGTATCTCCCATATTGCAAAAACGATTATCCGCAGAACGTTGAATTGTTGAATTCTGTATATTTGACTGCTATAAGATCTAGTTATACACCTCTCTTTTTATCACAATCGGTAATAATTAAAAATCTGATGTCTATATCTCATGATATTCTTCTTCTACGAATATTAAATTATATTGTTACGAATTTGGTATTTAAAAAGCTAATGTTAGTTCAATTATAAATTAAAGGGTTTTATTTCTCGCGCAGTGCAGCGCGTGACGAATATTAAAAGAAAGCTAAGCCGGAAAAATTAAAAATACAAGAGCGCGTGCGTTAACTAAATAAATATCTCTTTTTGATTTCGAGAAAGTGCTGGAAAATTCTAGCGCGTGATTTTAAAATCTTATAAAAGGAGGAAAACATCTCAATTTGTAGTTAGTTGCTTGCTTAGTTGTTGTTTAGAAAACTGCTCTTGTTGATTGTAGCGAATTCGCGGATTAGCGTTCTTTATCTGTTTTGAATTACGTTCTATTGGATATTTGAGTAGTTAAAAGATAACTACTGTGAGATATTGTAATACTGAATGATAATTTGAGAAAATTTAAGCATTTTTGTTGTGATAATAATAAATTTTTGTTCATTTTTCATTGGACTTGTGCATTCATTTCATAACGAACCCGTACGCACGCAACAATTTTTGGTGTCAGAAGTGGGATTCGAATGTGATTTCATTCAAATTCGATGTGATTGGCATTCAAATCCCACCGCTGCCACCAAAAAATTGTTGCGTGCGTACGGGTTCGTTATGAAATGAATGCACAAGTCCAATGAAAAATGAACAAAAATTTATTATTATCACAACAAAAATGCTTAAATTTTCTCAAATTATCATTCAGTATTACAATATCTCACAGTAGTTATCTTTTAACTACTCAAATATCCAATAGAACGTAATTCAAAACAGATAAAGAACGCTAATCCGCGAATTCGCTACAATCAACAAGAGCAGTTTTCTAAACAACAACTAAGCAAGCAACTAACTACAAATTGAGATGTTTTCCTCCTTTTATAAGATTTTAAAATCACGCGCTAGAATTTTCCAGCACTTTCTCGAAATCAAAAAGAGATATTTATTTAGTTAACGCACGCGCTCTTGTATTTTTAATTTTTCCGGCTTAGCTTTCTTTTAATATTCGTCACGCGCTGCACTGCGCGAGAAATAAAACCATTTAATTTATAATTGAACTAACATTAGCTTTTTAAATACCAAATTCGTAACACTGCCCCCTTCCCAAGGACTGCACGTCCCGGGCAGTATAATCCCTGGACAGGAAGCTAAACTTACAACTGTGGCATAAATGCAACTGAGGCATAAACATTACATTACAATATCAAACAATATAAACAATAAATGCAATAACTAACTTAAACAAATCAAATGCTATCAAATACTAAATACAAAACAAATACACATTTAAAAACAAAAAGGACCATGGTCTGATACTATTTACAATTATTTACATTATGTACTATGGCTATAGTAATAAGCTAACCTGTCGTAAGAGTTCGAAGACTCACGGATCCGAACCACGGCGTCATTCGTGTTCAGCACTGTATATGGACCATCCGAAGGTGGCTGTAATTCAGGCCTGACTCCTTTTCGTCGAATCGGGTTCCACAACCACACCTTGTCTCCTTTGTTGAATCTATGTCCAGTAGCTCTCGCGTTGTATTTGGTCTTCACTTTCTCCGTCGCCAAGTTCACTCGCTTTCGTGCGGAACGGTGCATCACTTCAAAACGGGCCTGGACATCTTGGATGTGTTCCTCAGGCGATGAAGGCGCATCCGTACGGCGATCAAACAGGCGGTCACAAGGCAGACGAAGGTCTCGACCGAAGAGCATCTGGGCTGAAGAAGAGCTGGTAGTCTTGCGTTTCTTTTCGACCCTAGTATGATTTCGGCAGCTTCCCGAGCTGGATCTTTCGGACAAGGCGTCGGCATTTCCAGGCGAGGATACTTTTTGAGGATGGATAGTCATGCCATCAGATGCTGATGTTTTTCAAGTCTAAGGAAAAATTGTATTTCCTTAAAAAGTCCAATCCGAGTATGCATGGATCTGTGATATCCGCCACATATGCCGTGTGATGGTAGGCGGCACTTCCAAACGTGATGCTTACGTTTAACTTCCCAGTTATGTCGATCTTATCACCAAACGCAGTCTGAAGGGTAACACAGGATGGCGTCCAAATAAGTTTATCTTTAAACTGTTCAGCGAAATCTTTCCTAACGATGGTAACATTAGCTCCTGTGTCAATGATCATATTGCAAGGAACTCCATCGATATTCCCATTAACGGACAGTCCGTTACTGTTGCCACTCACTGTATAAATTTTAAGCGCTTTAAAACAAGGTTTTTCATTATCTGGCAACCTCCGTTCCTCGATATGGTCACTAATTTTTTTACTCCTTCGTTGCTGGAAAATGGTCTTATTTTCCGTACCTCGGGGTGTTCTGCAGTTTCTTCGTATGTGGCCTTCAACTCCACAGTTCCAGCACTTTAGAGTCGGTTTTGTTTCACCACTATTCCGTCGTAAAGCATTCACTGGTCTTGTCAACTCATCCGTTTCATTATCCGTGCCCTGGGGTGTTCTGCAATGCCGTCGTAGGTGACCTTCAGAACCACATCTCCAACATCTTACAGCCACTTTGTTCTCACTGCTACTCCGTATCAAAGCATGGACTTGTCTGGATAAATCATCTAAACGAGCCATCAATTGGTCCCCTGGGTCGTGGATTCGCACAGCTCTGACTGGGTAGCGATCCCTAAGAGTTGCTTGCTGGGCTGCCTCCAATTTCACGGCGTACAACAGAGCGCTTTTTACATCCTTTACATCTGCCATTCGCAGTGCTTTCTGTATTTCAGGGTCCCGGATGCCATCGATGAAATATTGCAGCGACAGAATTTCCCTCGTTTCTCTCGGGCACTCCGTAAATGCGAGGTGGGACAGCCTTTCAACATCCGTGGCGAGTTCCTGGAGTGATTCGGTGGGCTTCTGTTGACGGGATTTTAATTGGAGCCTACTGTAGTCTTTTAAACATTTCTCGCCGAAGCGCAGCTCCAAAGTACCGGATAGAGCTTCGAAATCTAGCCTTTGATTTTCGGGAAGCGTCTGCAGGATATCCGCTGCGTCTGCTCTCAGAGAAGCGGCGAGATGACAGGCCTTAGCTTGGTAATCCCATCCATTCGCATCCGCAATGATAGAAAATTGTGTCCTATACACCTGCCAGGAGGTCTTCCCATCATATGTAGATAGTTTCAGAACGGAACGAGCAGGTATCGATAAAAATTTGAAACCTTCAGAATTGTTTCCTACCGTCGCTATGCACTTCTTTAGGCTGTCAACTTCTTTGGCGACGGCAGCAGAAACCCTATCATCAATTTGTTGTTCGACGGCAGAAACTCTCTCTTCTATATGTTCTTTTACAGAAGAAATTCTTTCTTCTACTTGTTCTTTTACCGAAGAAACTCTTTCTTCTATTTGTCCAACTTTAGTTTCAACCGCGTCTATTCTGCCTTCCATAGCCTCAAATTTATTTTCTATTACGCAGGTAATTTCTCTTTTCATTTCGTCCTGACCTGCTTTCATCTCATTTTTAAGAGATTTCATCTCTTCCTTAACGGATTCCTGGCCCAATTTCATTTCTTCCTTAAATGCAGCAAAGGCCGATATCAGCTGTCTTAACTGCTCTTCCATCGCTCTTGTGATTGGCATTCAAATCCCACCGCTGCCACCAAAAAATTGTTGCGTGCGTACGGGTTCGTTATGAAATGAATGCACAAGTCCAATGAAAAATGAACAAAAATTTATTATTATCACAACAAAAATGCTTAAATTTTCTCAAATTATCATGCAGTATTACAATATCTCACAGTAGTTATCTTTTAACTACTCAAATATCCAATAGAACGTAATTCAAAACAGATAAAGAACGCTAATCCGCGAATTCGCTACAATCAACAAGAGCAGTTTTCTAAACAACAACTAAGCAAGCAACTAACTACAAATTGAGATGTTTTCCTCCTTTTATAAGATTTTAAAATCACGCGCTAGAATTTTCCAGCACTTTCTCGAAATCAAAAAGAGATATTTATTTAGTTAACGCACGCGCTCTTGTATTTTTAATTTTTCCGGCTTAGCTTTCTTTTAATATTCGTCACGCGCTGCACTGCGCGAGAAATAAAACCATTTAATTTATAATTGAACTAACATTAGCTTTTTAAATACCAAATTCGTAACAATATGCATTTTTCCTGCTTTCAATTTCATTAGATATATATTTCTCATTCAATTAATTCACTTCGCGAAATGGCAAAAACACATAAAGACTCAAAATATTAATATTAAAAATTGAAGGATATAGAAAAACATAAAACACCAAATACAGATAAGACAATGTTAATTTTTTTATAATTAAAATTGTAGTTTCTACGCAAAAACAAGCAATTCGGCCAGCAGGAAAGAACACAGATTTTTCGGTGCACAAAACTGAAAGTTTACTTTTGGTCTTACTCGGTAAAATGACACAGAAGGCGTAGAAACTGAATTTATTGTGGACGCTATGCTGATTTAATATAGTGTATAATTTAATAACTTAAATGATAATTCCGAAAGGGATTAAGTCTAATTTAATTCTCAATTATAAAATAAGAGGTTATTTTGATGTTGCGAAACTTAGTTTCTCTAGATTGGCAGCAAATCACTATTCTGTTAAGTTTCAAATGTAAACATTTATGGCTGCTACGATAAAAAAATTACGCTTAGCCGCACTTAAATAACTTTTAAATTGTTGATAATTCTACAACTTTAACATGGAGGTTAACTAAAGGCATAAAAAGCCGAACCGGAAGATAAGAACAACATAATTTAATTATTTTTAAGACAAAAAAAATGCACAATTTACAAACATATAAGAATAAAGAAACTGAGTTCACTGAGCCAAGTAACATACAAACATATAAGAATAAAGAAACGGAGTTCACTGAACCAAGTAACAGAGTGGATTACATATTTTTATATACTTTTGATACGGCTGATTTCAACCAAAATGGAAGACGCACATCTACATGTTACAAGAGTCCTAATACGAAATTTCAACGTTCTGAGGTTACTCGTTTTTAAGTTATGTTAGATACATACATACATGGGTCTCTATGTATGCACAGACGTCACGATAAAATTTCTTCTGAATCCATCTTAAATCCTTTTTGAAACCCTTTTGAGAAAAAGAGTCCTTTATTCTGTGCTTGCGTACACATATCGCGCAGAAACTTCGTTTAACTGCATTCGATAGCGGTCAAAAGGGATACTTTAGTTGAAATATGATACCCGGAATTTTTTGTGATTACAGTACTTCCTTTACTTCGTACAAGGAAGTAAAAATTAATTTTGCATCATTGTTTTAATCCACTACATCATGAGTTATGCGAGATACATACAAACGTAAATACGTACGTACAGACGCCACGTCCTTTATTTTGTGCTTACGTACAGATGTCACGCAAGAACATCGTTAAATTGCATTCGATAGCGGTCAAAATGGATATTTTAGTTGAAATATGATACCCGAAATTTTTGGCGATTACAATACTTCCGTTATAGTTCGTACAGGGAAGTAATTATGTATATATACCTCCCTCTTTGTCCGGCTTTGAAGTCCTTAAGCGGCCTTTATTTTTGCATTCGTTGGTCGTATTTATATATTTCCAATTACAGAAGTTTTAAATGACGAAAATATTCATGTTTCGGCTATGTCAAATTTAAACAAATTAGTATGGGACAAATAACAAAATCTAAATCTTAATACGGTCTCTCCCAGTTGCCATACGTATTTTTAGGGAAGTCTTATACTTGCTATGAAAAAATAAAAATACAAAAGTATGACGCCTGTAGGACAAAGTTAACCGAGATGTTTAATTTCAAAACTTGCAAATTTTGATGGCATTTTCAACTTGCCTTCAGGAATCGGTTAAGTAAGTTAGAATAATCCGAGAAAATAAGTTTAAATAAAGTGAAGGAAAAGTGTGTACAATTTAACAATCCGTACAAAGAAGTTAAGTGGTGTTTGCATCAGCTTTCTTAAATTATTCTCATACGAAAAGATTCAATATATTTGAAATTTTTGTAATTCAAATTTGCATTCATAAATATTTAGAATTCGCCCCACCTTTAGTACTCGGAAATGTTGATTTATCGATCAACTGAGTATAGAGTGATAATGATGAAGCAAGCAGTTGTTGAATTTTGACAATGAGGAGGAAATCTAAGACTTTCTGCTTTAAAAATGACTGAAAAAATCTAATACGAAATAGAAGGAAAAGTATTCAGTTCTTTCCAAACATCTGAAAGTATAATTTAAAAAACGATTTTTTTAATCAAAAACAAACTTTAATAGCGCACTTCTAAATATTAATGCGTAATATGAAATAACACTTTGAAAAATTCTATTTTTAAACTTTACTTCAAATGTCTGTTATTTTTTCACCTTACCAACTCCAGTAATAAAATATGTAAATAAATAAATTCATCTTCATAATTCTCTGAAAATATTGACTTAAAATCATAAAATGCGCTTTGAAAATGTGACAAGAACATTAACCCTCAGACCGGCTGGGGTTTTCGCTAAAAAAGCACAAATTTCCCAAAACTACTATGAGAAAAAATTATTTTTTAGGTTTTAATGTAAAAATTCTTCTGGTACTTTAGGCCTAGACTTGTGTATTTTTAATATATTGCCTTATCTTAATTTATTAATTTTTGGACATATTTTGAATTTAATTAACTTTTTTAACTTATTACTTACTTATTATTTTAATTAATTTTAAACTTAATTTCTTTGAGATATTTTAATATGCACGTATATATACGTTCTTACAGATATCACAAGAAGTATCCAATGCCGTATATATACGGTCTCGCCGGTTAGAGGATTTTAAAGTCAAGAGCAAGAGATGATGTAAGTTTCACTAGAAAAGGTTCAAATTTACCTGAAACATGTAGCTTGGACTTTTAGATCTGCAAGTCTCTTTAGTAATTTAAACCAGGGATATTCTAGCTTAATTTAATTTTGCGATAATCGTCATCTCTTTTTTAAGATCAAGTTATATTTTCTCCTCGTGTATTTTGGAGGTCTTTGTTTTTATTTTGCATACCTTTATATAAGGCTAAGCACAGAAATTTCATTTTAAAATTTATAACCTACAAAATGCAAAAGTAACGTTTTGCTGAAATTTTATATTCTGTTTCCTTACATTAATCTTAGTCTGATTAGTAATGCACTGAATGTAGAGATTTGGAACTTAATTAATGGTAAGCGGTAATGCTAAAATTTAAGCGCTTGCCTGTCTTTGACTAGCCACCAAATTTCATTAAGCTATACACAGTGTGAGAATGCATAACCAATCGTCTCCATGAAAGTAGTAACGATGAAACACTTTATTCTTAACTGCAATGTTTATATTACAAATTATGTTATTTTTTTATTTAATTAATTACGGCAAAATCTCGAGGACTATCTGCCTAAGGGAAGGAATGCCTTCGTGGAGGACTTCCTAAGGGAATCTGGCTCGTATACACGTTGAACATGGGGAAAACCACGAAAACGCCCATGCAGCCAGGCCGTTCGCGGGATTCGAACCTCGTGCCGAACTACCAGTGTTCAGCGACTTTACTGCTCGGCCGCTGGTGGGCCCAGTTGCTCATCGGGTGGACGATTACGTTATACAAAATTTGATGGCTGAAGGTGCCGTCGTTTTTTCACAGTGTGAGAAACATACATACATTCATGCAGGTTCCTCATTACTTAATTTCTTTAAATATAGTACTGGGCGATAATATTTGGTGGCAACAATTTAAAAAGGGAAACACCTTTTATAGTGAAACGCCAGAAAATGCCGAAACGAAAATAATAGTCCTTTTGGGTTAATGTCCTTTGAACTAATAATTCTTCAAAATTTTTTATAACATCCGTCAAGGAAATTTCTACACTTTCAGGTAAAGAGTATATAAGAAAGACCTGAAAGTACAGTGCTTCAGACTGTACTTTCAGGTCTTTCTTATATACTCTTTATTCTGAAGTTTACTTGAAATCTTAAAGCGTTCATTATCTTCCCACATTCCAAAAATTATTTCTTTTTCCATATTTTGATATAAAAAAAGCTTCGCACATTAAGCACTTTTTACCGTCAAGCAAGAAATCTTTCTAAGCAAATTTTATTAAGAAACTTTGATTTATAAAGTGTGAAAAGCTATCCGTAACTTATAATTACCTGCCCAAGAAATGCTTCTCATAGTTACGCTCTGAAGCAAAAACTCATTTGGATACGTTCCTTCTTCCATTTTTTTATTCGGTGCATTCAGAAATATGTAAAAATGCATTATCATATAAAACTTCCTTCTTTTGTTGCCTGTTTTTCATTTGTATTGAGTTTATTTCTTTAAGTACCGCATATCTTTTTTCTGCGATAGTTTATGTTGCAGTTTAAGTTTGCCTGATTTCAGTTTTCAGGGTAATAGTTCCTTTTGTGAACCATTTTCGGATATTGTTCACAAAAATGCACGAAAGCCTGCTGTGCAGGAAACGGCAAAGGAAAAAACATAGTTTTACTTGGAATAAAAAAGTATTCTTCCTTTCTATTCCGAATGAAAGGAGAAATAATTTTCAAATTTTATGTTAACTATCAGGAAAAATTACATACTAAATTGCGCTTCTTTCGCATCATTTATTACAAAGTGCCTACTGCCTAATTAAAAAAAATTAACTAGTAAAAAACATAAATCCTTATTTCATAAATTCGTTTAAATAACTGTTTATATTTTGGTATACTTGTTTATGGTTATCGTAGACTTTGCTAAATTAAAGCGAATTTATTTTGCATTTTGTGCTAATGACTTTCTTCATTTTGTCATACGTTTATCTTTGTGTTTAAACATTTTATACTGGTATGTTTAAACATCTTTCCTGTTTTTTCCGCTAAATTGCGCGAACACCATTGTAAGAAACTTACAAGTTTTTTTTCAGAACATTTAAAGATAGATTCCTTAAAAATGCTCAGTTTGTCTACATTAGACAAATTATTGCTGAATTTGGTGATTTCTGGAAGTATCAAAAATAATTTATTTGGAAGTTCCAGAATAATTATATCAAACGTTTAAGAAAGTTATTCCTCGAAAGCAATATTAAAGCAACTGTGTTTTGTGAGATTAGTCATCCTGGTATTTAATTCAGTGATAGTATTATCACACCTGTTGGAGTTTGGCACAAATGTTTAACTCATTCTTCCAGTGAACCTTAATATAGGAATTAAGGAACCAGTCACAAATTATGACTCAAATTATGCCAGAGCGGAAGATATAGAACTGTCCCATATTTTTACCAGCAGTGTACGTAATATAATGTTATACATGTTATAATAATATATAATGTTATAATATCGTAATCAAAACTGAAATTTCGCCAAATATACTAATGTATCAGTAACCTAGGGTGATTATTTCTCAGGAAAAAGCAAAAGCTTTATTTCGAATGAAGACGCAGGAAAGCCGATCTGAATGTGGAGGGTGAGGTTTAAAATGAAATATGTCTTTCGTTGGTGGATAAACAGGGAGGAAGTAAATTCGACTCTTGAGTTGAAGGACAGCATGTAAAACTGAGTATAATGTTGATGAAGAAGTAATGAAGAATATTGCCGTTTTGAAAGAAACGGAAATTCAAACGTAAGTGGCCTGAAATGACGTCTGGTTCTTATTAAAATGTTTTTCAGAGAACTGAGGATTCTTTCTCGGAAAAAAGTTTGGCTTCGTTTATTTGGCTACGTCAAAGCATAGAAGGGTTAAGGAAGAAAGGATTTCGTTAAAGGCCTTCTAAGGGAAATTGGCTTGTATGCATGTTACACATGAGGAAATTCGCGCTCATGCAGCCAGCCCGTTCGCTGGAATTCTCATCCCGAACCGAACTAGGAATCTTCATCAGTTTTATCGCTCGGTCACTGGTACGCATTCTTGAAGAAAAGACTTTTAAGAAGTCGAACAAAAGAGGACATCCTAGTGTAGGGAAGGAGAGATGCAAAAGAATTAAAAATTGTCCGTAACTGCTAAACAACGGCAGAAAATATTTTTGGAGAATTAATTTCGAGCTCGTCGTATAAGGTAGTTCTCTCGCCCCCTTAGCAAGCCTTCGTAATGTAGTGGTCAGCACGCTGGGCGCGTATTCCAGAGGTCCGTGGTTCGATTCCCGGAGAAGGCGTTGCTCATTTTTCATCTCTCCTGCCTCAAAAAATTACCTAATGTCTCTACAGTCTTAAAAGGGTGGTGGATGATGATTCGCAATACCCAGGATTTGGTGATTGGGTCCCCTGAGTCCCAGTCGCCCTTCAAAAGGGGGCGTATATAGGGTATTTTTCCAGCCGTCTTAGCATGTCTTCGTAGTGTAGTTGTCAGCACGCTGGGCGTGTATTCCAGAGGTTAGTGGCTCGATTTCCGGCAAAGGCGATGCTCATTTTTCAAGTCTCCTGCTTCTAAATAACCTAACGACTCTACAATGGTACCCGAACTAAAAGGGTGGTAAATGATGATTCTCCATACCCAGGATTTCATGATTGGATCTCCTAAAACCCCAGTCGCCATTTAAAAGGGGGAGTACATAAAGTATTTCTTAGGCTATCTGCCTAAGAAAATGGATGCGTCCGTGGATGACTTCCTGAGGTAAACTGGCTCTTATACACATAACATATGAGGAAAAGCACGAAAACGCCCTTGCAGCCAGCCCTTTTACCCTGGAATCGAATCCAGAACAGAACTACCAGTGTTCAGCGATTTTACCGTTCGGGTTGATTTACTGGGAGAATAATCCAGCTGAGGTACTGTAATTTCCAGCAAGCTGCTTTGTGAAGAAGATAGACTTTAATTAAACATAGAATACTTTAATTTTGTATGGCATTATTTTAAATCAAATTTAACAGCGACGAAAATATAAAGTTGTAAGTTAACTTTTTAAAATCGTTTTATATCTTGTTTTCACAGCCAAAATTTATAAAAGGCGGTAACTCGCCTAAATGTAGGGTGAGAAGAGCAAAACTGGTTAATTAGGTAGTTAGATGCCCCTAGATGTGATAATGCCACTAAACGTTTTACATGTACGGCACGAGTCCAAATGTTCAGAATCAGAAATGTGTCCAGGCGAACGCAAAACACAAAGAGCAGGTTCAACTGAGCAAAAGAAAAAAAAATAGCAAGTAGATAATCATGTCTTATCAACAGTCTCAAAGTTATCTTGTAGAACGTTGACAGTCAGAGGCAATTTTCTTTTAATTATTGTGCTTCGTTATTTTCACTAAGCACATTCAGGGAGCAAAGTTATTATCATATTATCACTCATCTTGCGTGTAAGATGTCAGGTATAATTAAACGATAGGGAGTAAGACTGTAACAGCTCCTTGAAAATGTCGGTAGTGCTATATTGCCAGGAAATCAGTCACTTTGTTTCCGTGCATATGAAAGTTATTTATAAAACCGTGAAACACATACGCTTCCCATATATTCAATGTATTCACTTTTGCTGGGACAGCAGACACCATTAACTTATTCAATAAGGCAGTCGTTTAACTTACTGCGACGTCGATCATTATGGACAACATTTATGAGAAAAAATTTAAACTAAAAACTAAACTCATGGCGCTACAGTCCTTAGAGAACCATGACCAGCAGTGTCCTCATATCCACTTTCTAGACCGCCGTCAGTTCCAGGGTGCATGAGCATCTACCCTGGACAAATAATGTTTAGTCCCCAAGCGAACTTGGCACTTTTTTTATAGACCTACTCAACGGGTGAAAGGCTGAGGCAACCTTCCCCAGCTCGAGGATCAAACCCCGGAGCTGTGGTGCTGCTGTGAGACGCACTAGCTATTGCGCCACCGGGATTCACATTTATGAAAATATCTTATTTAAAATCTGACGCACAGTTAGAGACCACTTCCAAGAGTATTTGAATAAAAATTTGTCACTTAGCGAGATAAGACGCGTAGACGACGAAATGATGCGCGAATGCAATAATCTTGGGATTCAATCTTGTACGACTTTATTTGGGAGGAGGGGGATTCTGCCCTTTAATGTTCATTCGTCATATTTATTTGCAGAATCTTCCCTGCCGTATTATTGTCGCTATCGCTACTGCCCTGGTCACTTCTAATGTATTGGCACGTGTGTTGCACAAAACTGATTTTCTGAGGCATGTCTATCATTTCCTGAAAACCGGACGCATTGAGCATTTTTATATATGTAAAAGCAAATTTGGAAGCTCGTATCTATTTAGATGCAATAATTTTCGACTTAATTACGGTTTTGCAGTCAGTTTGTTATGAGTTTTCCAACACACTTTATCAAACTGTAAATAAACCTGCATTATAATATGAAAGGACGAGCTATACCACTATATTATCCTTTGATTGCTTTTGAAAGAAACCGATACCAAAATTTTCTGGGGATAAATATTTTAGAAATGGTTGGACAACGAGTCTTGAATCTGAGAGGATCAAGGCTTCTAGGGAAATATTTTGACGAGGAACTTCTGAAAGGCAACAAAAAACCTCAGTCCTACTGATATCCCCAAACATTATTTGCACTACATCTGTCAGCTCTTTTCAGTAATGAGCCATTTGTTAAACCTTAGGGTCAGAGGTCATCTGTATAAAGAATTGTTATGCTTTTCATTGCTGTAAGAGCTTAAAATTAATTTCCTTTTTATTGACGTACAATTCCAGATCGTAATATTTCCAGTTATAGATTCAAATGCAAAATTAAACTGCATATATTTTGAACGATGTTCAGGAAGAGGAGCATTGCTTATTTTACGTAAGACATTGTCATATTTATCGATTTTCAAAGTGCCCTAAATAAAATCACTGAGGATTTTAAGATTTTTATCCTCCATTTTATTGAATTCGAAATTCTAACAAAATTTTAATACAAGAAAGTGCTCTTCTCTCCATCTTCTTGGTAAAAGAAATCGCATTTGCTAAGTACTTAGAATTAGCAGCTATTGGTCTGACAACTCCTTCCATTAGGCGGACAAATTGGCTAAAAAAATTTCCGATAAGTATTGATACTTCTATTAAAGATTTCGAAATATAAAGGTACACAGAACTGAATATATAGTTTCTTAGTCTTTATTAGTTTATTGAAGCCTTCCTTAATAAAATGCCGTTAGGTTCTTTATAAGAGGCACTCTCCTTTCTTCTTCATGATGGTGTTCATATGCTCAGCACACATTATCCAGGTCAGAAGATTGTAGAGCATACACCCTAGGCAAGTGGTACAATTTGAAATTTGAATCTAATGGTCTTAAAAAGATAAGTCAATCTTGATGGCTCCTCTGTTTAACCTGCCTAGTTATGGGTTTATTTCTGAAATTTCAAATCTTCCCAAACTATCAGGAGTTATTTAAAAACCCGTGCAAGATATTTTCTTGATTTTAATTCCAAAATAACCCTCTCGCTTTATAGGGTATTTTCTCCCTCCTTCTAGCATACCTTCGTGGTCTAACGGTAACACACGGCGCGCGTGTGAGAAGTCTAGGTTGGAATCATTGCGATCGCATTGCACATTTTCCACGTCTCTTGCTTCAAACAAAAAATGAATATTTTACAAATGGAGACCGAACTAAAAGGTGTTGGACAATAAGTCGTCACCACCAGGATTTGGCGATTGGGCCCCTAATTCCTAGAAGCACTTTAAATAAGGAAGTGCATTTGTTCCCTCCTTCCAGTGTTTAAATTCCGGCAAGGGTAATGCACACTTTCCACGTCTTCTGCATCAAAATCCCTAATTACTCAACAATTGTGTGCTTTGACATCCTTTCGTTTGTATATACATCCAACCTGAATTCAGATAGACAGGCAGAAACTTTATACATAGCATACCATTTCTTTCCACTTCGTTACATATTTTCATACATAACGAATTGGAAGTGATCCTTCTATATGAAATTTTACCCTCATAGCCATTGGTCAAAGTAAAAATATTCAACTGCAGGTCTTAAACTAAAGTCATTCTATTGTCTATACACCAAATTGCGAAACTCATAAAACTTCTATTTCAGGAGTCATTCAGATAATATTGATGCTATTTCGTTGCTTCTTTCAGTAAGACTAAGTCATCTGTCAATAGGGCTCGTTTCATATTCTAAAAGCTCCTGAAGATCACTAATGTGGACTTTGAAAAATACTGATCTTTAGACTACACTTTAAAGAAGACCAATCGAATCATGTCCATAATATATGGGCGAATCATGTTCATAATATATGGGCGAATCATGTCCATAGCCAACCATGCAAAATTTCTCCCAAATAAATCCTTAATCCACGAAATCGTGATACCTTTCATTCCAAAATTTAAAACCTTAACAGCCTTCATTTTCGACATCTCGTGTGAGAATATATAAAGTCTACAAATGAAGTCAAAACTGAATATCGGTTATCTAATACTCCACGGGTGTGTTTATTAAAATAATCTACTTGTTAGTCTGGGGAATACGGTGCCTGAGCCCAGCTTGCTATGAAGCTAGTAGATTGTTTTTTTCAAGCTACCAGTTCACGTTTCAGCAAATTGATTATGCGAGTGATTGCACGCAATCATTTTCTGTCTATGTGAAGCGGATAAAATCTAATAAGATCTAATAGATTAATATATTAATCTAATAAGATCTGCCCTCTAATATTTTAATATTCTTTATAAACTTTTGATTATATTTAACAACTCTATCAAGACGCCATGTCTTCGACTATTGAGAAATTAAAGCACTGAAAATCCTTTCAGCATCATTTAAGCGTTTCACAATTAACCTCCTCTTCCTCATCACCAACAGTACTCGCATTCTTTAAGTCAACTAAATAACAAATTTAAAGTTATTTTCGTCATATAATCTATAATCAGTCTTTTTAATGAATGCAACAGAACGATTGCTTTTTTGTATATATATCATTTTGAAGGACGGCAACACATTAACTCCAATTATATATATTAATTCTTAAAAAATATTTATAATCAGATGTTAAAATTTCACACTGCATGCCTTTTAACATCTTCACGTTCCCCAACGTTAGAAAAATATGTTTTACCCTTTTTTGTTAGAAATGTGCTCAAAACGTGCTGCTTACATTATACTTTATAAATCTAGACAACAAACAGTTAAAAAGGATAGAAAAGTAGGTACACCTAATTTTCTCATATTCTGTTTTTTTTTATAAATTTCAGTACATAGGTCAGAACCGCAAACCAAATATCTACCGCAAAATCTTTTTAAAATGTGTATCTCTGTCGCAGCTTTAAGGTCAGTGGAAAAATAAAGTAATTAGTGCGTTCCTAAACAGTGAAAAATGGAAAACGTTAAATGTTTCCCTCTGAATCAAAAGCGAAAGCCGTTTCCATCTTCTTGCTTCAGCCATTTGCTTGCTGAAAAATTAATTTTGAAGGATAAAGCGAAGTCTCTTGTAACACAAATAAACTCATTAATTTTAAAATGAATAGTGTACATTTTTAAAGAGCTTTATGGATTATTTTTCCTTTCCTTGTCCTTTATTTCAGATTCAAAACAGGTAAATGTATTTCTATCAAAATATTCAGCTTCCTATATTTTTTATTCTTGGAAATTCTCTTTCTAGTTTTCTTTTCTTTACTTGATGGATTTTATATTAAAAGGCAAAAGGAGTTGCTGTATTTACTTTATATTTAATTTTTATTCTTTTCCTCTAATTTTTCATTTAATGCATTTTTATTTATCCATATTTATATTTTTCATTTGTCTATATTTTATTATTTCAATTTTTCATACTTTATTTGTTTCTGATCGCAAAATTCCGATTGTGAACAGCAGAGGTTTATGTTTTTGTTAACTTTCATTTGTAATCTTTAGTTAATGTTTAATTAATTTGTTTAAATTTAATACTATAGTGATCGTCTTAAGCGTTTGAAATATGCTAAAATATTGAATATGCTTATCTATTTATAGGTTGTTATCATTGATTTTTCTTATATTGATGATAATATGCTCTGATGCTCTTATATTGGTAATTGGAGTAACTGGTCAATTTTGCAGTTGAGATATATTTTCATCAAATTATACTTTTATTTTTAATATTCCTTTCAGATGCTCTTTATGCGACACTCAAATGTACAGTCATTGTCCTTTTCGTTTGTTTCCTCTGTTCATGTTCTGTTTCTGTTCTTAGTTTTCATTTCTGAGAAATGCATAAAATATCAGTTATTAACATATATCAATATTTTGTAGCATTCTTACCGTTTTACTTTTACATTAAATACGGTGTCTTGAGGCTGCACCAATCCCTATAAATTTATATTCTTATAAATTTACACGAAATCATAGCATTTTGTATAAATAATAATATACTGTAGGTTTTTATACGATAATATAAAGTTTTTTTATTTAAAATGGCAATAATTTTCTGAACTTGTTATCTTCTATGTATAATTCAAAAATATATCGTATATTAGAAAAGTAGTAAAGAGAAAAAAATGTATGCGCCGTGGACGCAGTCAGCTGATCATGTTCGCGTTTTTGATCAGCGTCACATTTTACTTTCTTGTACGACGTAGAGGAAGTATTATAATTGCGAAAAAATTCGGGTATCGTATTTTAGTGAAAATAACCCCTTTAAGAGCTCTCGGTTCCGTTTGAACGGTGTTTTGGGGTTACATATCTGTACTTATGAACAGAATAAAGGACTATTTTTCCAAATATGGATTATAAAATGGATTAAGAAGAGAATATTTTCGTGACGTCTGTACGTACGTAAATATGTGTGTGTATCTTGCATAACTTAAAAACGAGTAGTCTTAGAACGTTGAAATTTGTGCGTGGAAGTGCTATAACATGTAGAACATATGTAGATGTCCTCCCTTTTTTGTTGCAATCGGCGGCACCAAACATATATAAATGTATGTATATATATATATATATATATATATACTCACTTTGTTACCCTCCTCGGTGAGCTAAGTTTTTTTATTTTTATATATTTGTAAATTCTGTAATTTTTTCTTTAAAAGTGATTCAATTATATTGTTTTTATGTTCCGGTTAAAGCATTTGGTTAAGCTGTATGCGAAAGTTGTAGAATTATCAAGAATGTAAAATTTGTTTAAGTTCCATTAAGCCTAAAGACGCCACCATTTGTTTACACTTCGAACATAGTATAGTGAATTAAGTCAATTTCTGCACCAACTTCAGTGTCTTTTTGTCGAGTGTGGCCAAAGGTTTTGAGCATCAAAAAATAACTAATTTAAACTAATTTAAATTTTAATTGTAAAAATTGTTTTAGGATGGTTTTTAACTCTATTTTTATTTCACAATTTTTAATTAAAGATGTTTTAAGTTTCTATGTATTTTTCCATTACTGCGAAGTGAGAACTGGATTGATTGAATGAGAAATATATGTCTAATGAAATTGGGGGGAAAATTTTAATGAAATGCAGCAAAAAACGTGCATGATTTAATAGGCCGTACAAGGAAGTCATGTGGTGTCAACATCAGATTTTGTTTTATTCGCTACATTATTTATATTTGGGATGTAAAGTAACGAAAGTATCCAGATGATGAAGGTATCCAGATTTGATCCGAATATTGTCACTTCTAAAAAGTGTTACTGCTTGAAATTTTAAGAATAGTTTCGAGTTTTCGGACATTGTTTTGGTTTTCTGGCATGTTATTCATAAAGAACTTATATGAAATGTTAGCTCACAAAAATGCAAACTTAATAAGTGGAAACACTGGAAAATATCAAATTGTTTAATTTAATAATTCGTTGTTTTAAAGTTGGGGATGGCAATGATTTATAAAGCAATTTAAAATGGAATCCTAAGATTTAAGACTTTTATTTTGGAAAACATAAGATGTTATTTTTATATATTTAAAAATGTGAATTTTGAAATTCCAATAATACAGTAAATAGGAAGTTTTAAGGAAGTCATTATTATGATCCAATTTTATAATCAATTTTCTTCTGCAAACTGTTTTTATATTTTAAGCTACTTTGAAGGGAATGAGCATTTAAGGCATGAGTTGTTTACTTTATTATTGTTTGTTTTAGGTTATTATTAATTGTTACTATAGTTATTATTTCCAGCATTACCAGTGACATCAGCATCTTGACTATTATGATTCACAAAGATGAAAAGATAAAAATAATCTACGTAACGTGAACGCATTACGTTTATCAACGTTTACGTTGACAAATAATGTTTCCGAAAATAAGAGTAAACAAAAACACTCTTTGATAGTCATTGAGCACTCAAAATATCTGAATTTTCTCTGTACGCTGGTCAATTTAACATCAATATTAACATATAAAAAGAATTATTTGAGACAGGTCATTGGAAAATGAAAACAAGGGTTTGACGTTGCGCAGGATACAGGTACGTGGGTCAGTCATTTTAATTTAAAGCATTTTTTGATGCGTTAGGAAATCGGGACACATAACATAAACACTTATGTTAAAGGAAAACACGTTGATCAGGTTTTGCATCAAGGTAGGGTATCTAGTCTATTTAATAATCTTTCTGCATATCAAACTAGTGTATCGGAAGCATGCTCATGCATAACGTTCAGAAATAAAAGCATTTTAAATTGTAGAGCTGTCTTATTTCCCACCCAAAACGGTAATTATCTAAACTTAGATTAAATAAGCAATTAATTTGTACTCGGTGGTCCCTATCCATACCTGGGTGTATTTCAATATTCTTCTATCACACATGAGAGCTCTACTTGCTGAAATAAATCACTACGCTTAGCATACTTGGAGTCCATAAAAATTGCGGATTAATAGCCAAGTTTATTTAGGTAGCCCTTAGTAATTAGGAAACTCTCCGGAAAATTTGGACAATCTAAAGAACTTTATATATCCCCGCCTTCGTGGTGAGGTGGTCTGCATGCTGGGCCGTGGACCGTGGTTTGATTTCCGGCAAAGGCGTTGCTCCTTTTTCATCTTTCCTGCTTCCAAAAAATATCTAATGTCACTACAAAATTAATATATCAGATGAAAAAATTCCCAGCAGTAAGCCTTGATTATATCTAGCTTGGCATGATAGGTCTATAATCGCACGTTATCCAAACTACACCCTCATTTTCTAGAGTTGGCAGCAACCAAAAATAGAAATCATGGGACTATACGTTTTGGTGCCAGTCTTTTCTGGACAGCACTATTTTCATATTCCTGGTACCAGTTGAAGAGGTAATCTAACGACAAGCACTGAATGCGCGGCATATTAGTAAGACACATACTGTATGCTTGCTGTTTTTCTCAAGGCTGTGATATTATTTTCGATGTGTTTGTAAGCACAGCTGGTCTGTGCCAATTATGGGAATCTCGGGTTACATAATTATTTGTAATAAAATGATACACAAAAGAAAACATGTAAAATAAAGATTAACTCTAAACTAAAAAGAACTCAGTGGCGTAACAGCTCTAATGGGCCAAGGCCTGCAGTGTCCGAAATCTGCTTTCTTGACCGTGGGCCCCGGGGTGCGTAAGCATATGCTGTCAACAAGTGGTCTGCTTATCGCAGGACCCCTAGTATTTAATCCCCAAGCGAACTTAATACTCATTTTATCGACCCAAGTGATGGAAATCAAGGGATGAAAGGCTTAGTCGACCTTGCCCAGCCTGGGAATCGAACCCCAGACCTGTGGGGCTGTTGCGCGATGCGCTAGCCCACGAGCCTCAAAAGACTAGCTCTAGGGCTCCAAATAGTACTTGCAGGTGCGATCTGCTGCACAAATGAGCTTCAGTTTTTCTAAAAAATTACGCTAATCTCCGGATAAATAACATTTCTAGATACGCACAGCTAAAATTGAGATGTTCTGTAACAAGTACGCTATTCTTTGGCCAAAGAGATATTTCTAGTAAATTAAAAATAGTGGAAAAGATCTAAAACAAAGCATATTTTATTAAAATATTTCGATGACAGCATTCTATTTCATACAAATTATTTAAATATTCTTTTGATTGTGGCAGAAACTTCGTTTTCGAAGTGCCGTCAGCAGATATTCACATGGACAACTACTATTTGCTTGCCAGTTATGATACCTACATGCTTACTTGTTGCATGCTTGCCTAAAACGTTTTACATATATCGAATTCACTCGAAAATATTCCCCTCTTCTTTTATCCCTTGCATTTTTTATGCTTAAATTTGGCAGCATCTTATAATTGGGTATGTTAATAAATGATTTAGAGTAACAGAAAGCAGTTTATTTACCACATTCTATAGAATAATACGACTGTTTGAATACCAAATAAAACACACATACATATAAACTGCATAACTACAGCTAAGTATAATAACCATTTCTAGTTCAGTGATTTCAAACCTGCATCTAGTATTATTACTGGTTGTTGGTGCGCCTAAAATTAGGTAAGTAATAATGTATCAGTAATTTCTTAGTTTTCGTTTACCATTGTAGAATATTTTATTCGATTCAGTAGTTTTGTATGATTCCATGTTAATTAATGTTATTATCTCCCAACAAGTTATGTACCAGGAGTTCTCAATCAGGAGGGAATTACTTCCTAGGGGGGATTTCGTAGTTTCAGAGGGGGAACAAGATCCAACTTATATTTAGATGTTCGGTATTTAGTTTTATTTTATAAATATTAAAAAAAGCTTTTATTCGAATTTTGATAATAATCAAAATGTCCTATACTTTTTGTTTTTTAATTAACAAAACACCTTAAAAAGTAATCTAAATTTAAATAAATGCATATGCATTGTTCAGGCTTTGGAAATGAGGGGGAGTGAATTTCTTGCAGCGGTGAAAAGGATGTAGGGATCAAAAGGGGTTGAGAACCTATGCTATATATTAAAGTGAGGGAGATAATTATTTTGGTCCAAAACTTCGATAGTGAATTTTCAGTGAATAAGCACAAATTAGGGTCATCACATCACATGCTTATTATTTTTGCTATGTATGACTGTCCTGTGGGCATGTGTGTACTCATGTGAGAGACGATTTTTTTCGTCCATGATAACTCTTACATCAAACTTCCAAAAAGTTCTATTTCCCGTACCTAAGATTTTTCCATTCGTATATCAAGTTGATTAGGTTTTGGATTAAACTGGACAATCGGAAATGGTACATTACTTGAAGCCCATAGAGACCTGTTTATATTAGCGGGACTCTGAATCCAAGAACCCCCTCATAAAATGCTCGGCTCCACTAAAGGGAAAAAAGAGCATACATTAATTTTACCTTCTGCAACCTACGACAACAATATTCTGCAACAATACGTAGGTAAGGAAGATAATGTTTTCGGTCTAAAAATTCGATAATGATTTATCAGTGAATAAGCACGAAATAAAGTATCCATAAAACGTTTTATTATTTTTACAATGAAAAAAAAAATTTCTGTATGTTTGTGTGTGTCTAACTATATTATCGTCCGCGATAACACTTATGAACCTTCCAAAAATTTCTGTTTTCCATATTTACGTTTTCTACACTCATTAAAAAGACCTGATTAAATGTGACGTAAAAAAGACAAACAGAAGTGGTAGTTTACATGCAGTCCATAGCATGTTTTACTGAAAACCTGAGTCAAAATGTAATCCAAAACCTTCTAATTTAAGTATTTAAAACTCCCATATCAATGGGAATAGTACATTAGATTTGGGCTAAAATTATAAACTAGAAGTGATATTTTACTTAAGACTTTTAGCACGCTGAGATATATTATGAAATTATTTAAAACTTCTCCAATTTGTTAATTAAAATAGGTATGTATTTGCTGACAGCATATTGCATTTATATGCATTAAATGTATTCTTGAAATAATGCTAAATGCAACTAGAATAAGTTCATTGTGAAGACTATCTCTTGTAATGAAGAAATTAAATGTGCAACGAAACAATAAAACTTATTCTTTAGAACTGTGGAATTAAATCTTACATACTTTGCTTTGGGAAACTTACACATGAAATCTGGCAGCCTTCCATAGTAATCAGCCTGCCATAGAAACCTGATATAAAAACCTGCCATAGAAAGACTGCCTTAGAATAAGTCTGCCCTAGAAATATTCTATGGCAGGCTGTACCTTGCTGACATGTGTTAGTTTACTGGTATATTTGCAGCCGCTTTTTAATGCCATACACGCCTTTAACCCAAAGAAACCCAAATAGCTCTGTATATCAGAGCTTCTCTTCAAGTTATTGACGCATACAGGGAGTAGCTTCGTACTAAATCAATGATGTTTACTATAACTGTTACTGATATTTTCCACTGTTCCTCAGAGGTTTTGCGAAAAGGTTGCTAATTTTTAAAATTTGCCTCTAGAAGTAATGCAACTGGTTTACAGAAGCATAAAAGCATATATACTTTTAGTAGGATACTTTTCTTATATTTTTAATGAAATATTAAATATATGTAAATAAAAACATTCCAGTGTATATTATGGGTTAGATTGGTGTTGACACAGCCGTCCTTAAACACCGTGTGCGCTTGTAAACGTATAACAATGGAGTTAATGCTTAAATGCATAAAATCACGGACATTTTAAGGAATTTCATCATAAAGGTTTTAGTTACGATTATGTCCTTTAGACAAAGCTTCGTTGGTAAAAATCTAAAAATATCTCATAGAAATATTCTATGGCAGGCTGTACCTTGCTGACATGTGTTAATTTACTAGTAAATTTGCTGCTGCTTTTTAATCCCATACACGCCTTTAGCAAAGACACCCAAATAGCTCTGTATATCAGAGCTTCTCTTCAAGTTATTGACGCATACAGGGAGCAGCTTCGTACTAAATCAATGATGTTTCGTATAATTGTTACTGATATTTTCCGCTGTTCCTCAGAGGTTTTGTGAAATAAACCCATTTTTGGTGTGGCCGAGATCTTTTAGCTCTGTCTGAAGACGATCTAAGACTTGTGAACTGCAGGAAACTGAGCTCTTTTAGTTATATTATTTGATGTTCATTCTCTAGAATCATTTAAATTCATCAATGATCTTAAGTGTTAACTGTATGTCCGTGACTTGTAGTCACATAACGAAAAATCATAAAGTTTCAATTCTAGACATTGCTACTCTTGTTGATAGTCACAACTTATCGTTGACTTCCTTTCGACAGCTGAAATTAAAATTTATTTTCAAGAAACAAGATACGGACTGACGTTCCACTCCACATGTATATCATATAATCTCGTGTTTGCGTTTCTTTCAGGTTACAAAAAGTGCTTTTTAGTAACAAATTTCAATGATATTGATTTCTGGGAGAGGTAGCTTAAAGGGCATAGGGATACGTTTATTCTTTATATCATACGTGGATATATATATATATATATAAATGAAGGTATAGATTTCTGGGTCTTAGAAAATTTAGGAATAACATCCTAGATGTTATAACTGTATGTCTATTCTGCATGTCCCGTAGAAATACGTTAGCCGTGAAATTTCCAAATCAAGTTATATCTCCTTTGCGAAATGTTTTCTTACTGCTCTTAATTTTCAATTTCCATTTTGCACTCTCATATTTCCTCAGACTTTATTTATTTTTTATGTGTCTTGTTCTCTTTTCACACTAGTATTCAATATTTAATCTTTCATTGATTCATAACATCATCTAATTGTAATGTTTTCGGTTTTACTCTGTTTACATATGTTGCATGAGAAATACTATTTTATTCATCATTTATATTAATAAGAAAGGAAAATTCATTTGATTGCAGTTATCAGTGAGAATAAATATAATTCTACTGATATAATTCTACTGATGCGTCATTTAAAAAAAAATCTGATTAACGAAAAATATATTATTAAGATGCAATGAATGTTCTGAATTGCAATAAATTTTCTCACTATGTAAAAGCAAATTAATTGTCTTATTCTGATATGTTTCCCAATATTTAGTAACCAAATTAGAGTTCCATCGTATTATTTTGCTGAATTTAAACCAAAACGTTAGATTACATGTCGCCATAATACCGTCATTTGCAGCTATTTTTTCTAAATCCCCAGAAGTGTTTAACAAGCATTTCATAATCTTATATCTCAATCTTCATATCTGCAATGCTTTTGTCACAAGACTTACTCTATTATGATAAAAGAACAAAATTAAAGTCTGATAAAAATTAAGCTCTCTTTTATTATATGGCTTTTCTTTGAAAAGCGTAGATTTCCTTTATACCTCTTCTTCTCTAGAATAATCCTTTTCCATCTGTAAACAAAACACACTAATTTCCCAAGTGATATATAACTATTTGAATTTTTTAAGAGAATCACACATCGCTTTATGTTAATTCATTCTTGTGTATATTAAATGAGAAGAAAGGACTAAGTAGCTCTGTAAACGTAATTTACTGAATATTTCTGTAAAATTAATCGTAGAAATAATTTATATTGTATTGAAAGGCCTTCTCTGAAATATGTGTTTGTATTCCCATAAGTATATGGTTCGACATTACAGAAGCATAAAAGCATATATACTTTTAGCAGGATACTTTTCTTATATTTTTAATGAATATATGTAATTAATATATGTATTTAAATATATGTAAAATAAAAACATTCCAGTGTATATTATGGGTTATATTGGTGTTGCATATCCTTCAAAATCAAGAATATATTCGTGAAACATTTTAGCAGAAACAATTTTTATTGCGGAACATCCTAAAACTAAGGAATTATTTGAAATTTTAAATACAACTTTTATGTCTTTTAGTGTTTGTTTACAAGAAAGATGAAAAATTCTTTTGCTTCATGGGGAATTTCAGAAATCATTTCAAAATATGCATTATGAAAATTATCATGCATTGGAAGACGTTGATACAATAATGGGGTGGCATCAAGCTCCAAAAATGAATTCTTATAAAATTTTGAAATTATTCGTGAACAAAGGTTTAATTTTACAAAAACATTAATTTTTTTAAAAGAAGCCAAACAGCAGCTGAAATTTTAGGAAATATTTCTGAGAATATAGATTTTCTGAACATAAGTAAAATGTTCACTGAATACGTAAATGTGTATTAGATAAATATACATGACATGATTTTAATTTGCAAATACACATTTGCGTGTATGATTGCACATTTTAATTTTATGTCTGTAATTTTTATGCATTCTATTTTTCACTTTGTTTATTTACTTTCTTTTCGGTTACAGTTTCTCCTGAGGTTTATGAAAGTAGATTTTGAAGACTACTAATGAGTGCACATATATAAAAAATTCTGCTTATCTTATATAATTATTCAATTTTTAATTGTTTTACTTTCAGTATAATGGAAGCCTCACTGGGACAGTTATCATATTACCCTTGTAGAGTCATAAAGTTTCTCTGAAGTAGGAAAGGTAAAAAAAGTGCAATACCTCGAATACGCGCCGATTGTGCTATCGTTACAACACGAAGGTATGCAGAAAGGAGGGAGAAATTCTTTACACACACATTACATTACATTACCTCATACACTCATTCGTCGTGTTATGATGAAGGCGGAAACACTTATATAATTAATTTTGCTGATCTTATATAAATATTCAATTTTTAATTTCGATCTGTTTTACTTTCAGTACAATGGAAGCCTCACTGGAACAATTATCATACTACCCTCACTCGTCATGTTAAGATGAAGGTGAAATTTAATGCATTATATTAATAACCAAGTATGCTGTTATTAACGACGGAATTTCGTTATTGTTGTTTCATATAGAATGCACAAAATTGAGAAACTTATGAAAAGTATAAAAAATATAAGATATTTTTAATTAGAGTCAAAATGAATTGAAATAATATACGATGGTTGGGGCAAAAGTCATGGCAACTATTTTTATCTTGCAGGTATGTGAACGGATCACGAAACGTATATGTTTCGTGTGGAAGTTCTGCAGGCATAGTGTGTATGCAGAACAACAGATGGCTCTGTGATAGCAAGCTCTGTGGTAGCGAGGGCTCTGAAATCAGTCAGTTGGTGAGTGCCGTGAGAGATGGAAGTAACTCGTGTTGAGCAGCACGCTTACATCAAAATAGCCGTTCTCCGAGGAAGAAATGCGATGGAATGTCACAGTGAATTAGCAGAAGCCCTTGGAAATAATGCCTTACCATATCGTACAGTAGCACGGTAGGTAGGAAAGTTTCAGCAAGGATGTGTGTCAACCCGTGATGACCAACGTTCGGGATGACCGGTGAGTGTGCGGACCGACTTGGCACGTGCCGTCATCGAGCACCTCATGGATAAAAACAGACGATGGACATTACTCGAGTTAGAGAGGGCAAGTGGCATCGAGAAACGCATCGTCCACAGTATGTTACGTAATGAGCTAGCGTCAGAATTCTTCCCCAGTCAAATTGATGGTGATCGTCGCGTATGACGTCAGGGCTGTCATTGTTTGCCACTTTGTTCCTCATGGCTGAACAGTGACGGCACGGTACTACAGGGACTTCCTGGTGCGACAGGTACGACATTCGGGATAAACGCCTGGATCTTGTGGACAGTGCAATAATTCTGCATTACAATGCAAGACCACATAAAGCAGAGTGTGTACGGCAGCTACTGCGACGTTGCGGATGGGAAGAATTGGAGCACCCACCGTACTCTCCTGACCTTTTGCCCTGTGACTTTGATCTCATTCCTAAGATTAAGGAACCAATACGTGGTAGGCGGTTTTCAACACGAGAGGACATTGCTAATGCTGTGCGCCAACAGATGACCCGATTCACACATGGTGCGGCAAATGCTGAGGTTGATGGTATTCAGCGCCTCCCACATCGTTGGCAGCGTGTGGTGACAGTAGCAGGGGCTACATTAAAGGTCTTTAGGCCCAGGTTTGTCATGTCAACTTTATGTGTATTGTGTTATCATTCTTTTGCACGGTGAAGGCTATATTGCCCTGTATACTACCGTTACGATATTTCAGTGCTATTCATTGTCCACACATGTAGTCAAGACCTTGTCCTTTCGTCTGTATATGTCACATTTTCCATCCGGGCTGGTATCTTCAAGAAAAAAATAGTTGCCATGACTTTTGCCCCAACCTACGTAAATAAGAACTATAATTTTGTGGATTTTTTCAGAGTATTTAGTTGTTTCTATTTCTTGTAGAATGTAATAATTTAAAGCTGAAATCTTATAATCTTATAAACAAGGCTTAAATCTAAAGTCGTAATCGTGTTGATTTAACTAAAATTAAGAGACAAATTAGAGAAGAATTCTTTAATAAAAAGTCCCCGTTATTTTAATGATGAAAGTACTTGAATAACATCACCGATTTCATAGCATACAAATGCACATATTGTGCCAGTTTATTCTGCATGTAAATTTATTCGAAAATTCTGAAACTCTCATAATTAAAACATATCTACTATCACAAAGTAATTAAAACCTTTTCGAGAATTACTTCAATTAACTTTAGATTTCATTTGGTCCAAATGGAGAAAAATAAATAGTAATACGAGGAATTTCTCATTTGGAACTTAAATAAAAGGAAAATTACATTTTAATTGTTAAATGTAAACATGAAAATCAAGATACCCGCCATCTTAAAACTCTGTATGCCTCTGAGATTAATACAACTTAAAATACAAGATTTTTTGGATCCTATTTCTGTACGTATGATTAAAATTACAAGAGATAAAGCCTCATAAAGAACGATTAATTAAAAAGGAAAACTGTCATTTTATTCATCTGATGTCTATTTTAGAAGTCTTAAAGCTATTTAAACCTTTGTAAATTAAGCATTACTTAACAGATTATTCAATACGACAAATGGTATAAGAAATCTAGAACGAGCAAAAAGTTCAGTCTGAACGAATGCCATTTACACTTGCGTGAATCTCAAAAGTTCTGGCTTCTTTTATTTGATTCAATTACATTTAATGAACGTAACTAAAGACGAAATATTTTGTCATTTTAAATTAAGTCACTTTTAAGTAAAGGTAAGTGTCTATAACCGGCATAAAAATAAATATAACATGTAGTTACAAAAGTAAAAAGGAGTAAATATTATAATTTTTATATTTAAGAGTTTTCCTAAATTTATTTTAATTTATGTTTAACAATATTATGGTTCTGTTAGTACCTGAATTGTCAACATAGAGAGTTGGAAAAGAATTTTCTCATCATCAGTATTTCTTGTGGTCGCAGAATTATGATATTAAAGATCGAAAACCAACTCACAACAAATCCATTAGCCGATAAAGAAAAAAGAAGATTCCCTAAAGGACGGAGTTATTACCTACAGCTCTGTTACTAGATCCCTTGTGTTCTTGAAAGCAAAGAAAAATAGAAAAAAAGGCTGCCAAAACGGACGGATTTCTACGGATCATTTAGTTGTGTAGGAATGCTTAGAACCCACACTCCATGTCTCTTTTCTTTTGTTGAATGGTAATGGAGACCAGCCTTTTGCTAAATTGGCTGCGATGCGAAATATAGCGGCTGTTACAGTGCATCTGGGTAGGTAGTTGTGGTGAAAGCGACTGTAATACTCATTGATAAAGCCGTTAGCAAAATTGTTCTTTTTCTCCCTTCTGTATCATCTTCTTAAAGTAAAGAAATAACCGGTTCTGGAATGTTTCTGTGCATGCTAAGCATCCTACTGAGGTATTATCCGTCACTTCTGATTCGTAAGTTTTATTTTATTTCTAACCAGAATCAGTTACTGTGCATAACATAAAAAAAGCTGCATTACAGGATTTAAGGCCATTATCATCAATCAAATAAACAGTAATGGCAGATAATGATTTAAAACATCACATAAATCCTACTGTGAAAAGAAATACAGTGGGATATAATTCTATTCATTTCGGCTTACCTGACCATTAAAATACAAATGCTGAAGCTCTTATAATGAAAACCTTTTTCTAAAGATAAAAGGAATGGGATTTCTGTTTCCCCATGGTTTCAATAGGCTATGCAGGTGATTTTATCTCAAGAGTACTTTGAATATTTACAGTTTTATAATTTTTAGATTAGTAGTTAATTCAGTAAAACTTTCAAAGGAAACATCATCGACATGCTTATTGCTTTTATTTCGTTGATTTTTTTCTGCACAAATTCATTGCCAATTGATGAAAATATTTATTGCTAGCCACGTTCGAAAGCGATCTAATGAAATAAATGTATACCTATTACCTTATTATATTATTGTATACCAAGTACATGCATTTTACCATCAATCTGGATTCCACACTCTCTATCATTAAACGCTTCAAATTACCTCATTGCAAAGTACGTACTCTAACGGCCACCTTTGCTCGCAAGCTTAAAAAAGAAGAAGAAATACTAAATTAATGCAAAAGTCCTGAGGAACTGGATAACTTTACAGATCAACTAGTAGATACATTATATAACATATGTGAGCAAATCCTCCCAATACGAACAACCAAAAATTACAGGGACTGATATGGTGAACAAGTGAACTTCGACAACTTCGTCAAAAATGCAAAGTCTTAAGGCGTTGTCTTCAGTTCCAGCCTTGATGAGATTACTAAAATAAATCTTTTGTCACAATTTAGGAAAGAGAGAGCTAGTTATAAAAAACTTATCCTGACCGCCAAGGTCCCCAGCTGGAGAACCTTCTGCAACACTAACACCAACCCGCATGGTATATTACATAAAATTTCTACTGAAAAAAATACATCAGCCTTCTCAGATTCCTATTCAACTCTATTCCACAAATAGCATAGCCAGCATAGCAACTAACACCGCCAGTATTCTTCTCCAAGTCCTTTTCTTCAAAGTGACCCAGACACGGATACGCCTACTCAAGCACCGTCAAAGAAGACAGCACCCCAAAGACACCACCGGATACTGCCTTTACTTCCAAAGAAATTTCACAAATTTTCAAATATCTCCCACGGAAAAAAGCCCCAGGCCCTGATGGACTTGATTATGCAATAATTAAAGTGGCAAACTATGTTAATTGTATTTTTGTTCATATGATTTTTTTTTGTGTATGCTGTGTAATATGTGCGCAGCTCCTTCGTGTCATAAGACGAGCCTCGCTCGTCAGGCGGGCTAGACTGCAATAAATAAATAAATATACTTATTACCTGAATTCATGATGAAATAATATCACAGCAATTTTTTGTAAGATTTGGCACTCCCATTTTTAAAATCTCATTTTAATTATAAGATTTTATGTTCTTCAGTATCAGCTGCGAGAGAATGTAAAGCCGAGATAATTCTGGTGTAGGAATTATTTTGATTTTCTAATAGTTATTTTAATTTGATATCCTTTCTTTTTTCTTGTTTCTCACCTATAACTCCCTACCAGTATGAGATTTTCAGAATCTCGTTTTATGTAAATGATGTAGAACCAATATTTAATGAAAAGTTCAGTCACTTCAGTAGAAGAGTTCAGAAATTCTCAGCGGAGAGTTTTCTGCCTCCGGGTCACGTAGTTGCTTTAAGCCTATCTTACTTCGTACGGTCGTAGTCTTACGTGCCTGTTTGTATTCGTCTGTGAGGTTTAATCATGGGCCAACTCGGTTAGTTATCTTTGCACAGCTTCGGGTAAAGTTTAACTAGTTAGAATTAGTTTAGCTCCTTGTTTTCGATCTTAAATTAAAGTCCAAATGGAGGCTTTCCTGTAAGCCCGAGAGGAGCCGTCTAATAGTATTTCTTTTAGTAAATAAAAAGGTATTTTAACGCTTCTTTGAACTTATATTTTACAGTTGTAAGAAGACCAGTGAATAGTCGCTACACACTTTCCTAGAGTTCTAGTAGCCAAAGACACATAAATTAACTAGAACTTTATAATATTTTGATAGAACTGGTAGAATATAACTGAGCAGCCATGAGTGCTAAAGACTCTGTCTCACTTTCTTTCCAATTATTATCCCGAAACCCTCAGCTTAAATACACTACAACTTATTTCGCATTCTGGTCAGGAATACGGAAAGAAAAAGGTAAATAAAAGAAATTAAAGTAAAGATCGAAATCGAAATAACTAGTTAGTTAACTTAAGAACTTCATATTTTTCTCAACAAGGATTTAAATATGAACAATCATAATGAGTCTTTCATGATCTTGGTTAAAATTTTAAATTCTGAGATCTAACATATGAGCCAACCTTTACAATTATCTAATTAACTCTTTAAAATAAAATTTCATTTGCACAACATTTGTGCTGGAAGAACAAGTTCATCTCCTCAATGCTTCATGTCTCATCTCCTTCCAGGAATCTGGAAAAAATTAGTTTAGCCTTAGAAATGTTAAAGTTTACACTTTTCAGCTTACCATTCACAATTTCTCATAAGCTTTTCATTAAAGTTCAATTTTCTTAACTCCGGTTTCCAACATTGCTATGCATGACCGTATTTTGCAAAGTTTCAACAGCTACCTGCTAACTTAATTCATAATTGTTAATAGATTAGACACACTTGACCTGCAAAACACTCTATTTCAAGAATCTATACCTGATGTCATCAGCTTAATTATCATTAACTCTTTACGTGTAGACTGGAGAGCCTAACTTTTAACTAGCCTCGATTATACATTATCCTAACTTAAAACGATTCATTTGCTGGTTTTTACTTGACATTTACAACACACATTATTATAACACTTTTAACTTTACAATACAGTTAACATAACATACTTCGTGGAACATAAAATATTAAAGTTCATTCACATACGATAATTCAAAAGATTACTCAATTTCAATTTTATAGTATGTGCATAAGTTGCTAATATTTATTCTGAAATTGCCCAAAAACTATACTCATTAGTCTTGTAGATTAAAATCGCAGAATCGTGTTTTAACGCATAAAATAAAAATCCTTCAAGATAGATGAATACATTAAACTAAAACGTTTCTTTGCTGAATAAAAATAAGATATCCTCGTTTGAGGCAAAATCTCAACAAATAGCAGTAATTGTTGCACTAAGACATCATAATTTAAACTGAATACTTAAAGAAATAAAGTAAATTTTCCTGTGGAATTCTCCCATCTGATTTTGAATAAATTCTTCCCATGACGAAAAGTACCGATATCGCGAATTCGTTCTCTCCTGTGAGGCTGATAGCTTTCCTGGTCTTTTGCTGATCGCTTGCGTTTCTGTGAACGGTCCTTTATCTAACGGATTTTCGTTGCGGTTGCGAGAATTCCGGTGTAAAGGGCAGCTTCGTTGATAAATGATCTGCCTTTGAAGATTTTCTATCATTCGTCTACAAGAATTTCGAACATTGAACTAGTTCCTCTTCCAGCAACCGTCTTCGGTTTAGCTGGCTTGTGATTTTCTCGTTGCTGTCAGACTGTTGCTGGCCTACTGTACCGCTCCTTTGTGTTCGTTGTCTTCCAACTGTCGTTGTTTAGCGCTCGGATGATCGCCATATCTCAGGAATCTTTGAACTTTACTTTGACATTTAGATAAATCCCTTTTTCTTTTCTTTCTTCTTGGCCCTTCGAACTCTGTAGATTTGCTCCTTGATGTCTCCTCGAGCCCGGCTTTTTCTTTATTTTCTCAGGTTTTAATGCAGCATTGCATTTCTTTTTCTTTGCATCTATTGTACTGTAGAAGTTGGCGTTATATCTACCTCATCTCTAGATATCCCTTCCTTATTCACATTAGGTGATTCCCGCAAAGCATCTCTTAACAGTGGCATATCACGATTCTCATAATAGCGCTTGATCTGGTCTACATTTGCTTTCGCACACTCACACGCTTTTTTGACCTTTCAAAAATACAAATGTTTCCTTGTTTGATCCATTAAAAATGAGTCTTTGAACTCATTACAAAACTTCTCAAATCTTTTCTTTCAGGCACACATGAAAGAGAATATTTAATTTTCAAGAGTTGTTTCCACTTTAAAATCAATTTCACACCTTTTCTTGCCATAAATAAATTGTTTCTCTAGATCCATGTAAGAATTTATATTTGCCTCATCCACTAATTTTAGAATATCTGCCATCTTAAATTCTGCAGATATCTTTTCAATAAAAAAAATTTATCGAGGGTCGTAATTACCTTTCGGCCAAAACATAATTCAGCCGGTATCTTTCCAGTATTATCATGTTCGGCTGTTTTCAAAGGAAATGCTAATTCATTAATGCAGTCATCCCAACGTTGGTGATAATTTCTTACATAGCTGCGGATAATTTTATTAGTATTCCTATTCACCCAGTCTGTAATATTCAGCTGTAGTCTATAACGAGCCGTTTTGAAGCGTTTTATGCCAATTATTAATTTATTGCCAATTATTATTATAAGCGTTTTATGCCAATTATGTTATTATGTTTTTGAAGTGTTATTTATTTGGACACATTTCCTAAATCATTTGATTTATGAATCGTTAAATGCTGTCGGAGATTATTTTTAATGAAGCTGCATCTTTAATATAAATTTCCTTCCTGCTAAAAAGATCAAAGGTTACAAGTAAATATGTATTTTAACTTTTCTACTACGTATTAGGAACCCCCTAGGTCAATTCCTAATATTTCATTAGGAAGTGTAGCTTTTATGCTACTTAGGTACATGGCCGGGATATAATTAATGTCGTTAACTGAGAAGTGTTACAGGGCTTGATATATTTGATGCAGATTTATGTAGCTGCTTTAAATTAGTTTCCTTTTCTCTCGAAATTGTTTTCCTAATTCTGGTATGGATTGACATTGGTGCATCATGCAATTTCTGTGAAATACTTAATTTTAAACTTGCTGGTATGACCAGTCTTAATTCATTATTATTATAGTTGTTTTAGTGTAGATAAAAAGATAAGCAGTAATTTCGTAATTTGCAGTTCTGTTCCTAACTCTTGTTATATCATGGTATTCAAAATGACCCACGATTAAAAATACGCGTAGTTATTTTACAATTTCAGTGTGGTTCCAGTTCTACAATATTGAGTCTGAGCCACATAATCCAGTAAGCGGTTCTTTCCCAAAAGAAACTCGAAATTTTTATACCGACAACAGGATTGCAAAAGTTTCTCTTGCCGAAGTTTCTAGTTAGCGGTACTATTTCTTTTAGTTGGTTTAAGTGTTTCTTTAAAATAGAAGCATAAGTCATGTTACACGTATTCAAAGTGTCCCCATGCCGCAAAGACTTTATACATTTACAAACATCCATGCTTTCTTCGGAAGATCTTCGGGAATTAGACTCGGGCCTTTCGGTGCGGCAGTCAGAGTCAACAGCCACCATCCTGTCCGGGCGAGAGCAAATTTTTTTTTAATAATGGAATAGGAATATTTTCTTCGGCAAGAGAAAACATTTTCAGAGAAGCATAAATATAAAAGCAAAGATGACAATTTTTAATTTGAAATACTAAGCTGTTAGCAGAGTTATTTATTCCAAAAACATTTTCTTTAAAAAAAAATTCTTAAAATGTATAAGCAACTTCTGTATTTTTACATGCTCAAACTTAATTTCTGCGCCTACTGTTGAACTTCCTGCTCGGATTAGACATAAAAACAAACGCATGTAACTAAAGAAAGAATTGAATTTTACGTTTTTGTGAATAATTAGGATACTGGACGGAGTTGAAAATGTCAAATTTGTTTTTAATTATGAGAATGTAATTTAAAAATCGTTTTTTAATAACTAGGTTTTTTTTCTGGAAATAAAAACACATCATACCGTGAAGAAAGCTTGTAATAACGTTAAACTTTAAGAAATGAAGTAGTCAGAAGAACTTTCTTTCTTTTCAGTCTGTTCATTAAATATCACATATCACTGAATTTAAATCTGATTTGTAAAGTTGCTTTTTGAAACCAAATGCATCACTTATATTTCTTGGAAAATTTCAGTCCTTATTCAATTACATTTCTTGGAAATCAGAAATGGACAGGGAGCACCAGCTCCGATGTGGAATTTTTCGTGGTCTTACAGAAAAGTTTAGATTCTGGAAGGAAAGAACGCTTTCTAGGCAAATACTTCGGTCCTTTTTTCTTAGTTTTATCGTTCGTAACGTTAATTTATACGATTTTTGTTTTTTGTAGCTTTCTGCCTATCCACTGAAAATAAAACAAATTCTTGGAATAAGCACACTCCTATTCTGAAAACAAAAGCAAATCTTAATTCAGTTGCATACAAGCCACTTTCATGCCACGCATTTTTCACCAAAAATTCTCTCAATTCATTATCTGAATGAAAACATTTTAACTATGTGTTTAAAAGTATCATGGATCCTAATTAGCTAATGTACAATGGATATAGTTTGAAAAATTACTTTTTTTAATTAAAATTTTATAAGTCCAGTATTTTTTTCACCTATTGACTTCTTTTCACACTATTAGCAATATATTTGCCGACTTTCAGGATTCACATCTTGCTGCTGATATCAAGAGTAAATTTATTAACAGCGTTGGATAGGAGAAACATTGCTCTTAACTAAGGAACTCGACATTTTGTTTCATTTTTCTGAATACAAAAATTATTTAAGCTTATCAATGCTTGAATTTTTATAATCATCTAATTTATGCATTCTTTTTTCCACTTAAATATGCTTATCACCAACATTATTTTGACAGAGTTCAACAATTCTTATTATTACCTCACAAAAAATTAAAACATTATTATATCCAAAATATAAAGAAATATCTAGTCGTATAATGCTTCGTTTTATCAGCATTATTTTACTTCATAATTGACAAACAACAACTTTTTAGATATAGAGTTCCATTACGAATTGGAACATTCTCATATCGCCTCAAACTAATTGTTAAAATTTTATCTTAAAGAATTCCTAGCACAGAATGAAAAACTATTTCCGTTGGAAAAAATATGCTTTCTGTGAAATATTATTTCATTCTGAATCATTAACTGCTCCCAAACGTTTAAATGCTTTAAAAGAAAACTATCACGTTTCTTAGAAATTTATATTAAAAGAGCAAATTTTTGAAAGGACGTCACTAAAAAGTAAAATAATTTTTCATTCTTAAAATTTATTTTTCATTTTCCAGCTATTCTTTCACGTTTTTCAAAGTCAGACTTGAGGAATTTGCCTTTAAGGAGAATTTCTTATCTATGGAAATGCGTACTATAGATATCTCTAAGGAATTTTTCTCGTGTTATTAGAAACATCGAAGAATAATAACAGAGTAACCATTTGTTAAAGGGAATAGAATGTTTTTGTTTAAAATTGTAATATAAAAGGTTTAGTTATTCTGTAATTAAAATATTTAAAACGTGATTTGCTCGTTGAATATGTTTAATATTTTTAACGTGATAGCATCGATCATTTCTAATGGAAGTACATTTTTGCTACATATTGAATATATTTTAAACTGATTGATTCTTTAAACTAAAAAATTTATAAGAGTTTTTCACATTATTCTTAAGAGTTTCTCGCATTATCTGTAAAAGGCAGTATTTATCCTTAGTTAAAATCAAGTTTCTAAAGTGTATGAAGAATCAGTTAATTAATCTATCTAAGAATATTAATATTAATTTCAGGTTAAATGTATGTAAAATTTAAATTAATAAAAATTTCAGAATTTTTCGATTGCTCCACAAATATTGTACCCTATTCGTCTATAATTTGTTAATTCATTTATTTACGCAGTTAATCACCTATCAGCGCCTATATTAAAGAAGATAAAGTGGGATCAATAAACGCAATAATTCATTTGCTTAAATAGTAGCTTAGCCTATACCAAGCTTCGTCAACTTATAACCCGCGTGTTACCGAGTGCCTCATTTCCATGCTTGAGTTCCGGAAATGAAGTATAATATATAACAACAAATATGAAATGAGCAACTGAAGACTACATAAAATATTTTATGTGGACAGCAAGCGATTTCCTTGCATGGCCTATTAAATTATGCACAGTTTCTGCTGCATTTCATTTAAACTTATTCCCTCGAACTTCATCAGAGATATATTTCTCATCCAATCAATTCAGTTCTCACTTCGCTGCAAGGCAGAAGTTCATAAATCCTCAAAAGATCTTCATTAAAAATTGCAAAATACATAAAAGCATAGAACAACAAATACAGTTAAAAACAATTAAGAAAATAATTTTTATAATTAGAGTTTCTACTCAAATCAAGCAATTTCGTCAGCGGCTAGAAAAACATATTTTTTGATGCACAAAATTGAAAGTTTACCAGGAAAATGACTAGGAAGTTGGTTTCAGAAACTGACTTAATTCATTATTCTACTAAACGTTTCAAAAGTAAACAACTTTAGCTCCCTTAGGCTTAGTTCTACTTACACAACTTTTCAATTGTTGATAATTCTACAACTATTGCATGCAGATTAACTAAAAGCATAAACCGTAACATAAGAACAATATAATTTCACTTTTAACACTTTTAAACAATCATTTTTAAAGCAAAAATTGCACAATTAAACAACATATAAGAATAAAATAACTAAACTCACTGAGTCGGGTAACAGAGCGGGTGTATATATATATATATATATATACACCCGCTCTGCTTATATATATATATATACACCCACTCTTGTTACCCAACACATTGAATAGTAGCAACTTGAAATTTACGTAGTTAGATAGATGAAGGCATAAACCACAAACCTTCAGATGTAGCATTTCAGAACATAATTTTATTCCATCATAATTCACTAATTCATATCAGATCATTTTGTAGATAAAGGGATTTATTCAATCATATTTCAATACAATAATTTTTATGTGCACTGATTTTGAAAGTAAGACGTAGGCATCTTAAGCTGAGAAACAAAGCAGTGCGAACATGTTAGCAAGGTAGACGCTAGAGAAAAGAAGTATATAACGTAGTTATTGTGCTAAGAGTATTTATACTAAGTCTAATGCATAAGTACAGCTAATCTGTGATTGGTTAATTTTAGGTTGTTATGTAGCATGGAAGGATCTCGAATTTAGGAGAACAGATGAATTTAGGGAAAAGCACAAAATCTAGAATAGTTTATTTTGAGGTCACCAGTTATTGTTAAAGCAGCCATCGTATTTTGTTATATCTTACATATTAACATATAAGAGTAAAATAACTGAACTCACTGAGTCGGGTAAAAGAGTGGTTGTGTGTGTATACCCATATATATATATATGTGTGTGTGTGTGTGTGTGTGTGTGTGTGTGTAATAACCGTACAAAATTTCAACAGTACCGTATACAAAATTTCAACGTTTTGAGGCAAATCTTGTTTGAGTTATGCGATAAAAATACATAAGTATTTACGTACAAATGTCATGAAAAATCTTTTCCGAATCCATTTTAGAATCCGTTTGGGAGAAAAGAGTCCTTTATGCTGTTCGTACGTACAGATGGCATGCAAAAGCACCGTTCAGATGAATTCCAGAGCGGTTGAAATAGATATTTTCATTGAAATATGGTAGGTGAAATTTTTCGTGATTACAATACTTCCTTTCCTTTGTAGCAGGAAATAAATACTATATATATAAATAATAACAGTAACATTTTTATTTGATTACAAAACTTCAGTAAAGAACGTGCATTTAAAAAATTTTGTAGCATAATTTGAAAGATAAATCGGTAAGTCTGATACATAAATCGGTAAGTCTGATACATAAATCGGTAAGTCGATACATAAATAAGATAAATCGGTAAGTCGATACATAAACCATGATTTCAAAGAATATTTTCTCGCGCGAAATAATTTTAATTAAGTAACAGGAGCAGCTAAACTACCGAAGCTTCAGATGTTTGCATTCGTCTTAAGACGATTAACTATAAGCCAGGCTTGATTAAATTGACGTTACAAGTTCGGCATCAGGACAACCATTGATATCGAAGAGAAACATAAACTACATTCAGCCATGTTTTTTTATTATTATTATTCTTTATAATAATTAGATTTATAATTTTTATGTTTGAAGCATGTTGTAATTATTTTCTCAATATATTTTATTATTCTGCAAGGAAATCTGTTCTGAAATGAAAATACCACCTTACAATTTTTATGTTTGAAGCGTGTTGTAATTATTTTCTCAAAAAAATATTTTATTATTATGCAAGGAAGTCTGTTCTGAAATAAAAATACCACTGAGCCGAAACGTCTTTTTAATACACACATTTTTGGTTGATTTTGACCACAGCTAAAAGCAGTTCTCCAAGCCTGGCCTACACACAAGTGGAATATCTTAATATATACAAAGTCTTTATGATATTGGTCTCAAATTCCATGCAGCCTGAGTGCCCGTTCTGAAAACAGTTGATGGATCGAAATTTTTTTAACGAAATACGTTTATTAAAAAAATGCGTTTTATTAAAATATTACGAAATAAGCATTGCGTTATTAAATAATCATTATCAAAATACTATGCTCTAAACAATTTTAAACAAGCTTTAATAAAACATTGCCTTGCAAAGTGTATTTTTAAAGCATTCTTTTAATAAATCGAAAGGTTTTAGACTAAATTTAAAATTTTTCACTTTCTAAACATTTAACAAAATCCGCATAAACAATAATAATAGCAAAGCGAAGGGAAAAAATTCAGATTTACTTTATTTATTTTCTGTTTCAGAAATAAGTATTGGTACCTGCAAGGTTGGTTTGGTATATGTTGTAGGATTCTCCACTGTGTATTTCTAAGTTACAGTTGAAAGTGAAGAATCTTAAGAACTAGTAAGCGAATAATCGCTTGAGTTCGTGAGATAGAAAACAACAAGTAAGGAGAAGCTATCAAGATTCTAACCGAGTTGACCCCTTAACGTTAATTGACTGCGAAGCTATCAAGGGCCTAAAGTATGGCCGAGCATAATAATAGCTTACAAGAGAATAGCCTAAAAAGGCGAACGCGTGCAGCCAGAATATCTGGTATCTCTCTCCCTAAGACTGTAGAACTTCGCGGTTAAATATCGCTCTTTCTCATTAGCATTCAAACGTGATTCTAAAACTACGTTCTGGCTGGAAGTGGTAAGTTGAAATTAAGAAGCGATAGGAAAGGAAGTTTAACTCAAAATTTACCTGTTCATAAAATTAACATAATCCTTACAGTTTGAATACCTCAAAGCCTCGAAGGCTATCCGCCTAAGGGGAATGATGCCTTCGTAGAAGATTTTCTAATGGAAACTGGATCTAATACACCTTACATATGGAGAAAATCACAAAAACGTCCTTGCAGACATTCCGTTCATGGGATTCGAACCTCGGACTGAACTACCAGTGTTCACCTACTTTCCCTGCTCGGCCGCTTGTGGGTCGATACCTGCGAGACATTTCTATTGATTTCACTTTAAGATTCAAACCTACTGATAACTAAATATTAAATTTTAGGCATATTTGTTTCAAACATTGCTAATAGGTTGAATTAATTACTGCTAAATAACTTAAACTAAAATCAAACAAATTTTGAGAGAAAACTACCTAAAGGAGATAAACTTAAAAATAAATAATGTCAGGCTATTCTCTCTATTTTATTTATTAAATAAATAAAAGAGAGTAATTTTAATTTGACACATACAGAAAAAATATATATTACAGCTTGAGTGCGGGTTTGGAATAAACTGAATGCGCGCAGGTCCGATGATAAGTTAATAAAATTTATTTTATCAAAAGAAATCTGTGAATTTATCTAAAACAATTCACAGATTTCTTTTGATATCTAAAAAATTATCTGCGGAAAATTCTGGGACTTTCCACAGAAATTCTCGTGCACGCGTTCACATTATCACGAGTACAATCAGTAGTTATACTTCAAGGACTACTAAGAACATATATTGCTAAGAATGTTAAACACAATGCAATGCAAAGTGCATCTGAAGAAAAACCTAACCCGGAAATATCTTCGATCTCACGCTGAACTAACAACTCGCAACAATAGCAAAACTCACTAAGAGCATATGCTCTCTCTCCGGCCTTATATAGCTTTCAACCGGCCGACGAGATATTTCTAGTAGTTTCTGTTTCTGGAAATTACTGGAACGCAATATAAGGGCCGAATTACAGTTGTAACTAATATAATGATCAGTTACATTTATTCAATTACAATACCTGTTAGGGCGATTTCTCGATAAATGTGGCTATAAATTAAGTTGCTAACACTGTTGTCAGCTTGGCGATATCTTTTCAAATCACTGAGATACCTACATTTACTGAAAGTGGACATGCCCCTGTATTCTTATTTTTTCGGCATAGTTTGCCACTTTAGATTTTTACGTGTTACATATACAAAAGAAACACAACAGTTTTACTTATAGTTTCACTTAAATTATCTATGTAATTATCTAAGTACACAATTCGTAGCAATACATTTGTCTGAAATTAATCAGAATTGTTTTGTTAGTTTCTTACAACACTTTGAGATTTGATGGCATTTCGATTGTGATAAAGTGGAGCTTTGAAGAAAAGGTACTAGAAATTATCACATATTTTAGATGCTCGTCAACCAATCGTGTTCGTTTCTTAGGCCTTTTAAGATTCAATTGAAAAATAAAATGCTGTTCACATACAAACATACTTTCGATGTGTCTGTGTCTCTAAATCTATAAGCACTAGATTAACAACTAATAATTGCAGGCTGTGTAAAATTGCTTCGGGTCGCTGGCCTCCAATTTGAGACCACTGTTTTATACCATTCATTGTTGCATTTCTATTCAGAATAGAATCCAGCAAACATTTCCCATTTCCTCGTTAGAAAAATAATTTACTTGAACCAATTTCAGTTTTTCTTAAAATGTCACAACTTTGAGATTATGCTTCTTAGGAATAATTTCCGGATATCTAAATGGCCTTCGTATGAAAATTATTACGTTTTAAATGTTTGTAGCAGTATACTAAACAAGTTGAAAATAAAGAACAACGAGAAATCATGTCTTATTTGCAATACTCAATTTAATATACTCGCGAAATGTTCTGAAAGACAAACAATGGTCTGCGAATTTTAAGCAGATATTCACAACACCTAATTTCACCATAATTCCAGCAATAGAAAATAGTTTCAAACATACTGTACAACATGTATAACAGTTAATTTCATGTAGCCAGTTAATTATCTTTATGACTTTTAAATGATGAATGGCTGTTTATGAGGACACATAAAATTTACACACGATTGTATTATATTTTATTTATATTGACAAATTACATTTTATGCATACCTTTTACTATGTTTACCATTTTTATTTCTGTTAGTATTTTGGTACTTAATAAGCAAACTACTATCAAGACTTATTTTATACATTCAGGACAATGTTTTTCGTCTTGCTTTAAACAATTTGTTTTGTCTCACACTTTTTCATTTGATGCATCACTTCAAATATATTTATTATATTTCTCCAATATATTTATTATAAAAAATCGTTTTATGAAAGAAACCTTTCAGTTCAAGCAAAACTGCCTCAATAACTGTACAGAGAGCGTCATATTCACAGAGCGATGTATATATTTGTATTTGAGTTTATATTTACAATATAAGTATAAAATTTAGCTGTATTCTAATTATAAATAAAATGTAATCAAATCTATCATTAGTTGGTTTGTCAGCTGACTGAAAGTTAAAACTAAAATCTTAAAAGTTTCAGATTTTAACGGTCTCGAAAAAGGGGTTTGTTAAGTCTTTCGAAGTTCTCACTGAGCTTGCAGTCTACTAGCCAGTTCCTGCTAACGCATTTATTGTACGAGTATTTTAGTTTTATTATTAAGCATCATTTTCTTCGTGCTTAAAGCTGTATAGTTCAGCAGAATCACAAAATTTTTTAAAGCATCATAGCAGCATAAGTTTAGAATTCCTGATGCAGCATTAAGTCTTGGCTAACATTTATCTGTTCTTTTCTTTTTTTCAGCCTTTTCTCAGTTCATGATATCAACGTTCAGTTTTATTACTAAGATAGATAGCCTTTTCTTCTTCTTTTACTAAAATGGCTTTACAAAATCTTTTTATTATAATATTTTTAATAGCAACATTTTTTGTGTTACCTTTTTTTATTAAATATTAGGTTTTCGGCCCTTCGCCACGTAGACATCAACAGCAAAATTACAAAATATTAAAAAAGCAGCACATCTTTAGAATTTCCGATAGACGGCCTCGCACGCTGGAGATAAAAATGTTTTATTCTGTACATTGTCGCCACTGCTAGCTTTCAAATAGTTGAGTTTGTTAATCGAAAATTCGTTAAAAATTTACAAAATATGAAATGGATAAAGAAATAAAATTAATAAAGTCAGAAAACTTTTAGATTTTATATTACGCCTGAAGGGGCGTTTTCTCCATTTTCATACCCGATTCCAGAGAATTTGCGCTGGCTTTCCTTTGGGTTAAAAATATTTAAAAATGGCATATTTTTAGAATTTCTGATAGATATTCTCACGCTGTGGGGATAAAAAATGTTTTATTCCGAACGCTCACTGCTCGCTTTGAATTTTTAACGAAATTTTGTTTGAAATTTAAAATTTGAAAAATTGTTAAAATTTTTCAAAATAGGAAATAGGTAATGAAACAAATTCAAAATTAAAATTCAGACTTCCAGGTGCCTAGATCTGGGTGGAGCACTACGTTATTCAAACTTTGATGGCTCAATGTACAGTTTGTTTTCCACAGTGCGAGAAGCATACATACATTCATGCAAATTCTTCGTTTTTAATTTCTTTAAACATAAACATTTGGCGAGCAACAATTTTAAAAAGATTCAACACTTTTAGCCATTTGACTCAAAATGCCATCTCAGATTACGTCCCTTTGGACTAATTAAATAAAAATAAGTAAAACATGCCATTTGAAGTGTTTTTATTGAAGAATCTTGCTACACAGTATGTTGCAATAAACATGATGGAAATATTTTAATAACATACTTACTTGAGAGTAAGAAGGTATCATAAAAACTTTAAAGCATTTCAGACCTACTTAGATATATGTTAGCAGATAATAACATAAATCTTCTGCATCACTTATGCTACAAAATGGGTGCAAAATAAAGTATTCGTCGTTTAATGCGTCGCAACATTTCCCAAGAGAAGCTTTTGAAAGCAACACAAATAAATAGCAATTTACGGTGAATCTCTTATTTTTCGAAATATCGAAATCTCCGAATGTAGATGCACCCGGATAAATAAATTTTACCTGCAGAAAAATGCATTTAAATGGATTCGAAGAAAGTAGTTTTTCCTACTTAATTCCTTTTCGATTTCGTAATACCTTCGAAGAGCATATCGTTTTATATCCACCTTTCCTATCACTAAATCCCATTAGTTAGGTAGGATTAAGGTATATAGACTACATGAATGCTATCAATAGATGTTATAGAAATAGATCAAATGCCAAAATAAATAAATGTAATTGTATGGATAGAGACTGCAGATTTTGCTCTGTGAAAATGCGTTTTGATATTTTAAGAGTAAGACAGCAATTTGACAAATTAATGTTTGTTTTATAGTTAATTTATTAAAAATTTAAAAATTAAAACACTATTTCACGAAATTTTTCAAAAATCGAAATACAAAGTTTCAGAAATTAAGGATAAATTAATTATTTTCCTACAATTTCATTTCTGAATATCCTGAATTTCTAAAATACGTTAAAAATAATTTAAATTTTAAAGCATTTTTAATTTCCTTTTATGAAGAAATTTCATGTTACCCAGCAGAATTTTTCTGCTTATCGCATGTTTATAAAATATAAAAGGAAAAATTTATATATGAAGATTATTTCTGTTCTTAACAATATAAAATGGATTATGTTGACTTACACAGTTTATTAATCATACAAATGTAAAATCTGGCACACGCTGATATTTACAATTATCTTACGTCTCTGATTATACGAAACAGTAACTCAGTGGGGATAAACGTATATATATATATATGTGTGTGTGTAAGATAAAAAATATATAAATCAGCTTTATAATTCGAATCACCAATAGGCTTTTAATTCCTTATTTTTAATTTGGTAGTTTCCTCTCTACTCTGAAGTAGAAATAACTTTTCTGGACTGCGTCATTTCTAGATCAATCCATCTTGCATGACTTGTGTAACGATAATGACGTAGCTAATTTGGAACCTGAATTCAAAATTTCGAAAGCTAAAACATTTCTAACCTTAAACAGAACCTTCTCTTGGTGAGTTTCCATATTGGATAATTGCGTACTTTAGCTTCTGCCTCTCTTCGAATTTAGACGCTATTTCGCTGTGCTCTCTTCCTATAGCAGCAGTATTCAAAAAGATAAATGTTCTTGAATAAGCACATAGCACTAGACACATGGACCCCCGTCCTGGGTATTCCTCTCTGGTCGCCTCTCGGAGTTTATCGTATCCGAGGTTTAGAGACTTCGTCTAAGTGGGCGGAATCCCCGTAGACCCACCCTAGCTTGATACAAAGCCCAAGATAGAGCAATCAACGCTTATACAAAATATATAAAATTAAAATGAAACGCTTAGACATCTTTGCCTCCGGTACCACTCCACCGGCATCATTCAAATTTCGACTGGGTGCTCATCCACCTTGTCAGTCCCCGTCACTAGCGCTGTGGGGGTGCAGACTCCACCATTTCGCTCCACAACCGCCGAGGGAATGGACACGACAATACTAGTACCTACCAAGTTCGAACCTACCCTGGAATAATCGGTAGTTCTAGTCCTATGAAAGTTCTTTATCTGCCCCAGAGGTCGAGGATTTCTAAACTTGGGTCTAGATAGTTGTCTGGATTGAACTCCGGGTCTCCTTCCATTTAAATGGTCGGTTCCGGAAATTTCCCCTAGTCGAACCCTTAGGATGGGTGTCCAATATCATCATCCCAGACGCACCTGGTTACCGGCGGAAGTCACAAGGAGGCCGATGCTGGGGGACAGGAGAGGCTATAAGGTAGCGCGTCACTGTCCTCGAAGCTGCACCCACTCTCAGAAGGTCCAGATCGAGCCCCGGATCTCCTTCCATAAGATGGTCGGTTCCGGAAATCCAATCCTTTCCAACTTCAAGGGAATAAATCTACCTCAGCTCCCTTGAAGAGGCACAATTAGAGTGCCAAGTAAATTCGGGCCCCAAATGTCAATTCAAATAAAAATTAATATTTATTATTTTTCGGCTGGCAAGTTTCCTGATCATTACGTATTCAACGTTTCAGCACGCCACCCAACCGGTGTAGTGGTTAACGTCCTAACTGTCGTACCGAATGGTTCGGCTTCGAATCCTGGAGAAGGCATGGATGTTTGTAAATGTATAGTGTCCGTGCGGCATGGTGGCACTCTAAATATGAGACGATGCGAAAGTTCTCTCGAGAGGTTAGTGTTAGGGAAAGAGGAGTGAGAGACCCTCGTACCCGTCCCCCTCCGGGGTGCTTTCCATTGAAATTGGGGAGGGAACTGAGCTAAATCGCGCTGTCACATATAAGGTGCTCAAGGCTGTTGCCAACGACAGGCATATCTTGAGAAGGAATTTCGTGGCTTTAGCTGACTAAGTCAAACAAGTGAGCATTAGTCAACTGCAACATTTTATCAGGATTCTTCCTCTTCAGGATGCCTGTACGTGCTACGCCATCAACATTTCTACATTTTAGAATTCCTACAGCAGTACTTCTAAAAATAGTTTATATATATACTACGAAATCCGAGAAAAGAACTTTCACATTTTATGAGAAATGAGCATTTTTATAAATACTATCTGCGATGTCAGAACACAGTCATGGGACTTAAAATAACATCTATCTATTTTCATTTCATCATGGCCTAATTCCGTGCTAAAAGACTGGTTTGTAATGCAACTTAAAGATATTCCTTTCATAAACAATTTATTCTTCACACATATTTTAAAAATATGGATAAAGTTGATATTCTCTGGAAATATTAGAACTTGCACCGAATCTCTAGTTGCATTATTTTTTATTGATTCTTATGAAAACAATTTAATTCTTTGTGTTTAAAGAAGAAATATCGTTTCTAACGTATGCGTCTTCAGACAGTAAATTCTAAGTTGTTAGCTTTAAGCTGAAACACAAACCATTCTCTTTATTTAAAAAGTAAGTTCTTATATTTCTATAATTAATATTTTTTAATTTTTTTGTTACCAATAGAAATGTCTGAGCTCTTTGCGTCTAATTAATTTTAACAATTTGGTTCTTTATAAGAAAATCTATAAAAGTTTTGATGCAATTCTTTTGAAATAATTATCAGTCTACGACATAAGAAGCAAAGAACAGATATTCAAAAGAAGTTTAAAAATATTCATTTATGCACTAATATGATCATACCTAATAGAATTAAAACTTACAAATTAGCCTTTCAATGAAATTTAAAGTTTTAAATTTTACTTATCGAATTCTGAGCTAAAGAAGAGAAAACCGTATGAGCTTTCATTTCAATTTAATAGTTCGTTAAATTTTTAAGGGGTTGTAGGTTGTTGAAGATTGGATACTAAACGATCTATAGTGTTTTCTTTGTTTAGTTAGCTTTTGGTATCCGTGATGCGCATTGTTGTGAAATAAGTGTACTGTCAATAATGTTTCCTAGTATCAAAGAATAAATTAATGTATGTGAAGTTGTTATTCCATTAATATTTATCAAATATCAAGAGCTAAGTAGAAAATATTTCTTTATTTTTATCTGGAAATGCCATATGATTTGTTTCGCGGATAAATTTAAGTGATAACTACCTATATATATGTAAAAGAAGAATGACTGTTTGTGTATTTTTCGCGATTAACTCAGCCACTACCATAACTATCGTCATCAAACTTTCTACAATTCTTTTCTATGTTCTGGAGAAGGTCGACGTCCATTTTCTCCAAAAAAAAAATAGCTAAAATCAGAGATATTACTTAAAATCTCTGAAAACGCTAATTTTCGCCCTGATATTTTCGAGTGGCAACAGTCTCGTACATTGGAGATAAAACTCTGCTTTATTTTGAGAAGTGTTGCTACCGCTAGCTTTCAAATCTTAGAATGTGTCAATAAAACAATTTAACTAACTAAGTTTCAAATATATAGCATTGCCAAACATTAAATACATTATTCCCGGTTCCAAAATTTCTTGGGAAGCCATTTCGACTGACCCCATCTTTGCACGACTTTAATATTAATTAAAAACTCTGAAAACACTAATTTTCGCACTCATTTTTACGAATGGAAACAGTCTCGTGCTTTGGAGATAAAAATGCTTTATTTCGAAATGTGTTGCTACTGCTCGCTTTCAGATCGTAGAGTTTGGTACTCAAAAATTTGTAAGTTTACAAAATCTGTATATATAAAGAAGAATGTCTGTTTGTGTGTTTGTTTGTTTGTTCGCGTTATTTATTTCTGATCAACTTTTGCCGGATGTAATCAACTAAAATTGAATATAGGTGAAATATTGGAGGGAACTTGAGCTTTTATTACCATTTGTTTAGAAAGACGAAAATCATAAAAACTGTGTGGCATTGTTGCTGATAATGAGAGATAATTAGTTTTTTTTTATTGACATTTTTATGTGGGTTCCGTATCGCATCAAATTGAAAAATGTATAACTACGAATCGTATTTTTTGCATCGTTCTTAGAGAAGGGTTACATTAGTATCGTTCTCTCTGCTGTTAGATACATTACTGTTAATCTAATTTAACTGACATCGGGTACTTCCACTAGTTAGAAATAAAAGTAATTGTGTTCTAAATCTGCTAAAAGCAAATATGAGTGCCAGTTTGAAATAGTGGAATATTTCTTTAGCGAACAACTGGACGCCTCCGTCATACTGGACGCCTCCTAGATGCTCTCCGTCAAGGGTATTAGCTATACAGATTTAGATGTCAACTAGTCGGCAATTGCCAGAGCTATTATGAGCTAGGACAGTGATATGATCTCTGTGTAATTGATGGCATACATCATTATAACTGATTATTGATGAGAGCATTATAGTGATTGATTTACAGAAGACTTAAGCACGCACATTGCTTTAAACAATCAGAGAAAGACGAAATTATTATAACAGCTTAAAATTAATACTATAAAGTTGCAATTGTTTAAGCTGGTGCATGTACTTGTGTAGGAGGACATATGATCAAATTATGTGACATACAATAAACAAATAAACAAACCAAAAGCATACATAGCATTATGATAATAACATTTGATACAAGAGACAGAATGGGAGACGAAAAAAACCTATGAAAATGTATGCAAAGATACAAAAGAAAATAAATGTACACAGAGCTATGTATACAGTTGAATATAAGTAAAAGCTGTATACAGTTGAATATAAGTGCTATGATACTATAAGTACATTGTGGACGAAAACCAGCGGAAACTACATTGTGGACGAAAATCAGCGGAAACTACATTGTGGACACATTTTGAGCAGGCTGACGTAGCTGAGTACAAAAGTAGCACAATATGATAGACCCAATCTTGTTTCGTATAAGAAAATGACTCGGGGAAGGAATTTGCAACATTAGGCGGCGAACAGCATGTATAACTGAACTTTTTTTGCATGTGCCGATATGGCCTGGAGGGTAGACGACTGAATCACATCGAGACATTGGGCATATGATCTATTGCGTAAAAGAAGCCAGCATATAGGGTTGTCAGTTCCATCTGGAAAACTGAATTGTTTAATTCTAGCCTGCGTGTCCACGTGTACTGAACAATATTGCAGCGACCAGTACCATTTTTCCGTATAGATGTCTTTCGCATTCGCAGTGTGCTCGGGGAGTCCATGCAAACTTTCTGCTTCAGATCTTCGTGCGCAGAAGGGGAATGGTTTCTAGATTTACATCTTTATATTTATGCATAATACCAGGCTTATTGTTAATGCCTGTCCCCAAAGATAACGTGTTCTATGAGGCCCAGTGATATTGAGAAAGAAACCCACGCTTTCTAGTACAAAGTATAAAAAGGGAAATCCTTCCCAGATTTCAAGAGCACTGCGTCCTGTTGTTAGGGCTTCAATTTTATCTGCTGATATTTGAGTTCGTGCTCTTTCGACCAGCTTGCGGAGACAACCAGGCTTTCTTGAGCTCTGTTTAGCAGGCTGTTTCTGCCTGGCCACTTGCCTTTATGTGCTTTGACTAGACATAGAGCTATATTTGTAATTAGATTCCAAACGGTCGTACTTAAGCAGCACGTAAGCACGAGTATGACGTACATAGAGTAGATATCAAGATATGCCGTTCTTTACTGTGGTACCTTCCAACGTTATTTGTACTCTAAGGACCTCTGAACAGTGACTAAGAGGCCAACAAGTTTGTCTGGGTATCCTTCTCAGACCACGTTATGAAAGATACTTAGCCCAGCGAATTCAAAGCTTTATGGATGCCAACTGATATAACAAGAGAGTGATTATCAGTTCTTTAGACTTCTGTGGTGTGTGATTGTTGTGATTTATCTCACTTGTCTGATAGTAACATCAGAACAAGCCACGAAATTTATCATGGCAAGGAGTATAAGACTGCACCTGCCATTGCCAAGAACCGTGAGCACCATACTAATTACGGTATAAATTTGCTCAGTTTCGCCCCCTATTGTGATGCAGAGCACCTCGGGGGAATGGTGTTCTCATTGTATGAGAGATGTTTAGAACATGCTGGTCAGGGCAATGTTCCAACGTCCTCTGTATCGACAAGAATCAGGACAGCAAATATGAGTTCGTGCATTTACATGTTGACGATGGAGTCACGCTGGTCTCGAAGACAGAGCACATCCGCTGGTCTTAAGACGTAAAACATGTAACTGCGGCTTCCCACACTACCTATAATGCCAAGAAGGTGTGACCAAATAACACCTCAGCCCGGCAGGTGCTTAGCTCGTATGATTATCACAAATTAGATTTGACAACATTCATTCTTCTTTGGGCTTCCACACATGGATACCCCTATTATGATGCTGAAGGCAGAGCCTGTAATCGTCTGAAAAGACGACGTAGTGCCAATCCTGGGTCCAATATTATTTTTAGTAGCTCTGTAGTTTGTGAGCCTGTCTCTGCTGCAGCTTCAATGATTGCCTCACAATGGTCTCCGTTCTAATGTTCCATGCTACTGCAGACGTCGTTCCACTGTCCGTAAAATAATAGATAAATTTAATTCGTATAGGACAGAAATTTGTCAGACTTCCACAGAATAATGAACATCTTCTAGCAAAGCAACAAACCTTGGACCTACATACCTCAATAGCCGGACAAATTTAAAAATGAGTTCAACCAACTCTGAATTTATTAATGAAAAACTGACTCAGTATTCAAGAGCTCTGTACCGAGCTCTGTACTAAGTCATACCGAGCAAATCAGATCACTGTACATCTCATCACATGACAGAGCATTACTATAAAATATCCCACTTAATTTTTGCCGCATTCTGGTTCATTTCTGCTTTTAAGACTGTTATCATGTAAAACTCACTTCATTTTTTTAACATTAACTTCCTTTCTTTTGAGCAGGAGTTTGTGATTGTTTACATCGTCTAAACTCTTATTGCATAAGTATAAGGAATTGGAAAAATAACGAAGACTTTCTTCTGTCATTCAGAATAAATATATTGATAACAAATAGTTGATAAAGAATCTCTAAACTACTTTCGAAAGCGAAACAAATTCTAGTTTGCGATCTGCGCTCTCCAAAATAAAAGCGGAACTTATTACAAGCTGTGGAAATACGTAATGGAACAACAAACTAAACAAACTGTTAGAATACGAATTAGAAATGATTCTTAAAAGGGGAAATGCCTTTAATCTAATCGTCAACGTTTAATCTAATCTTCGGAAATCTGTGGGTGGATAAAATGAGGTAAATATTACTATAACCTTATTGAACAAAGACACCAAATCGTATGCACAGTGATAAGTGAACTTTCAAAGAAATGTTGAATGAATTAAAGAAACTTCGTGAATAATAAATTTCTCAAGCATCCTAAGGAAGCTGTATAACTTTAAATTAGGAAACGAATATTAGCTGAAGAAGATATAAACATAATCCTCTAAATAATAGCCAAATAGGTGAAGGTTTGTAAGACAGTCACGATACGGCGCTTTTACTAGAGGCTAATTATGAAGCTAAACTAGCTTGCTTCCCTGTATAAAGAATCATCCCTAGAATATGTTAAAATTGCGATAAATATGGATAACGGCGGCTATTGCTTAAGTAAGGAAAGCATGGAAATAAATTACGTGACAGCAGCTTTCAAAGTAAATTTCAACACTATATCCACAAATTTGAATTCATGGAGATTTCCAAGAAAATGGAACATATATAATCAAAATCATATTCGTAAAGTACTATATAAGAAGGGATAAAATAATCACTATTTCAAGGACGAAAAGCATGTGAATAAAGGCAATTATGAAAAATTATAGGATCTGGCCTTCTTAGGTAGCAAACAATTAGAACAGAATTCCAGAAGAAAATTTGTGAATTTTCATTAAGTCTTGAAAATACCACAGAAAAAGGGAAAGGATGTAAAGGACCCTTAAATTAAAGAAAGTTTAACAGTCGACATCATCATGTGCGTACAGAAGTCAATAGTTTTCAACTGAATCAAAGCTAATGGATGAACTAAAACTAAAGAAATTAAATATAGTCCGGCTTCACATTATAACTAGCGCAAAAGCTGGTTCTGATCGAAGTCGGTGTTAACCTGGTCTTCAAGCAGACACAATACGCTCTGATTTAACCCTCTAAAAACCTTCCTTTAAATACTCTTTACTTCTACCTGATGTGAATAACGCGAGCTAAAACTTATATTATGTCAGAGAAATGGAAATTGGGCTGACAGGATGGCACATTAAAGTAAAATAAATGATTAGAAACTTTAATGATACTTTGTAATATAAACAGGAACCAAAAATTGTGATAAATATGGATAACGGACTGAACGGTGAGAAGATAGAAAAGAAGAATTATACATTCAAATTTACAAAAGCAACACTATTCTAAAGCTCAGATTAATCTGTTAATTCAACAGTTATCTGCTACACAATGATATAAATCTCTTCACTAAATTAGATGGAAGCAAATCTCAGCAGGTAGAAATTACTAATATAAATCATTGTAATTCGAAGGCATCGGAATGATGAAAGGCGTGGATGAAAGAAAATAAACAGAAAGAAAACTTGTAGACGTTTTCTATGTTCCCAATTTTGGAAAGTATATTCATATCTACGTGAAATTTGTGATCAAAGCATTGATCACAAATTAAATTGACTGAGGGCACAAAGTGATTGATGGCCCACTTTGATGAAAACACTTATAGACTAAAGAAGAGAGACAAACAAAATGGCGATAGAAGAATTAGAAGGGAGCATATACAAAGATATTGAATCCCAAGAATATATTAAAATGCGCTAAAAGAAAAGGACAGAAAGCAACATAGACCTGTGGAATAGAAAAGACTTATGAAATTATCAAAAAGCTTGAAAATAACAATTTATCAAGCGGAGTAAAGAATAAAGAAGAAACCAGAAGGAAAAAGGAATATAAAATAACTGAACTAACATGACCCAAAAAAAAGGAAAAAGAAATTTTACTGTTGATACATTTAGACATTTGTGGACCTATAGTATTACATCATTAATTAGAAATATATTTAATAAGGTTTGTTGATGATCATTCGAAATAGGCTACAGTCTGTTTGTTCACTACAAAAGACGAACCAGGTTTAAATGTTAAGCAAATAGCAAAAGCAAGTTTCCAAAGAAGCATAAAATCGTAATAAGATAAAATTGAGGAGCATATGCTGCTATAATTTTACTGAAAAAATTAAACGTCCACTTCTTCTGTCTCTAGCAGAAAACATCCTTCAATTGAAAGCAATTGTTATGATTCAGCGGTTTCTATTTTCCTTCTAATAGAGGTCCTATTATTACCGAGTGATTAAGACTACTGAATTCTAGAAGATAGATCCCAGACGTTTCAACTAGCTGCATAGTTGGTTTCCGAGGTTTTCCTTGTCTGCATTGTGAATATGCGACATCAGTTTTCCTTAGAAAGTCTTCCACTTAGCCATCTCTTTCCTTAAGCAGAAAGCCCTCGATAAATTGCCGTATTCAAATAATATAACATAACCTTTTAATAATTGCAAATGAGGTTTATATTTTGCAAATTAATTTCTTTTTACTTCATATAATTTGTAATTGCCTAGTTTTTAAACCTGCTGTATTAGATCTGAATTTTTCTTGGGCCTGTCAAACTAAACGGTTTCCGTTTCCGTATAAAAGAATACAAACTTAATTTAAAAGACACAGAAATTAAATACAGTGTATTTTAGCAGATCGGTTACAGACTTTCAGGAGAAGTAGAGTACACCTAGACGATGGAAAATCAGACAGCAATGCGTGGTCGAAAAGGCTTCCCTGGATTGGTACGAACAACACATACCACAAGAAAGGAAGAACATGAACAGTGTGAGGAAACATATTTATTATACGTATTACAGCAGAAACCAAGAAATAAAAACTAAAACACGCAGCGATTATCATCGAAAAAGGTGTTCGAAATTGAAAATCTCACATCTCCTATATATGGAGGATCTGGTGTTTTGAAAACTGTCTCCAGGAGCTGCCATGATGCGTGCAACATGTTCGTCAACACTTCTAACGGGTGTTTCGTACACCAATGTCTGGACATACCCCCAGAGGAAGTAGTCAATGCAAGTGGCGTCTGGCGATCTTGCTGGCCAATGCACAGGAATATACCTGCCGATCCCATGGTTAAAGATAGGTTTCGAACGTTATTTCGAACACCTTCTTTTATGGTGATCGTCTGTTTTTGTTTCTATTTTTTGGTTTCCTCTGCACTGAGCATAATGAACATATATTCTCAACGTGTTTGTATCCTTCCTGTAGTGTGTTTTGTGTCGTTACTGCCATTCCAGGAAAGCAGCTTTTCCGACCGTGCATTACTATTGTATCTTTAAATCATCTAGCTACACTCTATCTCTCCTGAAAGTTCGTAACCGCTGTGCTGAAACATCCTGTATTTTCCATCCCCATTAAGGGACTGTCGATCATTATTAGTCTCACGGCCGTTCTTATATTTTGTGTGCTGCCATATTTATCCAAATGACTTCGCCAGGTGGTTAGATACGGGTCTTAAAACCATCACCTTCAAAGGTCATCCATTATTATTCGTGTCTTGCCCAATTTCGTAATTTGTGTCCTGGTAAAATTATACAAGTGATTTCTCTTGTTCGTCAATTAGAAGTATTGAAACCATCACAATCAAGGAGGACCATCCACTATTATTTGTCTCTTGACCATTCTTGCAATTTATATTCTGAAAATATTATTCTGTATATTTGTCTTACGCTAATTTAAGTACATGCCAAAATCTAGCAATTTTAACTAAACATTTTCCATCACTATTTCACAATTCAAACGCTTTTCTCTACTCATTTTCTATATTTCAATGCTATTCAACCACTATTCTATATATTTTCCGTCTGCTAATTTAGACACATGTCAAACTCTATCAACTTCAACTAATAATTTTCAACCATCGCAATCAATCCATTATACCATCCATTATAATCGGTCTCTTGTTCATTCTTTGAAAACTGCATTCTGAAAAAATTACTCTGTATATTTGTCTACGATTAATATAGATGAGTAGAAAAATCTTTCAATTTCAATTAACAATTGCAAAGACAATTCTGTTATTTCTGCAAAATCCTTAATTCTTTACTTTCTTCGATTTACTTTTAGCAGATGATGCTTATTTTAGAACTCAAATTTTCCTCTTTGTGATCACTTCACTATCTCAGTTTTTGAGGTTTAAAGATTTCAACACTCATAAACACGTAACTTCTAGCTGAATGTAAATTATTATTCACGTAAATTGTAACTGAATCCTTTCAAGATATTAAATTTTTTTCTCTAAGCTCTTTATGGAGCTAAATGAAACTTTTCAGTAAACTGTAAAAATTCAGTGAAAGAAAGACTAACATTTTATATAAGATAACTCTGAGAAGAGATTCCTTTCGAGAAAAATGATTCTAAAATACGGATATAAGGAAAATCTTGTACTACAGTAAATTATAATACATCGTGTTGTAAAACGCCTGTGTGATTATACATGTCTTGACCAGATTTTCGTAAACTCTGATTAATCAAATAGGCAAGCTTCTAAGCTTTGACAATTTTATTTACTTACGCATTTTGCAAAAAGTATGTAAAGTTCACCTTCCTGCAATATTATTACTTTTTTACTACAAACAAACGTTATCTCACTAACATGGTACAAAAAAGTTTTAATATTTCTGTGAAATTTTTAATAAATACTTCGCTTTAATTTTTAAAGTAATTTCCAATTAATACGTCGCTTCTTATTTTATTGAAAATCAATTTTTAAAATGTGGGTCTGTGATAAGAAAAAAAAACCTGGATTCGGAAAAAATATCTACAGTATATGACTTAAAGCCCTTCCCTAATGAAGGAAATTCTATAAAACCAATGATGGAAAATATCGATTTTAAGAACTGGATAAATTACGTTTGATAAATGTTCTCGAGTATTAGTTTTTCTACAAATTGGCATTTTTACATCCATATTAGTATGACACTTATCGCAAAAATTATCTTTTAGAAATCTGAGTTCGAAACCTTACTGGAGCCATAATCTTTAGTAATATTTACGTACGGTATGTAATGAATGATGTTTTTCTTGCGATTTATTTTACTAATTAGGTATGGTGCATTTGATTATGGCAAATCCTCGAGGTATCTCTCTAAGGGAAGGGATGCCTTCGTGGAGGACTTTCTAAGGGAAACTGACTCGTATGCACGTTACACATAGGGAAAAACACGAAAACGCCCGTTCAGCCAGACCGTTTGCGGGGTTTGAACCTCGGACCGAACTACCTGCGTTCAGCGACTTTGCCGCTCGGCCGCTAATTTGGTTACGAAAATATTCTACCCCGTTTATAATTTTTCGGACTAAATTTAGCATCATTAGATAATTTCCAATAAGTTCCTTTTTATTGATAATCTACGACTGATATCCTAAAGAATTTTAAATATTTGTACAGTTAGGGTTTTGAGTGATTAGGTCATATCCATGCATGAAGCGATAAACGTGCAATGTCCTCACTGTGACTCGAACTCTGGACCTCTCGAATACGCGTTGAGCGTGCTTCTATTTATAACACGAAAGCAAGCGGAAAGGAGGGAGAAAATACATTATAAAATACATATGGAAATAACAGAGAATGTTTTATACGCTGTATATATCTTCACGTCAGATGGCCGCTGCATTAATTTCTGATTGTAGGTGAAAGTTTCGTAACTAAAATTATCTGAAACTCTCTTGTATTGTGAATATAACAATTAAAATTTGTTATATTCACAATATGAAACGGGTTTGAAATTAATCCTGTTTTTCGAAATGTACAGCTTCTTCATGACATTTTTTAATGTAACAGATAGATATGAAACATTAACAATTACTAGTAGATCAATCAAACAGACTCTGTCGATAATTTGAGATAAATAAGAAGCTAGATCTAAATAAATGAAGAGCAAAATATGCATAAAATATTTCAGTCAAACCTGCACAAGTCTCATCGGTAAAGCAAGTTACAACGTCTATCCCATTATTTTTTCTTCAAAGTTTCAATTTATCTGTCACCCTGCATGTAATTTAACCCATTTATCTCGTCATTATTAAACGGGAAAACTGCTCACTGAATAATTTCGAGATTTCATTTATATTCCGAGTTTTTTTTTTTTCCTTTATCATTTTGTATCTAAAACTTCTTTCCACCCGTTCTGATATTTAATTAATAAAATTATTTGAAATATATTAATGCAAAAGGAAGTTCATTGAAATGACTAACCAAAAATATGCTTTTTAGCTTATCTAAAGGGATATTTTAAGAATTTTATTTCTTTTAGGTATAATATACAGCTGATAATGATTGAGACATATTAGACACACTTCGGAAAAAAGTTTTATTTCTACTTCTAAGCGTTATCGCAGTCGAGTGCTGTCTAAAGTAAAATGGGCAGGTAATTAATAAAGATGTTTTTCAAGTTCTGTTGATGTGTTGTGGTTCTGATTTATCTGACTTTTCTGACAATAACATCAGAACAAACCCACGAAATTCATCGGTGTAAGCAGCAAAACATTGCGCCTGTCAATGGCAAGAGCCCCTAGAGCACCGTACAGGTTGCAATACGCCTTTGGTTTTTTTCCCCAACTTCTGCTTAAATTATAAATTTAATGAAAAAATCCTAAAGATCATTTTAAATATTTTAACTCCATTTTTGAAGTCACTTTGCTTTAATACGTCCCCCACCCTTTCTTAGCTAGTGACACACTAACTTTTTGAAGACGGGATGGCCATCATAGAGGCCATAGAGTCCTCTCTTTGAAAAGACGGGGTTGTCCACTTTAGTGGCCATGTCTTTTATCCCCCTTTTCCAGGCTGAAAAGGGGGGTGAAATGTCAAATTTGACGTCCCTGGGGTTTTAACCACTTATCTCTTTCAAAGGTCTTCCTTTTGCGACATAGATGCACCCCTCTGAGAATCCATTAAACTACACACAAGAATCTTTGTTGCAAATAGGAGATGATTTCTTAAAGGGAGGAAAGCATTCGGTTCAAGATTCCCCGTCCTTTGATTAGCCTTTTGAGGCCGGGGCTTTTACTGCTACTAAAGCCCCGGCCTCAAAAGGCTAATCAAGGTTTTCATTTTTCATTAATGAAAGCACATATCGAGACATTTATTCAAATGTAATTAAAACTAAATCAATTACACATATATAAAAATATGGGAAAGTAAAGTTATCAGACATAATTAATTCAATTTTTGTTCACCATTTTTTATACCTAATAATGTGTATTTTCACCCTAAATAGGAAAAATTAACTGTAAAATTTAGACATTTTTTTTTTGATAAATAGCATCTAATTTTTAAATTTGTACAGTTCAGTCAGATTTTATTATAATAAATTTGTAAAGACTTATTTTATGCTAGTCACTTTTATTCAGTTAATTACCTTTTTTATTTTCTGTCATTTCCATTTCCTGCCAGAATGATATTTCAGTTTCGCCAGTTATGTAAAGTAGGGTAGAAAGATACTGTTACAAAAAGCTCAACTGAGGTAAGATAGCTTCCCCGCAAGGCTGGTCGAGGGCTGTCAGAAAGTACCAAGGAAAAACAGGGTTGCTAGATTTGGCGCGAAATCGCTCATTTTGCGACAAAATCGGCGATATGCCCTAGACGGAGCGAGAACATTTCTAGAACGAATTCTAACCTTCTTACCGGTTTTCCCTAGAATTTTTTCAAAGGCAGGTCAAAAGCTTTAAATACACTGCCTAGAGTAGCAGGCAGTGAATGATCATCTTAAGAGTGTCTTGAGTATGTTGAGTTACGAGATCAGCCAGGGAGCCATCTGCTGAATTGGTAGCTTAAGTTTAGTGCTTGGCCGTGAAGCTGTCTTCACCATTTTAACCTGATAGCCTTCAGGCTGTGTTATTGCTATTTTCAATGTATTTCTCGTAGTTTTTCTACGACTGTTAACGCGTCAGTTGACAGGTGACAGGTTGACAGGTGACAGTACGACTGTGGAACCGTCCTGCGTAATACTGGAAAATAATAGTTTTGATTCTTCATCTAGTGTTGTCATCTAGCATTCCAAATCTACGAACCCGTAGAACGCAATAATACTATTTAAGATGGTGTATGAGTTACTTCAGACAAAGCGAGTTCTACTTTTCGGTCACGTTATTTCTCTCCAACTGTAAGGTTCTAACTAAATTAACTTTCCTTGTTGTTTAGATCTTAACTTTAACTGCGGAGCAATTATCCGCTAAGTTCAAACTGTATCAATGGCAAGGCGTAGGAAAGGGTGAAAAAGCCCTTTTATTTAACTCAAGAAAGTATTTACAGTCGGCATTCCTGGAGCTTACAGACTTAGGCAATATTTTTGGCTGTAACTCAAAATAGAAGTATAAAAATAAAATTAAGCCTAAATTAAATAATCAACCAAAGCTGCACAAAGGTAATTAAACGTGAGCTGGGTCTAAGCCCTACCACCCATGAAGACAAACCTCCAATTAAAATGCACAGCCGTAAAATAGCAAGCTTAAATATGGGCGAAACTAAGCGGCCGATAGGGAGAACACGTTCTGTCTAAAGTAACTCAGACACCAGTTTAAATAGTATATTTCTAACTTACTTTGCATATCATGCGTGAAACTGATATATCGTTCTGAAAGGAAATGGAAATGACAGAAAATAGAAACAATAATTAACTGAACAAAACTGATTACTTTAAGACTAAATAAAGTCCTTAGAAATTAATGTGTGCCTCAGAAGTTTTCATTCTCGTAAATCATAAAATAAGAGGCATGAAATATTAGAAAATTCTGTAGTATTTTTTGTAATGAGTTCAGTGTTCAGTACTGGATATCATCTTTAGCCTACTCTCTTAAAATCTTAGTTCTGTTACTTGGCTTATCTGCTACTGATTCTATCTTATGAAATCCCTCTGCTAATGGGCAAATAACATGTACGTTTTGTGGTATATCTATACTCCTGCTGTCAAACTTCTGCAAAATTTTCATAACATTCGCCAGAAAGCCCACTTTGTGAATAGCGATACTCTATCTGCCCTAAAAAGTATCCTCAACTGACTAATCTTCAATTTTTTCAGTAATGTCGTTGAGTGACAGTAAACGCTACTAAAACGACTATACAAAATCTGAGACCACTCTAGTACAATGTAATAATAGAAGCATTCTTTTCAAGAATATCAACAGAATAACGTCTTAAAGTTGAAGTACGGTGACGTTTGAGACGCTCATTATTATTATCCATGGCACTTCTTCTCTTTGCCCTTCACATTTTTTATCATTCCCTATACAATGCTTATATGTAAAAGTTTTTCTTTCCCTCATCACTCCCGATCAATCATTATTTGACATATTCTCGTTGACCGATCAACTTTTGATCTCCTAGCTTTCATTCTCTTTTTGTCTATGTGTTCCTCTAACCTTTATTTATTATTATTATTTTCTTTGTTGATTTTTTTTTATTTTATTTGCCTTCTTCGATAGCCTGGGAGAAAAAGAATGGAATAAAGAAGGATAAAAAACTAAAAATAAGGCTAATCCATCAATAATTACAGGTCCTTAAGACAGAAAAAGAAACGTATTTCTTCACCTTCTTTAACAGGTTCTTAAGTTTGTGATGAGGATCTGAAAAAGTAAAAGAAAAATGAAATACTTTTTGTTGTGGCGTTAAAAATGTTTCTCTTTATGATGAGAAACTTTCATTTATTTGTTACATTTCAAATAAATACTCGATTATTCTTTGTCGTATTTCTGCAAACTTTGACATCAGTTTTTGATATATCGTTGGAATAAAACTTTTAAATTAAATATCAATAATCAAGTTGATTTCTCTCAAAAAATACTGCTAATTGGAATCATAGTTTTTGCTGTCGTTTTTAGGTTCATGTGTACACATTCAAAGAAGTTCAAAATTCGTTATTGTTGTTGTTGTGACTTATCTCATTTGTCTGAGAGTAACTTCAGAACAAGCCCACGAAATTCATTGTGCCTAGGAGTACAAGATTGCCATTATCGTTTACAAGACCCTTGAGCACCTTGCAGGTGACAGTACGACTGTGTTCAGTTCCGCCCTCCCCCCAATGTTGATAGAGAGCACCTCGGGAGACGGTTATGAGTGCCTCCCACCCCTCTTTCCCTATCACCAGTCTCTCTAGAGGGCTTTCGGCTCGCCGCATTACCCCATGCCATAGAGACACTATACATTTGCAAACATCCATGCCTTATCCGGTATTCGAACCCGGGTCTTTCGGTACGGCAGTCAGTGTTATTAAACATTAATCCCCGTTGTGCGGTCCAAAATTTTAAATGAAGTAAATTATGATGTTAAAGTCAAGCTTTGACATGGAATACAGAGAGTAGATAATCCATGTGCATCTTCTATTTTAGTTACAATATTATGGAATGCTTTATTATTTTATTTGATTCTGTTCTGAATACTTCAAAACTTCAATATATAAGTACCATCAATATATAAGAATATATAAGAGTATCATCAATATACAAGAATCTGCACTTATAGTTATGAAAACGCTCTGGAATGTATTGTCCATTGATTTACCATACAATAACTCTACCGCATGCCAGATTCAGAAAGGCAAAGGTGCCATCACAAGCACATCCCACAGGACACAGAGTGAAAATTACTTCGTCACTCAGTTATGATGTCACCGAAGATGCTGCCATCTAGCAGCATCCTCGGTGACGTAGTTTAATTTTTCTGCATGGTAACTATAACTTTTATGTTTTAGACGTTCGTTCTCATCTTGCGGTAAAGATTTTTTTTTATTATTTTAAGTATATGATGCGATACACTTGCCATGTGCTTTTGTGAAGGATGATATCATCATGTTTACACCTCATATATTTTGTTATAATTTTTAGCTAACCTTCTAGTTATTCAATTAGTTAAATTGGCATTATACTTTTAAGTTGAGTAAAAGAAACTTAATTATATAAATGTGTAATTGTGAGAGTTTTTGAAAGGAATCGCTAGCCAACGATCGAATTCCTAACCTAGATGATCAATAATATGATCATGGTTCTTGTCTGGTCCAAGCGGTAATACCCTCATATCACCTTCTGCCAAAATAATCACGACGTGATTGTGAAATGGAGTCTTGCGATTTGTGTTCGCTGTGTGAGGAGGTCGAGAAGACAGAAAATGATTACAGCACTCAGATTTCATATTGGTAATGGAATGGCTTTCTAAATTTTTCTTTTAAATGAGAACTCTCTATTACTTTGTCCCCTGAAATGACGTTGTGAAATATTATTTTAACCATGGCAAAAGCAGTAAAAGTGGCTGAGATTTAACACGTAACCATTTTGCCTTCCTTTTTCCCCCAGTGGCGGGCACTTGACTATAACGGCATTGGCCATTAATAAGGCCAGATGTGGTGGCCATTTTATTGTGGAGGCACCTAATAGGCGCCCACCGTTACCTCCTACTGAAGGGACAGACAATTTTTACATGCATGTCTTCTCTGGGATTCAAACCCGGGCTCTTTCTCTCACAGTCAGGCTTCCCTAACCACTATACCGTCTGGGCGGCTTCTGACATCCTTTCTTCATATATTTTCTATGTTTCTGCGCCATCGATTCTATGACATTTTAAAAAGTCGGTTCCAAAACACGGCTATACCCTAATAGACAATTCTGATGTTAAAAACTTTCCAGACACTGCCAGTGTTTCTAGACCCTTTTGGTGCTAAAGACTAAGTGTCTGATATCTATATTATGTGGTAATAAGCAGTGAGGTTCCTAAGGTCACCATTATTGTTGTCTGAGTTTCGAAGTATGATAACAGGTATTCCTAATACAGTCCAAAATTCGAAATCTAAACTTACGTTTGAGACAAAAAGACATTTTTGTCCACGTTTTTTTCTTATGCCAGAAATCTAACGATTCTTTTTGCTGTGTCATGGACTGTACAAGAAAAAAGCAGATTATTTTTTTATATTTTTCGCTTAAGCTACAATATGGACTTTGTTTGCTATTGATGTCATGCTTTTCAAAGCATGTTTCAAGATGGAACATTGCATAACTTAAAATAAAAATCAACGTTGCCACAAGAGAAAAATGAAACTTGTAAAAGCATAAAACTCCTCGTTGCCATAATAGAAAAGGAAATTCCAAGACATAAAAATCGTTGCCGCAGCGGGGAAAAACACGCTGTAGAAATAAAATATCTTACATCAATCCATATGTCTTACCTTCCGGTGGCATTAATCTTGATGCCATACAGTTTACAATATAGTTGCAATTTCGGCGACGTCATCATAAGAACAGGGCTTGTAACGTTATCATCATTCGGTTTTATGAGCTGATTAGTATAAACTCCCGGGCTCATTTCCATTGCAAATAGAGATAAAATTCGACATGCTTCCTATACAAACAGACAAATTATTGACCCAGTACACATTCCGTATAATTATCTCCTTGGATAGGTACCTAATATCTTGTTAGCGAATTTGTTAGAAAACTTCAGAAAATTATAATAAAATAATGAAAACTACTATATGAAGACTCGCTTAAAATAATACACAACTCTAAAAATACCAAAAGAAAACTGTACAAACTACCAAAAACAGCTGTTTTAAAATGTTTCGAATTCACGAAATACATTACATTTCTGAAAATTACTTTCATGTGGAAAACTACAAGTTACTTTACGTTAATTGTACTCAACAGAAATCTTAATGCGAATTACAGTAAACCAGATATTTCTATTATAGTAATTTTATAATAATACGGGTTCATTTCTGATTTTCAACTAAGTGAGTCAAAAGTTATTCAGTTGGCTTTTTCAAAATCCCTGTAAGTTATTCATTAGTCAGTTATTAATTGCGCACTAACAAAGTGTTGTTTAATAATAACCTGACTTTTCATGTTAATCGTATAATTGATAGATTTCAGTAGTGTTGCGTGTGGTAGGAAAAGTGAAAACTTTAATTAACTGTGATGAATGAGAGAGCACGTTTGCGAACATTAAGATGCTAATTTTTCAGTCTTTTACCGTCCTTGACAAGTTAAAATGAATAATAGTTCTAAATTAGTGAAGCGTTAAGCTATTAAGCCTTAAATCTACGCTGTCGATCTGTTAATTGTTATATCACATCCAAAATAACTTTTTTTTGCAAACTTGCAAACATTCTTATTTTGAACAGATTATGTTGGTAGCCATAAACAGTGATTATTCACAAAAGCATATTGGAATTTCAAGCACGCAAGAAAAAAATTTATTTATAAGAGCTTTTTTTTTTATATTGTATTTTGTCCCTCCTTTTCGCGTGCTTTTATAGCGGTATAGTGGTTAGGGGAGCCTGACTGCGACATCGAAGAGTCCGGGTTCAAATGCCAGAAAAGGCATTGGATGTAAAATTGTGTGTCCCTTCATAGGAGGTAACGATAGCCGACTATTAGGTGCCTCCACAGTAAAATGGCCACCACTTCTGGCATTAGGCGTGGCACAATGCCTTTATAGGCAAGTGCCTGCCATTGGGAAAAAAGTAATAATGAAAACTCAAGAATAAAAAAATATCTGAAAGATTTCAGATTTTATACTACGCTCAAAGGGGCGTTTTTTTTTAACGTTTTATATGTTACCTTTATTTATTAAATATCGTGTTCTTCGCACGTAAACCATAAAATTCAATTCAACAGCAATGTCATAAAATATTTAGAAGAGCATATCTTTTGAATTTCCGATACAAAGTCTCGCGCGCTGGTGATAAAAATATGTCTTTTTTACCTTACAGTGTTGCCATTGCTCGCTTTGAAATCGTTGAGTTTCTTAATCAGAAACTCATAAGTGTTTTACAAAATGTGAAATAGATAATACATCAAATTCCAAATTATGGCTTCTAGATGACCATATTCGGGTGGAGTCGTACGTTATTCAAAATTTGATGGCTCTAGCTAACTTTTTTTTATCACAATGCGAGAAACACACATACATTTGTGCATAATCTTCATTATTTAATTTCTTTAAATATAATGCAGGGCTGTAGTAATATTTATTGGCAACAATTTATAAAGTAATTCGCCGTTTATACTGAATCAACGCAAAATTCCAAAACGAAATTAATAGCTCTTCTGGGTTAACGCCCTTTGCGCTAAAAATTGCTCAAGCTGCTAGAATAAAATTTCGCTGGTATCTGCTTGTTTAAAAGAGGTCACGATTAGTCTTCACGCACTTTTAACCTTCTAGGATAACATGGAAAATAGCTGAAGAATTACAACTGGTCGAAATCGACACCTTACAAAAATGTTCAATATTTAATTTTTTTTTCTTTTGTCAATTGGCAGCTAGATGAGTTGGACTCAAGATTCAAAAAGGAGAATGAGGACGATAAAAACGTAAATAAAATGTATCGAAGTAGTTAACTCAGTTTATATTAACTTATTTTTTTAAAAATGAACATACGTATTACCATATATAAATATACATTTATATTGCTGTGCTGTTGATATATGTATATATATGGTAAAAGTATTTACATTTTTAAAAATAAGTTAGTATAAACTAAATTAACTACTTCGATACATCAGTTTTATTTGCGTATATATATATATATATGTTTGCAACAAGTTTACTAAAAGAATAATTTGCCCTACTAAAAAAATTTAAACTGTTTTTAAAAAAGAAAAGTTTTTACCTTATGAAGCAAACAGATCCGGCTGAATGTTTCATTTCATAATTTCAAAATTCATTTCGACATTCTAAAGGATTTCGATCACAAGCTGAGCTTTATAGTAAACAATCAAACTGTAACAAGATGTGTCAGGCAAGAAAACTATTAATTCCGGAATTTTGCAAGCTCCATTGTGATCCAATATTCAAGATGACATCACAAAGTGGACTCGATTCGAAGAAATAGCTCTCCCCAGAATTCGTTTCAGTAAACGACCTCTTCATTTTGCAACATATGTTTAGATTTTTAAATAGCCTTCTCTGTCCCAAAGATTAACAAATCTTACGCCAGAAACTAACTACATGACGTGATACTGTCAATTGTTCTCAAGGTTGCAACATAAAAACCGAAAGTTGACTTCAAATGGCTGAAAAGATTTTTCAAATCTGTTATTTGATTGAAGTGACATATCAAATATTTTTTAAATGCTATTTCCTCTCTCTTTCAGCCTGCATTCGTGGTGTAACGGTTAGCACACTCGGCGCGTATTCGAGAGGTCCATGTTAGAGTTCCGGAGAGGGCACTCCACATTTTTCACTTCTCCTGCTTCAAAAAAATCCTAATGACTCTACAATGCATTGTATTGTTACAAACCATAAAAAATTGCAATTACTGATGGATAAATTAACTTGTAATCAACCAATAAATCTGCGTTTTTAACATTAGATTCTAATAAAATGCTGCAATTGTTGCTCACCTTCATAGTTTAGTGTCCTCTATTAATTTTAAGTGATCTTAATGAAACAGAAGTTATAAGGATTTTCCATAAGCGAAATTTTAATTCAACGTGGCGTTTATCATCCGCTTTGTGGGGTAACTTTCATAAACTTCGGTCCGAAGAAGATTTATAACTTTTGCATTAATGTTACATGGAATGTACTACAAAATAGCAACAGTAAGGAAATCTTAGTAATAGAGAATCATCATTCACCATAATTTTTTAGTTCGGATGACACTGTAGAGACATTAGGTTATTTCGATACGGGAGACTTGATAAATGAGCAGTGCTCTCTCCGGAACTCGAACCTCAGACCTCTCAAATATGCGCCAAGCGTGCTGACCATTATGCCAGAAAGGTATGTTAAGAAAGCAAGAGAAATACCTTATAATATCTCAGACAATTTGGAGTAATTTTCAGCTGCCATCCTCGTCCCCAGCTCAGCCACCGTACGCTTATTTTAAGCTAGCTTTTTCTGTTTTGTTCTGTTTATACATATTTCCTTGACTTATGAGCCTTGAATTATGCATTCTGCCTTATGTAATGTATTATTTTTACTTTTTTATCTGCCACTCTGTAAATTGGTCATATTCATAATTGATGCACTATTCAGCTGATTTTAACTCAGTTACACTTTCACCTGTACTTTAACTATCCATAGTACTTATTTATTGTTCACGCTGTGGATGCCTATTTAAGTTGTAACCATCTATCTATAACTCTGTAAATGTGAAGCTGAAATTTTTCTCCTCACCCGATTGCACCCTTCTTCCATCACTGCATCATTGACTCGCCCAGAATTCATTTGCAAACACCCCCATCACTCGTCTTGACACAATATGCACCAAAGTTAATTCCGTCAGCGGGGCTACCTGGCCCGATATGTTAATTGTCCCAGTGGATCAGCAGTCTCGCTGTCGGTGGAAAGAAAAGCTTCTTAAATTCATTATTAGTTATTAATAATATTGATTTCTCAAGAAGAAGTTAACAAGAATTCGTTAGTGCTACGAGTTGAGATTTTTGTGTGTTGAAAACTTTCTCAATGTTTTCTTTTCTCTGTTTTTTATAATTTTACTCACCTGCCATTATATATATAGAGAGAGAGAGAACGGAGGACGTGGGCACTATCCCCTTATCAAACGGTTAATTAGTATAGCCCCACGTCCACCACTAACTATAGCACCCTTTCAAAATACATAGTGCCACCTGAAAGGTATTCAACGTACACGACAAGACATACAAAATAATATGTTACAGAGAGACATACAAAATAATATACATACATACAGAATAATATACAAAGAGATACATACAAAATAATATACATGGGATACATACAAAATAATATACAAAATAATAACACGACAAGACATACAAAATAATATGTTACAACAAAATAATATGTTGCAGATTAATATTGAAGATACATTACTGGTACATTACTGATACAAACATGACAGATGCAGAACTGGTAAAACGCTGATATAATACTGATACGAGTATTAACACTGATTAATATTGCTACAGTTCTGATACATTGATATGACACTGACTATTATTATTGATTAAATGGGAATGATTTTGCACAAGTCGCTGAATAAATCCACGAAATAATACGTTACAGAGACTCAAAATATTGCGAATTAAAATATCACAGATGAATGTTCTGCTGTTACATTACTTGTACTATTGTACTCACCTGCCATTATAGAAGTATTTTTCCAGATTAAAATCTCTCCCGTTGATTTAGCTGGGTTAAAATCCTTTACATACATATTCCTATTCTTAGAATTCTCACATCTGCTGTACGATTTCTATTCCGTAAGATTATTTTCTGAATGTTTCATTAAAGATATTATATTTATTACATTTCTTTCCATAAATGTTATCATATTGTAGCATATAATATTTTGTATAAGTTTCTTTAAGTAATTGTTTGAATAACTAAATCCTGACTACGGATACATGAATATATAACTGTAAGTAAATTCATAGCTACAGGTGCATAATTATGCAAAAGAACAAATTCAGTTATTTTCCAATCTATTTTATGTAACCCTCCGTTAGCTAAATCAACTGAATGGAAAGGTTTGACATCTGTCGTTGCTGGCAGAATAAAAAGAAAAATTCTTTATTGAAGAAGGAGCAATTTAATTCATAATTTATCCTTAAAATAATTCGAAACACTTTGTAGCCAAATTGATATTTTAAAGCGAAAAATTCAGCGGTTAATGCCTAAAGACACATACACAGCATATGCGTGACGGAAATAAGCTGTTTTCATAAAGAATAAATTTGAGAATAATTCAATTTAAAATGCATCACAAACCTTAAAAGCATGAGATTTATTCACATTTTAAAGAGGCATATCTAAGAAGCAACTTAGATAATTCTGCTATATAAATACATACTAGGCATTCTGCTTAAGATTAAATGGTAATAAAATCAAAAAGGAATTTTTATAAAGTCCTGTTGGCAACTGTGTTCGTGGAGCATAAATACTTGCAGAAATGTTCATCTGTTGCTAAACTTAAATTTTCTTTATTTTGTATTTTATAATAACAGAAGTTTTAAGACTGTCTGATTGTTAATTCTGTAAAATAATAGCACTGATGTAATAATAGTTTATGCAATATTTTACACCAAAATGTTTCATTTTCTTGCATTGTTTTCTAGTTATGCGGAAAATCGTCATACAAGTGCAAATAATAATAATGTATTTATAAATATATTCTGCCTTATTAAATGGAAATAAAATTTAAATATTAAAAGACTTTTTCCAAACAGATACTGAAACATTTCATCTAAAAGAAACTCTTAGGAAATTATGGGAAAAAGAATCAATTAATCATCCATAATGTTTTCAACTCAATAGAATAAAAATACTTTTATTTATATTACCATTAATTAAATTTAATTATTAATTAAAATTAATTTTCTCGGGGCTGAACAAAATATTATAGTTTTCTTTTTAGGTTTTGATATATTAAACATATTTTATAAAGCAACATTAGTAATGTATATTTAGATCATTTTCTTTCCTTTATGGTAATTGTAACTCTCCCGTTTTATGTATTACACTTAGAGCCTAGGTTCAGTTTGTTTACAAGGGGTTGTAATTAAACGGGTTATAATATAAGTGTACAATGGTTAGGCTGCTGAACTAATTTTACAAAGCATGTGAAAAATGCACCTCAGCAAGGATGCTTTCAATGAGACATTTTTGGGACTGAGCAGAACAAGTTTTCTTTAAAAAAAACTTTTTGTAATAATACAGTTGACACGTTTTGTATATAGTTTCAAAATTGATGTTACATGAAACCTGAACAGAAATTAAATCTCGTGTCTAGGAAAAATAATTCTGTTCGGTTAGCATCTGCAGTGCAGTGAAATAAGGCTATAAAATATGCAACTATATATATATATATAACTGACTCTATCGTTGGGAATCATCAGTGCTTCAAGTTAGATGGTCTTCTGAATCATCAGAATCACTGAAAACTTCGTCACGCAGAAGTACTAACATCAACCATATTGCGAAACTAGAAAGCGTCTAAAGAAAAACATATCTTTTTGTTTGTTACCATCTGAAAGACATTTCATTTCAAACCGAAAACCTCTGAGATTTAGCCACTTATTTAGGCCATTCATTCATGAAATATTTCATTCCCTTAACCTTTGTAGAAACAATAATGCAAAACTTTGTAACATTCATTTAGTTCCTAAACACTTTGTCGTGCCTATACGCATTTGTTATGCGATTTACATTCTACATTTCATGCCTGGCTTAAATTTATTAGGCTTTTTTTAACATTACCCTCAGTCATTTTCCCCTCGTTGCCTTAATTATTAAGTAATGCCTACCTACGATAAAGCAATAAAATTTATTTCCCTCTTATCAAATGGTGTTAAAAGAGAATAGTTTTAAATATTTTAAATAAGCACACCTACAGTCTAAATTCTAAAATTTTAAACTTTTAATTTTTGTTAAATTGCTTATTATTAACTACTTATCAAGCATATTAAATTGAAGCTATCTTTTCAAAAGGAAAATTATTTTCCAAGCATTTTTAATTAACATTTTTAATCACTAAACTTATGTCTAATTACTTGACGAATTACTCCCGATTTAAAAAAAAAATATCGAAGACATTCTAAAATATTTCTTCTGGTGTATACTTGCATTAATACTAATTCTGATGCATTCTTATATTAATACTTCTACTAATGCTCTAAATATTAATATTTAATTTATTAATTCAAAATTTAAATAAATAGAAGCAGTTTCAAAACGAAACTTGTAAAATCATTCACTTTACAGATTTTTCAAAGAAATGTAGATGTTCTTGGGATTATGTATTTTGTTTCAAGCACTTTATTTCAACAAACACCAGAAAAATAACGATTCGTAGTAAATTTATTCCGTTAAAAAGAAGTTTACCCTGTTCTCAAGCTAAACCGAAAACTTCTCGCTAATCAATATCCTTGGGGACGAAGGTTTCTCTCTCGAACTTCGAGCAAGTTTTAATGGAATTAGTTGAGCGCTTTTTGTTCATTACGGAGGCGCCACTGAACTTAATGAACAGTTGTACAGGCCACCCTGTTAAACATTCCGGAATTACAGCCAACAAGAAAGGCACGGAGAAGTGAGGTAACTGAAGCAAGATTCATTCCTTGTCTGTCTCAACACAACTACAACACTTGGTGATTAGTGAATTTCTCAGTAATTCTGTCGTGGTGAAAGAAATGCGCCTAGGTGTTAGGGTACATGTTCAACAATTATTTTAATTAATTCTAACATGAAACTAGAAAAAAGATGGAGATTTATTTGTTGCAGGCTTTGAAGAATTGTCTAAGAATGTTCTTACGATGTTTGTTGTTTAAACACATGACTTAACATGACAGGTACATATTCGAGAACTTCCTGACGGGTTAAGAAAAAAATCTAGAAAGAGTAGCTTATATGCAAGGAATTAGATAAGGAAAGAAGATGAACTAATTATAGAAGGTCTTATGTCATCACTAAAGAGATTGATCTCTACATTAATAGTATGAGAAAAAATGCTTTGATTGTTGTACTATTCAAATCGTAAAGAATTATCCCAAGTATGAAAACCTATTTCCTGAGTAGAGCTATCTATTTCAAACATTAGTCTGAAATACATTTTCATACTTAGGTCCAAAATAGTTATAAGGTATTTTCTCCCTCCTTTCTGCAGAACTTCGTGGTGTTGTGGTAGTACACTCGGCGCGTATTCGAGAGGTCCAGGTTCGAGTCTCAGAGAGGGCGCTGCCCATTTTTTACAACTCTTGCTTCAATAATAGCCTAATGAATCTACAATGACACCCGAACAAAAAGGTGGTGGATGATGCTTCTTCACCACTAGGATATGGCGACTGGGTCCCTTAATCCCCAGTCGCAATTTACTAAGAGGAGTATATAAGGTGTTTTCTCCTTCCTTTCTGCATGCCTTCGTGGTTAGCCCACACGGTACGTATTCGAGAGGTCTGGGTTTCAAGTTCCGGCTGTGGCATTGCACATTTTCACCTCTTCTGCTTCAAAAAAAAAAATCTAATGACTCTACATGGTACTGTTTTATTTATAAGCTGATTTTTTAACAATAAATCATTTTTAAGTAAGCTAGAAGAAATTTAATTGATTTGATGAATAAAATAACAACAGTAACTCATTTACACAAAATTTTCTGTGAAGGGACGTGTTTAAATCTTATTGTAATAACGTCGTTTACTTTTAGTTTACGCGCTATGTGATTTTGAAAGAGAAATAATCATACTAAACTTTCACTCAAACAGGACTGACTCATTTGAATTCACGCGCGCTAGATAATTTAAATTTTAGAGAGAACGAGCGAGTTGAAAGCAAGAGCAACAGGAAAGGTTGCTTCAAATTAAATTAACTGTTAAGTAAATTACTTTAATCCCCATAACTTTAACTGTTTCCAATCCGTGAAATCTGACCTTAAAATTTCTAGTCTTCTTTAAATTTCTGCAACGTAATTTTGAATCTTATAGTTACAATTCGGATATTTTTATAAGTGCTCAGATATGTTTGCAAAGAGGTTCAAATTATTTTATTGAAGATCAACTGTTAGATTAATAATAATAAATTTAATAATGAATAATAAAAATAAATAATAAAAAGTTTATCTAAAATCTATACAAAACTCCAAATCTCTGAGCCAAAGATGCATCATTTAAATTTCTACGTTCTTAATTTTGCTGGTCGAGAAATTTTCTTTATCTAATTTAATAAATCACGAAATAATTGCAAGAATTTACTTCTACTTAGCAATATTACACCAAATTTCGTATGTAATAATACTGGCTGTGCTTCATCAAGTTGCAACTTAAATTAGACTGAATGATTAAGACACAATAACACGCTGAACAAATACTAATTCAGAAGTCAAACAACAAAAATCAGCGTTATATTTTCAAAAGTTTCACAGATTCACTGTGAAAATTTTGATAGATTTGATGTTAGAGGGATCATTTTCATATAGTATTAATAATTTTGGAAGCTATGTTCATCATTTCGTTCGCATATAATCTTTAACTGGCTATCATCTTTTCGTAAATTATGCACAATAGGTCGAAAGCCTTGGGTATGTTTTAGCACAATTCGAGAAATATACATACATTTATGCAGATTTTTCATTATTTAATTTCTTCAAATAAAATGCAGGACTCTAGCATTTGGTAGCAACAGTTTGAAAATTGATTCGCCTTATATAGTGATTTAACGCAAAATCGCAAAAGGAAAACAATAGTCCTTCAGGGACAAAGCCCCTTTGGACTAATAAACGAAAAATAAAATTAATTCAAACTAAAATAATAATAAGGATGAAATTGCTTTTGTAGAGACGACAAATCACCATAATTTGGTTCCCTGGCTGTTAATTTTAATCTGGGATGTGGTTAAACATACAAAAGTCTCTTCCTTTTCTTCACCTTATCAGGTTCTGTGTTCCTCCTTACTTGCTTTGGGAACATTAAATGTCCTGACTCGGAACAGGGAGCTTACTAAAGCTATGTTCAATAAGTTTGGGAAGTAAACAATACACACAGGAAGGGTATACGAAACCCTTTATTTTTCTCTCTTTACAACGATTTCCAGACTTCGGAATACAGAGACCAACCACTTGTGGTCGGAACGTAAGAATATAAAAATATTAACTAAACTCTAACTAAACTTAACTTTGGATTAATCAAACAAGTGCCTACTCCAAGATTGGCCGTATATTAGCAAAAAGGCGTATGTAGTACAGAGAACTGCTAACACTACGATACGTTTAAAATTATCAAGAGGATTAAACCTTTGGCCTTGAAGGCAACCAGCAACCGAGTAAAAACTACTATGGCAAGCGGCCTGCTTCTAATAGCTCCTTCCTCTCTCTTTCTTGGCAAAAAGCCACAACTTAAGTACTTGGCGTTCGCAAGAAAAATTTGCATAAATAAGTTAAAGCTTTTAATTCTGGCCGGAAGTAGAAAATAAGAAGTGATAGTAAAGATTTAAAATAAAATAAACGTTAGTAAAACTTAAGATCCTTACAACCTAATATCTACAAATGCTGAAAAATCAACTACTTCAACTTTCCTACTTCATACTTAAGAACACATAAGTATGAAGTAGGAAAAGGCAAGCTCTATTTCCGAATCTTGTTCATTCAAACTGGATACACACGTTGAATTTACAACCAGAATGATGTTAAAGAATACTCTTTATGTTTATTTTCCAGAATCCGTCTGAAGCTGATTCTAAGAATTGCTCTTTTTTCGAATATGAAATGAGAAAGCGGTGGACATAAAATGAAAACTGTCCGTGGCCCGTGACAAATTTGGCGATTTGTGAAACGGACGCATGTGTATGAAAGCTGACTTTCGGGAAGACGTTGTGTGTACAGCTCCCAATATCGCCGAAGTCCCATTCCTGTTGCTATTTCCAGGTGGCTTTTCGAAGTAGCCGCTTTTTAAAGTAAGAGGGAAGTGCGGAGATATTTTGTTCCTAAGCTTTTATGTTGCACATTGCCTCTTTAGCAAATTTGTACTTTGTTTCATTGTCTGTCAGGCCAGCGTATGCTATGACCCTTACCAGCTGTATGTGTTTATGGGTACTGCTTTGCAAAAGATGTCGTATGTTGACAGTGACTGGAGAGAAATGCTTATGATTTAAGACTGCCAGAAGAACGGATATACTGTCTGAGTAAATGGTGATGGAAGGAGAGTGCGAAGCCAGAGCGTATTCATTAGAGGCTGTTATGACTAGCGCTTCTACCTGGAAAACTGTTTCAGGGTTGTAGATAACCCTTCCAAGTGTGAATTGTACGTTCGCCATAGAACCGTACAAAGGCGCTGCCTCCTCCATCGAAGGTCTTGGAACCATTTGTAAAGACAGTAAGGTCAGCTCCTTGTGATATATAATCAACTTCTTTGCAAAGGCAAAGCTTTATAGAGCTATAGAGAATAGTGAGACTTTCCTTGAGAATAAAAAACTGGAAAGTTTCCATACAACCAGGTTGTTTATCAGGCTTTTGTCGAACTTCAAACATTCAACGGTTTTTCTCGACTCGGCTGATGGTGAGAGCCCTTTCAATGCATAATTGAATTCTCGTCTAAGCAAAGGAAAGCGCTAACCATAATTTTAGTAATTTTAGAGACATATGTACGAGTTCTATATATGATGATATTACAAATATTTTTTGGATTATATTTCTTTTTTATCATTGTTAATGAAAATTGTTTTAGATAATTTTATGGACTAGTTGCATATAAATTGATACTGTAAGATTTTCTTGATAACTTAGATTAAAGATCTTTTATTTTTTTTCAAGAGTTTCTGTATCACGTTGGGATAACTTCGTTTTCTATACACGAACGTCCAAACACTGAATGTGCTATAAAGTTAGGATTTTGTTAATCAAAGACATTTTCCTAATAGCTCACATTTTGTGAAAAGCCTGAACTTCTGTGCATTACAGTATTCTTTAAAAGTGTCACAAACAGTATAATTTGTCCAGTTAAAAGTTCTCTTGAGTGGCTGTAAAAATGTACTTCCATATTCTGTACAGCAGTGCTCCGCAACCTTTTCTCACCTGCGACGCACAAAAAATCTTTCTGGAATTTCGTGGCACACCAAAGAGTTCCGAGTTATCAACGAAGTGCCGAAAAAATTCAAATGCTGACACACTTAAAAAATTGCAAAATGTCATATACATGTATTTTATTGCGGCACACCTGTATCCTACTCATGGCACACCGGTTGCGGAGCACTGCTGTACAGGAAGAATGATGTTTATATTACATTCTAAGTTGGTGTTTTCTGTATGTTTAAGAGAAAGGAATTTCTCCTTCTCTATTCTAGAAGAGATAGAGAGGCAAGACCCTTGAATCCTATCCTCTATGGTGTTTCGATCGAAATCTGGATGAAACTAACTAAGCCGCATTAACATCAATACTGCTGATATCAGTGATATTTCTACTTTGGGATAAGGATAGAATTCTGACTTTCATCATCACTGCTTAGTATTAAAGGCAGGCACAAAAGTATATACAGAAAGATTGTTCAAGAGGATTGCTCGTGTTTATCAACATATAGATTTTGGTTAAAGAATAATATCATAATTATAATAATATTGAAAATTTCCTTAATATTCAAAAACTTAATATATAAAACTTTCTCTCATATTATTAATTTTCGCATAAGTTGGTATACACTTTCTATAGAAGAAGAATACACTTTGAAGTTCCTAAAAAAAGGTTAGCGTCCTCTAAGCGAAGAAACTTTCAGTAAGGTCTTCTAAACATAGTGCTTCATAGCTTTCTGTAAGTAAACTTTGTAAACTGTTTTCTTCTTTTCAAGTAAAATAAAGACGCGTTATTAAAAAGAACGTGATATTGTTTGTTCAGACCATCTCGTTGTCTTTTGGCAAGATATAACGGTTTAACAATGAAACATTTTCAATTCATACAACAAAAAAACAAAACCTCTGAGAGCCTTCAGATTTTATATTACGCCCAAAAAGAGGTTTATTCTTTTTTTTTCATTTACACAGACATACGCGTTTCGAGAGCATTTGGGCTAACGTCACTTTCGGTTAAAAGTATTTAAAAACTGCATATGTTTAAAATTTCTGATAAACAGTCTCGCGCGCTGGAGATAAAAATATTTTAGTCCGTACAGTATGTTGCTTCTGTTCGCTTTGAAATTGCCGAGTTTGTTAATCAAAAATTCGTTAACATTTTACAAAATGTGAAACAGACAATAAAACAAATTCCAGTGTCCAAATTCGAGATTCCAAGTGCCCATATTCGAGTGGTGGACTACATTATTCAAAATTTGATGGCTCTAGGTATCGCTATTTTTTCACAATGCGAGAAAAATATATACATTCATGCAGATTTTTCATTATTTAAGTTCTTTAAATATATTACGAGGCGATAATATTTAGTGGCAACAATTTTGAAAATGACGCAACGCTTTTAGTAATTCAACGCAGAATGCCGTTTCGAGACTAATAGCCCTTCTGGGATAATGCCCCTTAGGGCTAAAAAATACTTCCTATTTGCGTTCAAAATTTGTTGTTCGGTTTTCTTTTTTTAAACAGTTTTAAAGGATGAGATATAGCATTTTTCATTTCATAGTGATTAGAGTTTTAAAGGATATAGCATTTTTCATTTCAAAACGGAACTTAAAACTGAATATCCACTGCATTTATTTGCTTGCTTATTCTTTTCTTTTAAATTTACAGAGAAACTAATAATATAATGTAAACATCATTCTTTCTCTACAGAATATGGAGGTTAATTTTTACAATAATGCATTTTATCTCACGACAGCAATGATTTTTATTATATTAACTTGATAATAACGGAATTATTCGATAAATTACTAAACGACAGTAGTGAATTTTATTCCAAAATTTTTCGTTTCTTGCCGTCAGTAACAAATATTTATTCTAGTTTCCTTTTGCCGCATGTTACAGGTTTCCAGATTTAATGGAAAAGGATGATAGCATTTTGCGTCAGGCATTAATGCGTGTGAAACTCAAATTATTCTCGTTCTCCAAATTAATATAATCTTGGCCATTCGTCTTTTTTTATATTTGTAAGTTAACCCTTTGACTACAAATTTTAAAATAAATTGTTTTCCAGCCAAGGGAACAAAATATGTCATAAACATGGTAAATTTAGCATTTAAGATTTTTTTGACAAACGGTTTTTAAGCCAAAGGCACATTATGTCTCAGCCGTAATTCTGGAAAACTGTATTATATGAAATAGATTTTGCACCGTGTGGTACAGGGTAAAGCATTCTTTACATAGCCCAGCATTGCACATTGGGCAATTCATATTCATTTGAGTACAACGTGTTCAGCGGCATCTTCATTTTCCAACTATTGCAAGGTGATCCCCAACATTCAGGAGATTTTGAGTGCTTTTTAACCCAGAAGTAGTTTTTAACAATCTGACTGCTCAATTTGTGAACCGAAACCGCTTCCAATTTTTTTTTTTTTTTTTTTTTTTTTTTTTTTTTTTTTTTTGCATATTTTAAATCTATACATATTGGAGAATTGAAAATGCACTTTTTCTTTCTAGAAAACATTTTTTATATAGATTTTTATCATGAGATAATCATGAGATCAATTGATTTCTATTTATTGCATAATATAAGAAAGTAAAATGTATAAAATTTAAGAAAATATAAAGCGCGGAGGGAAAAATATCTTAGAAATGTAGTTTAGCATGATAGAGTTCAAAACAGGGTTCAAGGCAAAGTCCAACTTCACAGTCTTTGCACCAGATTCAATAAATATATTTAATAATCAATCTAATAATTAATCTAATCAATAAATCTAATTAATAATTCAATAATTAATCAAGATAATCGCTGAACGATTTCTAGCAGCCATTTCTGTAATAAAAACGCGGACAAAAGTGAAGTTTGAGCGCTAATACCACGTGCCTTCAAATGCCGCAATTTAGTGGACAACTAACGATATCTTTTGGCCAAAACGTAAACTAAATGCCTAATACTGTATATAATTTATTTCAATGGTTAAACGGGAAAAAAACGGCATCCTCTCCTCAATAAATGAAGAAAATCATATGCTCGCGAAAATCGTGGGATGAGCAAATTTTGCAACATTTGAGTTGCCCGTGGAAATCGCGGGATGATCAGCCAGAGGGTTAAACGTTTAGTGAAACATATATGCCCCTTTAGTATTCAAAGGGTTAAAGCATATATAAAATAAAATTATAATTTTAAGTTGTAATTACCTCTTAAGGTTCTTTCTTAATTCGTATATTTCCATTTTCTGCACCCAGAAATACTAATTATGCTTATGATAGACCTGCCATCGTTTCAAAAGTAATTCCTATCTTATGTTTCTTAGATGACGATCATTACGCATATACACCTCCTTCTCTCGCTTCCCTGTGCTTTTTAAATGCAGTTCTCCTTTTCTCTTTTTTACTCCAGTCTTATTGCTGTACATATATTAAAAGCGCAAAAGTGGCTCACATTTTGCACCAGTTTAACTGTATGTGTTTACTTCAAGAATAATCTGCCAGGACTCAATTTCTGCAGTCACTGAAAAAAATTTCATAATGTATATATAGTATATGTAATGAAATTTTGTGCAGTGACTACATACCATTATGACTGGTTAACAGATCCGAACAGCATATATTAGCTAAAGCACAAAGTCACTTGACATTTCACTTTAGGATTGGGCTATAACAAGGTTTCTTAAGCTGTGGGTCGTGAACCCCAAAGGGGTAAAGGGACCTGCAACAGGGAGTCGCGAAAAATTTTAGCAGTTTTGATATTTCTTTAATTTATTATAATAATTTTACAATTACCAAATATTTTTACGCAATGTATCTGAAAATACAAATAGATAAAGACTATACAGACAAAGAAAAAAACGAAAACGTCTCGACCCATTCTTTTTATAATATAAACGTTCATTTTCCTTGCTTTGCACGTGACGCTGTCATTTCGTCTGTTACTTATTTAAAATTTTCACATTGTTCTATGTCTTAAAATTAGAAATTAAAGTTAACGATCTAAAACTGCAATAGTATATTACAGTACAAGTGTCGACAGTTTCACTGTCGGCACTTGTACAGTTTCGACAGTTTCACTCACGCGTGTGTCGGATTTGAGCAATACTTATGGGGTCACACAGATTTGTAAATATTATGGGATTCTGGGGAGGGGGGTTGCGAAAAAAATCTCAGTGATAAAAAGGGGCACGAATTAAAAAAGTTTGTAAAAACCTGGGCTATAAAATATATATATATATACATAGGTTGATTATGATTTATTTTTCAAGATTTGAAGGTCCTGTAATTTCCAAGCTATGGATTGCACGCGTACTTAACATAAACGTAATAAAATACGAGTAATATCTTAAATTTTGTACTGTAAGCGGAAAACTTTTCATGGGACACTTTGCCCAAAAGATATTAGATCCATTTTAAAATGGCGTATTTACAACGGAAAGCCTTTTTCTTGCTTTTCAAAATATGCAGCGCATTTATCCTGCGTTACTCTACAACAAAATATATACAGTAAGCAGGTAAGTAAAAGTATAGAGGCTATCCCATATTTACCATAAATAAGTGTAACCTAATAATAAGACCCTCCTATACTGCATAGCCTCATATATTTCATATCCAGATGACCAAACCCGTTTCTCCAACCAGATGATAGCATATTCATATAGCATTCACTGTAATAAAATTTAGTCATAAGGAATGCTTAACTTTCACAATGATTTATGATAATTAACTTCTGCTATAAAGTTCTTGCCCTCTAGCAGCTAGGAAATTCGTTATTTTTGCAATTTTGTTTCTTGTACCTTTATTTTATTGCAAACCTTAAAAATGTAAAAGTTTCCGTTCCAAGGTAGTTTTTTTAGATGGGATGAAACTTATAATCGAATTTTCTGGAGCTATACTTTTCTGGTTAGTTTCTTTCTCGAGATACACAGGAATCTGTACGTGATACTCCTTGGATAGAAATGCGTGGGAAAGCGGTCCTATTCAGTCATGAACCATTTGATTTGTTTGGTCAGTATATGGAAGAGAAGCTGGGTTTTTTTTTTTTTTTTTTTTTTTTTTTTTTTTTTTTTTTTGTAAGAGGCTGCCTAAGTACCACATGACATAGCAAAACGTTGCAAATTGTTCCAGGAAGTTGCAATGATATCGTGGTCTAAGAAGTTGAATGATGTCATGGTAATGTTTCCTGTCTCCAATGATGTCGTGGTCGTAATATGAAGTAATACTATTTAGGCAGTCTTTTGACTATTATGCGTGATGCCTCATTATAAGGACCAAAGAAGCTTGGATTTTCTTGAGTTCAAATAGATTTCTGTCATGCTACAACAAAATTATTATCCAGGTTTTCTCACTTTCTGAACCGCTCTTCTCTTATCAAGATAGTTTAGGTTAACGTTTTCAAACTATTCAATCTGTACTAAACGCTGCATCATCCAGTCTATGCCAGATACCAAAAGAAGAATACTCCTACTGCTTCCAGGAATGTCAGAAGCTCTTGAGCAAAGTTGTGTGTTTCATTGAAAGTTGTATCGAAGATGACTCTAAGTAATACACATTTCAAATAGAATTGTCTTAAAAGAATTTTATGCGAAAGTTCATAACACAAGAGTATATATTTCCTTGTTTCCTGTTCTCATAGCTGCTATGGCTCACATAGAATTTTAAATGTAATTAAAGAGAACTTTTCCTTCTTCTGTTAAAATCAACAATTAAGAACACTTTTCTCAAACTTAGAGACTCAACAATATCATCATTAATGAAGTAAATTAAAATGCTCTTTAGATTTATATGAAATATTTAGATCTCTTATTGTCTGTTATATTTCCCTTATGTCTGTTACATTTCTGTTAATATAAAATGCTTAGATCTCTTTTGTCTGTTACATTTCTGTTAACGTTTTAAGAAGGCTAAATATAAATCTCTTATTAATATTCCCTTTTATTTCAATTTTTACTTCCTTGTACGAAGTAAATGAAGTATTGTAATCACAAAAAATTCCGGATACCATATTTCAAAAAAAATATTCATCTTGACGGCTATCGAAAGCAATTTAACGATGTTTTTGGGTGATGTACGTAAGGACAGAATGAAGGACTCTTTTTCCCCAAACGAATTATAAATCTGATTTAAAATGGATTCAGAAGAGATCTTTTCATGGCGTCTGTACGTACGTACCCACGTGCGTACATATGTATGTATCTCGTATAACTCAAAAACGAATAGCCTCAGAACGTTGAAATTTTGTAAGTGGGACTGCTATAACATGTACACGTACACCTCCAGCTTAGGTTGCAATCGGGCGCACCAAATTATATAAATATATGTATATATTTATATAATTGTATATATATATATATATATGAACAATATATATATATACAATTATATATGTATATATATATATATGAACCCAGTTTCTTTATTCTTATATGCTTGTAAATTGTGCATTTTTTTCTTTAAAAATGATTGAATAAAAAAACAAGCTTTCAGTTTTGTTCTTATCTTCCGGTTAAGGTTTTCATACCTTTAGTTAACCTTCAGATTAGAGTTGTATAATTATCAACAATTTAAAAGTTGTTTAAACGCGGCTAATCCTAATTGTTTAACCATAGCAACCATATTTGTTTACATTTGAAATTTAGCAGAATAGTGGATTTGTTGCGAATCTAGAGAAACTAAGCTTCGCATCAACAAAGATAGCGTCTTCTTTTATTATTGCCAATTAGATCATGCGTACTCCATTCTAGAATTATTATTTAAGTTATTAAATTATCTCATCTATTGACTCAGCATAGCGTCCGCAAGAAATTAAATCAGTTTCTACGCCTTCAGTGTCTTTTTGCCGAGTGAGACCAGAAGTAAACTTTCACTTTCGTGCACTGTAAAATCTACCTTCTTGCCCGCTGGCCGTATCCATTTTTTTTTTCGTAGAAACCTTAATTTTAATTGTAATTTTTTTTTTAAATTTTTAACTGTATTTGGTGTTTTACGTTTCTCTATATCTTTCCATTTTTAATAAAAATATTTTGAGTATTTATTAGTTTTGCGTTCCCGAAAAGTGAGAACTGAATTAATTAAATGAACTATATCTCTAATGAAACAGAGGAAAGAGCTGTTTGATATTAACAGAAAATACTGTCTCCAGTCCGTTTCGGGAGAGGAGAATGTTTACGAGTAGCGCATGGGCATTAGATGAGCAGCGCTGAATCGTCTGTGAAAACCTGTTTATTTTTATTTGTTTAATTTCTTTTATATATCGTTTTAGATTTATTGTAGTATTTAAATAGAACATGTGGCAACGATTAAATAATTCTTCAGATGATATAATATTTGTGGATTATGAGTTATAAAATGAATGAGATGTTACACTGTTAAGTGAACCTAGCGCCAGAGTACCGCTATTGTAAACAAATATAGTGAATTTTAAAAAGCGCATTTATTCTATTGTGATTTATGCGCTATCGAAGAAGTAGATTTAATTCAATTCAGTCAGTTTAAATGAAATACAGTAAAAATGCTTATAATTTAATATTCCGGTACAAGGAAGTGAAGTAGTATACACATGAGTTTTTTTTACTTTTGCCTAACAAAAGTTTTGCATACTTAGTTCCATATATGTTAATTAAAAAAAATCAAAGCTTGGTTCATTATTTTATAGAATACAATAACTCATCCATCGATTTCGAAATAAAAAATATGAAATATTTTAATGAGTTTCGTATTTCTCTTCTAAAATAGGAAATAATAAAACACTGGCTGATACATATTTTAAAAATCGCGTGCCTGACGCATACTTTTCCAGCCTTGAAAGATGAACTGCTTCCATTTCCTTAAAGTTTCTTTTGTTCGCATTAATATTTAAACATCGGCTGTAAAAAAATATCGTTTCTTTAAGCAAATATACCATTCATAAATAAGAAGCTAAATAATAACTCCAACTATAAACTAACGATAATTCATTCCAGAGGCGAAGGAAAAAATAATAAAAATGCGACCAGAATAAGAATTTTATTCATTATCTTTTACTGCAGAAATTAAACCCATATATACAAAGAAAAAAGGAAATATTAAATTATTGTTTAGTACTTTTTTATTCTGGCCCCCCTCCTCTCATCGTCGTGGAATTTTAGATAATCTCATTTTTCTTCCACATGGTAATTACACACTGCTTGACGGAGGGTTGGGGGCAGAGTGAACGTAGGGAGCTTGCCTGTTACCCTTAATTGTCTAGTTGTCTGTTATTAAATATTAAAATGAAGTATAAACACTTTGATTTTTATGCCGCTTTTTGGGCCCATTAAAATGAATGGATCTTAGGAACGCTCTAGAAAAAGAGAATTTCAATTATTTTTATTCTGTAAAGATTAATGTGGTTTTGTTTTTCGAAATCGGTGAATATGCAGAAAAGCTTTGAAATAAAACATAGCTAAAATGCTAGGTATACGGAAGCTTTAAGAAGTGGTTAAAAACTGCTCACAGGAATAATTTTTGCGAAACGTAACTTTAAAGCATGTAGATATTTTGGTCGCTCTTGGCAAATGAAATAATTAAGTTTTAATGCATTTCTTGCAATTTAAACTCATATATAAAATATATATATTTATTTAAATTTTAACAAACATGTATATACGTAAAAAGCAAATTTAAAGTTAATTAAATTTAAAATTAATTAAATTTGTATTTAAATTCAATTTATTCCTTTGAAACAATATATATAAAGAAACATAGTAATAGGTAAAAAATTTAAAACAAAAATTTCTAACCAGCCCTGCGATATAGCTGCAGGATTGATGTAAATTAAACTTGAAGCATCTAAACGTAAAATAAAATTAAACAAATCAAAATTAAAATAAAAATCCATCAGTAGAACAAACTCGAAAAATAAAAATTCTAAAAGGAAAAAATGTACAAAATTATAAAAATATAAAACTTAAACTCCTTTTACTGAAACTCTAATTCAGAACTCATCAGGGAAAAAGGAGTTAAAGTTTCAAAAAAGTCGATTAATATGCTTCGCCTACATGTTTCGTTCTTCTGCTTCATCTGAGAAGATATATTAGATCAGATTATATATATATATATATATAGAGAGAGAGAGAGAGAGAAAGAAAGAAAACAAGCATGTTTAACTGTATATCTTAAAAGTAAGTAGATACAGCAAAGCAGACCATACGAGGGAAGTCGGAAATCTGAGAATATTTTGACCAAAACATTTTTGCACGTTCATAAATGTTAACGTGTCACATTCAGGATCTGTTACCAAGGATCTACCTTTAACAGTTCGGTAAAATTGTAAATACCGTTGTAAGCCCTCCTTAACTACGTATTTTAGATTAAACCATTTTTCTTTAAATACTGCTAACTATCTAGGATGCAATAAAATTCCAGTTTTTAAAACAGCATCAGATTTTAAGATAGTATTTTACGTATTTTTTACGTTTATTCAATTTGGTAAATTTTACCCGGAGAAGAAAGGTTAGGCCCTCATATAGAAGGAACAAAATTTTATTTATTTCCGTTCCGACCTTTGCTTTTTGATTTTTTTGATTTTCAATCTAGCAGCACACGAGCAGATTCGCCTCTTTGCTATTTTTAATTTTTAATTGTTCAAGACTTCATTAAGAACTATTTGCAAGAGTATATACATATCTATAAAGGGCTTACGTGTTATCCTCATTTGATGAATGAGGGGGCAGAAGGAAATTCAGACCATAAACAATAATCATGCACTAGATTGGACTCTGGCAAAATAACCAAAATTAAAAGAACGTTTTAAGGAAACACATATGACCAGTGTAGAATCTGCGGCATTTATACTGAATAATAATAAATAAATTTCAAGTATGTTTATTGCTAAACTCCAAAAGAGGCTGAAAATTCAGCAGAATGGAGCTATTTCCAGAGACAACTGCGTTTCACGAATTAAGAATTTAACCACAAACATTTAAGGTAACTATAGATGATAAATGTTGTTTTCTGTATTTGGATGCACTCGTAAATATGAAGAGAGTAATTTTTAACTGATAGATACCTATGAATGCTTCATAAAGTTACTTATTTAGTACATAATTATAACTTTGAAGGCGTCACCCAAAATTGTGAGCCAGTTAGGCTGAGCCCTCAGTAAGCTCTTCCACTTTTACCTAAAGACGATGCAATGGAACGGATCTTGGATTTTGTGACAAAATCATTCTGAATACGTAAAATACGACAAAATCATTCTGAAGCTCATAATACGACTTTTTCTCGAACATCGCAAAATATCGTCAGATTTAGGAAATTGTACTATAACTCAGCAACTTGTGAACAAAATTGTTTCTACGGTACATCAGGTCTGCAGGCCAGAACTATAGTTATAGATACAGAAATCTATAATTGATAATCAGCTCATCCATTTCCTATATGAGCAGAAAGATAACGTATATGGAATGTAAATATTCAAGATACGCGTTAGAAGTTAAGGAGGATTTGTAGGTTTGGTTTATTTAATTATGACAAACACACTAGAGCTATCTGCCTAAGGGAAGGGATGCCTTCGTGGAGGACTTTCTGTAGGAAACTTACTCGTATACACGTTACACATGGGAAAAACCAAGAAAACGCCCATGCAGCCAGCTCGTTCGCGGGATTCGAATCTCGGACCGAACTACCAGTGTTCAGCAACTTTACCGTTCGGCCGCTGGTGGGCCGGAGGAGTTGCAGGAGCTCTTAAAAAATTTAGAGCACAGATATTAGGCATTCTATTAAAAATTGAGTCGTATTTTAATGCATTCAAACAAACTACCATTAAGAAAGTCATTTGTACTAAAATATCAGTCTGGCCATTAAAGTTATAAGATTATGCTTCCGTATGCAACCTGTTGATGCTTTGGAAAGAAACAATGTATACACTGCAGATCAAGATAGATTAATATTTAAAATTATTCAAGCTCAGTGAAAATATAAAAAAAAAAACATAAAGGAAGTTTAGAAGTCGAATCCTTGTGAGGATTATTGCTTACTAAATTACATGCTTTAAAAAATGGTGGATGGAGTAATATTATGCAAACTGAGGTAATTAAAAATGCACATGTGTGATCATTTTGCTACAAAACGAACTGAAGAGCATTTAAAATAACATTTTTATATTCTTAAGCTGAGAGTAAGAATTGAAAAATGTATCGTAAATCGTTTTATTTGCATACTGGCTAATCGAATACCTGGAAGAAAAGGAAATATATTATTATAAATTTTACCTAAAGAAAACATGCCTCTGAATACTTATCATGTAGATTATTTAGGATCTATGGAAAGTTCTAGCAGGAGTTATAAACACATATTCTCCATCACTGATTCGTTTACAAAATTTGCTTGGTTATATTTATCTAAAACTGCCTTGGAGAAGAAATAGCTAAATTCGAAATTCAAAATTCTTTGTTTGGAAGGTTTCTCAGTAGCGTGGCTGGCAGAGGAACCTCGTTCACTTGTTAAACGTTTTCTGATTATTCTGCTAAAGAGGTTATTCACTTATCACAGCAGGATTACTAAGAGCTAACAACAGCGCTTAAATAAAATTATTATATCAGGCATTTTTAATTTGCCCCCAATGAAATGGCACAAGCAAGTAAATTTTTGCAATGTTCTCAGTTTCCAATGTCCGAACAATTGTTAATTCGATGTTTTAGAGAAGTATAAATTCATCATCTTTTGAGCTTTTGTCTGGCACAAAGATGAAGACGAATAAAGGCAAAAATATTAGAGAACATATACATGCTGAAATTCAGAATGACTTCATCGAATCTGGAGACAATTTACGTAAAGATGCAAAAACGCAGGTCCAAAAAATCGGAAGACTTACAATCACAAAGTAGAAAATTCTCTCGAAAATACAAAATCAATAATAAAAGAACCAGATACTTTTGTCCAGATTATGATATTCTACTCTGCTCATCTTCATGTTTTAGAAATAGCTGCTTATCTTCATGTTTTATAAATAGCTAAATAATAGAAAAGCTGAATATTGAAGAGAAATAAAAAATGTAAGTAATTTAAAAATACATGCTATTTTTCTAACATTTATCTCCTGTAAAGTGCTCTTTCTAGTTCTGAACTTTCGTCAGAAAAAATGCCAACTTTAAACAAAAATGCTTTATTTTCACCGTAACTAAAAATTAAATTAATAAATGCAATACTTGAAAGACTGATGATTTGAATTCATGTAACCGATTTGAATGTAAAATTGTTTATAAAATATATGCTTAGTTTTGGTCAAAATAGAGCAGAAAAATAAAACTGGTAAGTGGTCATCTTTGACAGTGTAGCATCGATCTTGATGATCCCTGGCCTTTTCCCCGCTTGAAAGATTTCTCCTGATTTGACCAAAAGACTATTACTTTAAACATACAGATAAAGACTATTTTCAAGAGGATGTCTAAAGATGAAAAAATTAATGAAGTCGACTTAAGGAAGATGATGTTTACGAAGGCATATTCAGATAATGTTTAAGAAGACATATTTACGAATACGTTACTCAGATAGACCTTCCGCTTTTTATTACTTTTACACTGGATAATGGAGCAGTCATCCACTGAGTTGAACTAGCATCTCGTTCACTAAACGCCTTTATGAGAACTTTGTAAATTTTAGCTGCACAGTTTTCTTCTTGGGTCTGTCGTTTAAGAACAATACACACATGACCTACTTACTGAATGTTCAGCCATTCAACTGAGTAATAGATCAAGGTTCATGAACTGAGAAAAGCGCATGCCTTGTTAATGCTGTGAATTGCTTACTAAATCAAATTTACAATTTATTTCCGCTCTTCTGCGAAGATGAGGGTGCACATGAGTCATAAAAGATCAGCCCTAGTGCTGAAAGAATTTGTCTTGCGGCAAGGAGAGACGTAGAAGTGATGGAATAAGGAAATGAATGAAATAATATGAATGAAAAATAAAGTGCTATTATTTTTTTAATTACTTGTCCTATGTGCATGTGCAGACCAGCTCTCTTTTCAAGAGCAACATTTGCTAAGCGAAAAGTAAATAACGAATTAATTAACGAATGAGGGACTAAAGGGTTAAAACCGCAATCATAAATATGGTTGCTCTATGGTTATTTTCCGGGATTATTTTATGTTTAATGTCTTTTCTTCTGAAGCTTTATTCCTTACTCTTTTACATGCTGCTGTTGTCTTAGGAACTGTTTCATGTGTCTCATCAATTACGCCTTAAATTTGTTCCTAATTTAATTATATAAATAAAATTCTTATATTTTTGACTGACAGTTAATTATTTACTAGCTATATTTATTCGTCTCTTTTATAGTATCAAAATACACAACTTCAATTTTTTTCCAAAGAATGAACGCCTTCTGATGAAATAGAGAAATCACACTTTCAACTCATTTTGAGAAATTTCAGTTGATGAATCAGTGATTAAGTGCTTAGGTTTACTTTCATCTTCAATAGATGAATTGTCTTTCACAAGGCTGTAAGTCAGAATATTTTATTTTATCTTTTCCGTAAACCTTTCTTATAATAGTTACGCTAATTTTTTTTTTTTCCTGAATTTTTCTGTTTTGAGAAAACCAAATGCATCACAAATTTTATTAAAAATGGCACAAAAGAGTGATGTTAAAATTTGGAAAGGTTATTAGTGGTTGATTGGTAAGAGCGCTAAGCGCTGGTAGTCCTTCTTGTATCTGGAATCTTGAAAGAAAAAAGGCTACCGTGTTGGGCTGGTTTGGTTTGCTGATAACGGCAAAGCACACAAGGGCTATCTACCGAAGGAGGATGAACGTCTTTGTGGAGGATTTTTTAATAGTAACTGGCTCGTATGCATATTTCACGTGGGGAAAAACCACGAAAACACTTATGCAGCCAGCCCGTATTCGAACCTCGTCTGAACTACCAGTGTTCAACGACTTTACCGTTTGCTTGCTAGTGGGCCTACCGCGTTTGGTGTTTCTGAATACCAGTCAGCTTCTTTTAAAAATTCCATCAAGAATTCAGGAAATAATCCTGCATTGTTTTTTCGTTATCAGTTAAACAGACTGAGATTGAGAAAATTTATCGGGTGTCTTAAAAACTTATAAATGCTGGATTTTTAATTACTTAGTATTATTAATTGATTTGAAATGTCAATTTTTTAATTTACAAGTGTAAATAAATACTCTTTTCGTGAACTTAAATAAAAACTTTTGTTGTGAGCTTATTTCTTTCTCTTTAAAGAGCGACTCTGCGAGAGTTTTAACAATTTCGCCAACAGGTTTTCAAATTTTATCCTAATTTTTTTTGTATTGCCAGGCTTTAATTAAAACATGTCTTTCTTCTTGCTTTTAAAATATGCCGTTTAGCGTTAATCAAATAAAAAAAAACTTACATTTTTTGATTGAATTTAAACAAAAATATTTAACTTAAACCGCTTTCGATTCTAAGCTTTAGAGTATTTTAAAGTTTCAACTTAAAATTCTTTGAAGTTGCACTTTTAACCATCTTCCACATTTAAAAGACCTTTCTTTATCTTTCTATTTTAAATCCGTGTAATTAAGGTTTAGCTTAAACATTCTTTTCTTCTTATTTTTAAAACTTTCCATTTAAGGTTAGCTTATCATTTTTACTCCGTTTCCAAAACTTGCCACTTTAGGGGAAGTACGAGGGAGCGTTTGTTTTTCAAATATTCATTTATTTAAGAGTCTCGAATACAAAATTCAACTGCAAGAACTGAAATGAAGAAATGTAATAATGTGCTAAAGTTGTCAAATGCTTAAAGAGTTTTCTGCCTCTAGAACTTACACTTTGAATTAAGATGCATAATAATGAATGTTTCAGGATAGATTTTCCTGAAATTCTATGTATCTGAGTGATGAGTAATATACGATATTATTTATTTATTTAAGCTAGAGAGATATGGTTAAATTCCGTTTGGTTAAGGATAGTTTCGGTTATCTGTAATTATTCTCTGAAGTGTAATGTATCATTCCAATTTCATATTTATTTGACGTAGATAAGAGGCAAATAATTTTAATTATTTTTAATCTGTTTCTGCTTTGCTTATTGTGAATAGAATACTGTCATGTGATAATTGAGAGCAACGTACAAAATCTAAGGTCGCTTGTGTATATCTGATGGCAGAATCATCAGTCCTCTGCAACCGGAAATTAAGAAATTGATTTATGACTTATCGTTTTAGAATGCCTGTAAGTTTCTCATTTCTACTTTTTGTATGTGGCAACAAGACTACTGGTTGATAGATTACTGTGTTCGTGACAGCGATGTAGAACGACTCGCTTCTTTTGTATGGCATTTTCTCATCGCTTATTTCATATTTAGAATTAGTGTAGTTAAATAAAGTTACAGTGCATACAGTCCTGTGAATTTTGTATACCAGTCGCAATGAAACAATGATTAATTTGCATCAAATAGATTTGCATTTAAATGCCTAAAGCTAGAATGCGCCTATTGAATAAACTTTTCAGACAGCAGTTATACTGATCTTCTTAATTTGAATTTAATTTGATATTGCCTCGGTTTGTAACATAAAAATTCAAACATTAGTTTCAAAACTGTTTCTAACATTTAATTAAAACTATTCAATATCTTTTTCAAACATACTATAAGTTATTTCCTTCTTCCTTGCAGCAAGCCTTCGTGGTGTAACGGTCGCACACTCGGAGTGTATTCGAGAATCCCGGCAAAGGCATGGCTCATTTCTCATGTCTCCTGTTTCAAACTAACTTAATGACTCCAAAGTTGCGCCCGAACTAAAAGGTGGTTTACAAAAATGTGTCAGCACCAAGATTTGGGTACTAGGGTTTCCCTAATTCCTAATTGTCCTTTAAAAGGGGGAGTATATAAGGTATTTTCTCCCTTCTTCCAGCATGATTTCATAGGTAACGGTAGCACACTCGGCGCGCAATCAAGAGGTCCGAGTCCCGGCGATGGCATGGGCTATTTTTCATGTCTCTTGCTCCAAAATAACCTAATAACTCTCGTTAATTAAAGAGAAAACAACAGAATGTGAGAAAGACTATCTGGGGTCTTTATTTTACTACTTTCCTGTTCATTCTACATTTAATTTCACTTGCTTACTCATATTTACGAGAATAAGTAGCTAAATACAGAGGTGTAGCTGTGTTTGTAAGGTATTAATAAAAGCATACCGTAAGCTAACTACTGTCTTTGTTCGCTTATTATTATAAATAAACTTCAAATAATAGTAGCAATAATCTTATTGATGAATTGATGTTTTGAATATAATCGATGCCAAATAAAATGTATTATAGAATATGCTCTTCTCTCTGGCAGCTATTTATTACTTGCCATAACATATCGTCAAGAATATTGATGATGGTAACTCTGAAATTATTTTTGAATTTCAAACTGATTGCACAACATGTCTGGAAAAAGTCTTGCTTGAAGAAACCCCATAAGAAGCAGTAGAATATAATGTATCATAAAATAGCTATTACATAATTCTTATGCTAAAACAAAGCTACTAAAAAGAAAAAACTATGAACGTAAAACTAGAGAACCATTATTTTGAAACAAATTTTAAAATGAAAACTCGATGCTCAGTAGTCCTTGCGCCCATACTGAGCAAGGAAATGAAATGGCAGCTCATTAACAGAACAGAAATGAGTGGTACACAGTAATTCCATTACTGGTTGTACAGATTTTTTCCCATCCCATATAAGGTATTTAATATATATATATATTAAATACCTTTTAGGTATATGTATAAGGTATTTCTCCCGCCTTCTCGGCATGCCTTCGTGCTATGGTCGTCTGCACGCTGGGCGCGTATTCCAGAGGTCCAGGTTTCGATTCCTGGCGAAGGCATTGCTCATTTTTAATCTCTCCGGCCTCGAAATAACCTAATGTCTGTATATTAGCGCCCGAATTAAAAGGGTGGTGGATGATGATTCTCCACGCACAGGATTTGGCGATTGGGCCCCCTAAAAACCCCAGTCGTATTTTAAAAGGGGAGTATATAAGGTATTTCTCTCGCCTTCTTGGCATGCCTTCGTGGTGTGGTAGTCTGCACGCTGGGCGCGTATTCCAGAGGTCTGTGGTTCGATTCCCGACGAAGGCGTTGCTCATTTTTCATCTCTTCTGGCTCGAAATAACCTAATGTTTCTACAACTGCATACTTTCGTTCCAATTTCTATGGAAAACACTTCGGGAAACGTATCTGAAAGACTCCCACTCTTCTTTTCCTCCTTCCAAACTTCTCAAGGCTGTTGGTTCACCAAAATTTTAAATTTCGGTTCGCCAGTATTTTAGGTGCTGCACAGATACATATACCTAATAAAAGTCTTTTCCGGTATTCGAATCCAGGTCCAATGATAGGGCTGCCAGAACTTCTAATCACGTTGTAGACCTGGTGTAGACTAGTGCGTTGAACATTCATTTAATTACTCCAGTAAAATTTCGCTTGCTTACTATTTTATCCTATGTAAGTGCTGTTCAGTAAAGTATGATGATTTACTGATTGATTAGTTCAGTTTAAAATGAGAGTATGGGCTTGCACATTTCGATCTTTTGACAAAAAAGTACGTATAACTTTGTGACTGCAGTATTTAGCTTTTCTGTGGATTCCTAAGTGGAGTAAAGTTTTAATTTTCTTCAACTAAAACAAGAGCGACTAATAAACGAACCGTTCGTGTATTGTTACCTTATAAATTATAACACATAATTAACAGAATTCGGTATGTATTCATAACATACAAGGAGCTGTTGTTGATTTGTTATGATCTTCTCTGTGAGCCCAAATAAGGTCTTAGTGTTTTCATTTGCTGATTTTACATAGGTTGTAATATCCTAGCTAAATTAGTAAACCTTGCAAGCTAAAATACTTAAGAACTGCAGAATTCTCGTACGCAAATGAGAAGTCCAAAGAAGGGTTAAATTTACTCTTTATTCCAACTGAAAATAATTGCGCGGATGGCCCCTCCTTGGGCTTACAAGAAGCCTACACTTGGGCTTTAACTCGAGATAGAAAATAAGTGCTAATATAATACTAACTAAAATAAAACCAGCCGCAGCTGTACAAAAATACCTGACAGAATCGGCCTTTATTTAAGATCACCGGCGAATGCTGGTAGCCACGTAACAATACGGCTGAATAGTAGTATCGCTAGTAGTTAGTAGTTAGACCGAATAGTAGTTAGACTTTTAGCAACAATGTGGCCGGAAGGCAGAGATGTGCTTCTGCACTCTTCTAAGTTCTTCTCGTGAAACGACTTAGATTTCAACTAAAATACATACTTGTTTCTACAACATTTACATAAAACTTAATTCGTAATTACTATTATAAAATTAAAATAAAGAAAAAGAATTTATAGAAGCCATTAGGTTTATCGGAGTATGAAAAGTGAAAACACAACTTTGTCCTCTTCGGGACTCGAAAAATGTATCCTTGACATACTAATCACTTACATTACTATATAAGGTTTTACTTTATTCTAACCAGTTATTTTTAGTTGAACATTTCTGTTTCTCCTGATTTCAATTTCCTGCCGGAATGTACATTTTTGTATGACGTAGATCTAAATTCTCAACGCGTTTCAGAAGCGGTATTTAAGCTGTGTTTCAAGAATTCAAAACAGTAGTAGCGGACATAGTTCCAATGTTTATGCTGCGAGGTTAAAATTAGATCTCTAGTTCGGTGTTTGACACTTTTCAGTTTATACTGATATTCCTCGGCTTGGCTTTGCTGTGTGCAGTCGATTTAGCGTTAGTTTAAGCTGCGGAGCCAGTCATTAGAACTCTTAATTTACTAGCGATTTGTTGCATTTTTATTTTCGTTACGTAGCCACAAGTGGTGGTGATTTGTGAGCACGAAGTTTTTACATCTGTTTTAATTTAGATTAAAGTTATTTAAACCTTTCTTCTGCACTATTTTGTTCTTAAAGACATAGCGAGAATTTGCTCTTAGTCTTCCACTTAGGGTTTAAGAGAGCATGCTCCCAAGCAGTACACGTAAAATCTAGCACCAGAGTAATCACAAGGGAATACAGTAAATCTTTACTTCTTCCCTATTTAATGGGCATCTGCGTAGAAGTACAAAACTCAACTGACCAAGCGTGCTGATGATAATGTCATTTGATTGCCAGTGTAGAGAAGATAAGACATCGTGGACCTGGAAACAGAAAAAATCATGCGTATCTATGTGAGGATTCTTATTATGCATCTTTGATTTCTAGTTGAGGTTGCTGACCACGTACTTCCCGAGAGTAGACAAAGGGGATATAAAAATTCCTTACGAAGCTGCATATAAAAAGCAACCAGACTTAATTAATGCTTTCCTTTGCTTTGTTGTTAAACTGACAATTAAACTTTATTTACAAACCCGGAAGTAAAAGATAAATTACGTTAAAATGAGTTAAAGACTTCAAATAGATTTTTAACACACACTATTTTTACATACAAAGCAGGAAAACAAATATTCACTTTTTCAGTTTAGCCTTCAAACTTTAAATTATACGCTATATCAGAAGTTTCAGTGTCTCCGAAACTCTAGAAAAAGCATGTTTATGAATAAATCTGCAAAAGATGCTTTACTTGATCTTTGTGAGAAAAGTTTCCTTTTAGGAAGGCAATAAAAAAAAGAATTTCCTTTTATGCGTAGAATTCAAAATAGCGTCATCTGTTTTCCAATGAACAGCACAGAATATGATACTGAAGATTACTTTTAGAAAGAACTGTCTCCCTTTATAACAAGAAAAATATCTAAAATAACTTTCATGATAGGAAACGAGTTCAAAGAAAGTTGTTATCGTTATAAATGGGAAAGGCAAATTGAAAAGACGGGAATACTGTTTCCTCCTTTTCTTTCCATCTCATTAAAAGAATATTATTGAAAATGATATATTTCAAATAGCAATAAAATAAGTTTCTTTTATTTTTCATCTATTTCACGTCATTAATGAAAATATTCTCCGTCTTTTTATTAGTAATATATTCAGTGACAGTTTAGTATCTAAGAAACTATCGAGTATTGTTTTGATAATTCCCTTACTCATTTTATAGTGAAGGAAATAAATAATTCGTAAGTCACACTAGATGATAACACGCTAGCACATGAATGAATATAGAAAATAAAATTCTCTTTTACACTTGATTACGGTGACGCACACAAAAGGGAGGAATGCCCCCATGGAGGACTTTTAAGGAAAATTGGCTAATATCCCTATCCCACATGGGATTTCTTCAATTTTTTTAATTATAAAAATATTTCAAATAATTCTGAAATTTGTTTTAAACATTCTTCTAATATATGTCAACAACCAATGGTTACCGAAATAAAGACCAGTTAAGGACGTCTGTGATTTACTACGCACATAAGTACATCTTGCACAAAAAATAGGACAGTTCTATATCTCCAGGTCTATTGGACCGATTGTCAAAATTTAACTTGCCTTTTCCATGTCTCAAAAGTGAGACTTAGGATATACGAGTATATTAAATTTATACATAGCGTTGTTCTAGCATAGGTATTTTGACACAAAATCGGACTTTCTCTGAAATAACATAACAATACTATTTCAGAAGTCAAACAACAAAAATCAGCGTTATATTTAAAAAATTTTCACAGGACTAGTTTCGATGGTTTTACCGAACCATCATCTTCAGCTGCAAAACCGCAAATGAACAAGATAGGAAATAATGATTAGATAAGATAAGAAAGCCTGGACAAGAATAAGCAAGTGGCGCCATCTGTTGGCGAAACCAGAACTAAAACATAATTTCTCTAAAAGCCGAAGGCAAATTTGGATTGGAATTAGGATCGTTAACTAGAACAGAAAGATTTTTATGAATGTGAAATGCCTCTAGAAAATCCAGTTCTCCAATGGAAGATGTTTTTTGAATAATTTTGGCAGCAGAAAAATTGAAAGTGTGATTTTCGGACCAACAATGTTGAGCAACAGAAGACTTCTGTGTTTCCTTTTTTCTAACATATGCCTCATGTTCTTTGACGCGAAATTTTAAGGCTCTCTTAGTTTGGCCAATGTAAATTAAACCACACTGGCAAGGAATCCTATAAATACCCCAGGAATTCATATCCGGAATGGGGTCCTTGAGTATAGAAGTTGGAATTTTATTGATGGGAGAATAAACAACCCGAAAGTTAAATTTCTGCAAAATATGTGCAACTTTATAGCTAATTGATGGAAAGAAGGGAATGACAACAGAATTTTTATAATCTTCTAAAATAAGAGTGTGGCTTTTAGTGTGTTGAGATGAAAATTTTTTAACTGCTTGATTAATAATAATAAAAAAAAAAAAAAAAAAAAAATTCATCTGAACACACTAAAAGCCACACTCTTATTTTAGGAGATTATAAAAATTCTGTTGTCATTCCCTTCTTTCCATCAATTAGCTATAAAGTTGCACATATTTTGCAGAAATTTAACTTTCGGGTTGTTTATTCTCCCATCAATAAAATTCCAACTTCTGTACTCAAGGACCCCATTCCGGATATGAATTCCTATGGTATTTATAGGATTCCTTGCCAGTGTGGTTTAATTTACATTGGCCAAACTAAGAGAGCCTTAAAATTTCGCGTCAAAGAACATGAGGCATATGTTAGAAAAAAGGAAACACAGAAGTCTTCTGTTGCTCAACATTGTTGGTCCGAAAATCACACTTTCAATTTTTCTGCTGCCAAAATTATTCAAAAAACATCTTCCATTGGAGAACTGGATTATCTAGAGGCATTTCACATTCATAAAAATCTTTCTGTTCTAGTTAACGATCCTAATTCCAATCCAAATTTGCCTTCGGCTTTTAGAGAAATTATGTTTTAGTTCTGGTTTCGCCAACAGATGGCGCCACTTGCTTATTCTTGTCCAGGCTTTCTTATCTTATCTAATCATTATTTCCTATCTTGTTCATTTGCGGTTTTGCAGCTGAAGATGATGGTTCGGTAAAACCATCGAAACTAGTCCTGTGAAAATTTTGTAAATATAACGCTGATTTTTGTTGTTTGACTTCTGAATTAGTATTTATTCGGCGTGTTATTGTGTCTTAACATAACAATGTTTTCCTTATTTCGATTCTACCACTTTAATTTAAGTGCCAAGTTTTGTAAAAATCGCACGAGTAGATTTTATAAACCTAGCTCTCAAAATTTCAACTCCTCCGTGTTAATTGAATTTTGGTATCTATTTATTAATATTTCTTTTTTTTTCTTAAACTTACTTGATTCTTTCTTTCACAATTTCGAAATTTAGATTTATTCCAAATAAAATTTGCCCATTTTTTATGACTTATTTTAAATTTGTATTTTTAAATAATTTTTATACATTTATCGAAAAAGATTTTGAATTATAACCTATAAATGTTTTTCCATCAGCTTAAAGTAGATGCATTTCTGAGCATATCTACAAAACATTAGAGATTTTTTTATTCGAAATTTCCTAAGATATACAGGAATTTGCATATTGGCGCGTTTTGAAAGTTGATATATTTGTTATATGCTATAATAACGCCAATTGTGGTTTATGTACTTTGTTAAAATTATTTGAAACTAATGAACGATGACCTTTTTCCCGCTCGTGTACAGTGGAAAAAAAAAGAAAAGGAAAATAAGTTGCTATAAATTAAAAAGTTCGTCAAGTAAATTATTCTTGGCGCAAACTGAAAAAAATGAGACAAGAGACATTTTTAAATTTCTCCGTAAATTTCTCACCAGAAATTACAAAATTTAATACTTAGGCATAATTTAAGTCGTAGAATCGAAATATGGAAAAAAATGGTATGTTATCTCAGAAAACGTTCGAGTTTATATCAAAATACCTATGTTAGTATAATACTATATATAAATTTAATATATATCCCAAGTTGTGCTTTCTAGACAATGGAAAATGCAAGTTCAATTTCGACAATCGGTACAGTAAAACGGGAAATATAAATCGGTCCCATTTTTTTCCGCATTGTACATATGCAAAAACGGGTCGCATATGGCCCCTGGTGTGATTTTATACAACCCGCGAACACATTTTCTGTCAGTTAATTAGCATTATTGGAACAAGAAAAGAGATTAGAGAAAAGTCTTAATATTTTAATGATTTGCAGTCCAATTTTACTCGATTATCATTATCGTTGGAAACAAACGTCAGTAAAGGCCTTAGAAAATCGACAGACGGAGCTAATTAATTTACGCTGTGATATAAAGCTTATTCAAAGATTTGGAGATATAAATTTGGTTGCATTTTTTACTTCCTTATACAAATAAAGGAAGTACGGCATTCTCGAAAAATTTCGGGTATCGTATTTTCAAAGTAAATATCCATTATGACCGTTCCCAACTCATTTCTTTGTACGATGTCTACATATACGGATAGAATAAAGGACTCTCTTTTTTTTTTTTTTTTTTTTTTTTTTTTTTTTTTTTCTATAATGGATTGCAAAATGGATTTAAAATGCGTTCGAAAGGGATTTTTTTCATGTCGCTTACACATACGTACGTATCTCGCACGGCAATACCTCTCGTAGTATGTATCTTGCACAGCTTAAAAACGATTAGCAATAAAACGCTGAAATTTTCTGTTATGGGACTGCTTTCTGTTATGGAACATCTAGCTGTGAACATCCGTCTTTTACTGCTATCGGCAGTGGCAAACGCAACCCCCTTAACTGGGTTAGAAGTCCTTGCCCGACGTTTATTTTCAAAATCGTTGCTCATAGTCATATACTTCCAATTACAGAAGTGTGTTAAATGACCACAATATTCATATTTTAGCAATGTCAAATTTAAACATAAAATAGTTATTTTTTAAATAACAAAATATAACAGACCAGGATCCTTAATTTCAAAATTTGCAATTTTTGATGCCATTTTCAGCTTTCCTTGAGTTATTCGTTAATTAAGTTAGAATAATTCGAGGAAATATATTTAAATGAAGTGGGATAAGAAAATATGAATAATTTGATAGGCCGAACAAGGAAGTCATTTGGTGCCCACGTCTGATTTTTCGTATTTATCGAAAGATTATTATTCTCAATTGCGAATTCCTGCAATAAGAATAATTGTTTTGTTCTAGAATTAATCAATGTGAATTAGTATAGTTTTTCTCCATTTTAAAATCAATTAATCTAAGAAAAGGATCGGATTAATGTATGAGCATCTACAATTCATGCTGAAGATACTTCTGAGCAGTTTTCCTCCAAGGTTACAAACTTCATCACAATCGAAGAACCATGAGGTATTGCAGCTGAAAGCTGAAGTAAGAAATAAAGAAGTTTATATAATTATTTGGCTACACATATATCTATTTGGATACACATAGCCCAACGTTTTCAGTTTGGACGCCATTGTAGTGTTATTAAGATTTTGTTGAAGCAGGAAACATGAAAAATGAGCAATGCTCTACCTGGGACTGCCCCTGAACCTCCCCGAACCTGGACCTCTCGAATACATGCCTAGTGTGCTAACCGTTACACCACGAAGACATGCTGGAAGAAAAGAGAAAACACCTTATAAGTTTAACCAACAGAAATTATTTGCAGACACTAACCTTTAGATTTCAGATAGAAAACAAATATTAATTGAATTTTTTTTTCATTTGCATCTTTATATACATAATTTGATAAATAGTTAAGAAATTAAAATTTTAATTTAGCTAAAATTGTTCTAGTTAAAAAACTTTACTAGTACTTTCAATTTGTTCGAAACAGATTTCAGCCCGTCAGCTGCTTTCTGGTCGTTCACTGGGAACGCGTGCAATTTGGGTTTTGAACCATTGCGCTAAACAGTTGTAAGTAATGAATAATGATAAGCTCTTTATGGTTCCAAGTTCTGTGACAAAATTTTTATGGTATTTCGGATTAGTAAGAAATCAAAAAATATTTCTCTGTTCTTTTTAAATAAAAAAAAATGTCTAGTTTTGGTTTTCTAACATAACAAATCTTTAATGGTTTTCTAAAGAATTTTAAGAAAATTCAAATTTTGTTAAAAAATTTTGTTTTAACATGTCATAACTCTTTATTGCTATCCTTTAATGTATTTTTCCAGCGAAAAACTCAAAGATTTGATATGACGAAAAACTCTAAGAATTTTCATTTATAAGGCGTGCTATAAAAATACGTTGTTCATTAGCTTAATAAATTAAATCATTTAAAATATACTTTTATCTGTGCTTGTTAATGATCATTTTAAACATGATTATTTTATGTCATTATTATAATAAATAATATAGTAATTCTAACTGTGAAGTAATGCATTTATTATCTGAAGCGTGTATTTATGGTTCAAATAAAGAATTTTTACATCGCCTACGAGAGTTGCAGAAGTATGACGATGTTATTGCAATATAGTGTATTTTACGTATTTAAATATTCTTCTTTTCAATTACTATCCTTAAAACTGAAAATATTTTTAGTAGTTTCCTTATTGCCGAAATCTTACCTTATATTTGTATCAACATATTTATGAAAGGAAACTAAATATCTTTTTCTTCTGTGATGAGTAGAGATATTTGGATAATTAAAAAAAAAAATGTTAGTACCAGTTTTCTTCAATCTGAATCTAACATAAGTATTTTTAATTCTGTGTGAAGCCTATTAAAAAGAATAACTAGTTTCATCTCTAATTTAATAAAGATGAAATCTATTATCTTTCTTCCAAGTTGTTTACAGCCAAAAAAAATATAATTGTAAAGTTATACTAGTTTGAAAATGCTGAAATCTTAATTTTGATATTTATTGGATGAAATTTTTGAGACTACAGCACATTTTTAATTTAAAAGCACGTATGTACCATTTTCAAAATAAAAATAGGACTTCGAAAATTTAAATACTTTTGAATGGTGCTTTTAGCTTTTCGATGTTACTTGATATTTTCTGTTATAAATAAACAAGAATTTATTAGAGCTGCTAAGCAACAAGATTAAATATGGGTATATAATATAAATAATTACCTATTTATATTACATACCCATAATTAAGTAATTTAATTATAATTCATAAATTTGGGAATTGTTTTGAAGGTTTAAATATACGTAGAACTCTTCTTCTTTATCTCTAGAATTGCAAATGAGAAGGAGAAGCCTGTGCTGAGGCGATGACAAAAAGATGAAGAAAAGAAAGTTACTGGCGCCATTTTTTGATAAAAAAATACAACATATTGCCGTCTACTGGTAAAAATGCAGCATTTTACCTGAGTAGCTTCTCACCCTGATTTCACTTTTATAGCTGAAGAGGAAAGTTCTATATTTAAGCATTCGAACTGGTCCTGCAAATTTATGAAAATTTATGCCGATTCCTGTTGCCATAGCACCTCCAATAACTATTATCTGACGCGTTATTTTAACTCAAATGGACATTTATTTTATGTATTTATAAATTCAAGAGTTATGTTATAAGCATCATTGTGAAACGTTACATTTATATCATTGTTACTTACATTTTCCTTTCCCTCAGTTTTTTGATTATCTACACCCCTGGGAAAAGTCGCCAAATCTTTGGCGATTTTGTGAATTGGCGAAAAATATTTGTCTGGCTACCTTTACGGTTCATACGTATTGTTCTTTAAATAGTATTTTTTTTTTTTTTTTTTTTTTTTTTTGTGTGTGTGTGTGTGTGTGTGTGCACATTTTAATTATCTGCACACCTGGGAAAAGTCGCCAAATCGTTAGCGACTTTGTGATTTGGCGAAACCTTTTTGCCTGGCAACCTTTACGATTCATACGTATTGCTCTTTAAATCGTAACAATAGAAAAATATTTTTACAATAATATTATTTAAAAAAAAACCTTACATGGCTGGCATTTACTTTCGTGCATGCACTGAATACGGTTTATCCAAATGACGGTTTAATATAAATGTAATTCCATGCGTGTAAATCAATGTGTACTCATATGAGCACACATGTATTTACATCAGTCAGTGTATATATATTTAAAACGGATGATCATTGGTCATGTATTTAAGATCCAGATCGTTGAATTACAAAAAAAAAAAAAAAATCATGTTTTATACATTAATGGAAGTAAGCAAAAGCTTTGTTTTCTCGCTCAGGCCTCATTCTCAGCTTATACCTGATACAATTTTTTAAACCCATAGCTTTTCTTTTCCCCTGTTAGTAAACTTTTTATCATTCCTATCTCTGAAAATGTAACTGTTCAGTCATGCTTCTCTTCAGAAGTATAATTAGCCATGAAAAACTAGCAATGCAATTTATTAATCAGTGCACTGTGTACTTATCTATTAATAATAAATAATTTTAATAATAATTAATCATTTTTCACTCCATTGTAATTTTTTCTTCTTTATTTCTTTGGTTTTATTTTGAAATATTATAGAAGTGGTACACAGAGGTCATATAAAAACGTTCCAAGATATGTGGATCGATGGCAGTTATTCTCTGAACTAATCGAAATGAAAATTCAGATATTATTATTTAAAGGTATGCACTTGGGATTGTGCTGATTTAAAGCAATAGAGCCCTCGCGATTACGGTTACAATGAATCTATTCCGAAATCTTGTAATTGCAGTACCCATTTTGTTTTCTTCGAAGAGGTCACTTTGACAGGTATGAAAACTTGCTCCATCACAAGTGGTTCGTATAAAACAATGTTTCAGAATTACAGCAGCAAAATGTCGTTAATGACACTGTGTTTATGAAAGATAGTGCGCCTCCCTACGTCACCATATGTGTTCGGCAAGCGCCGCAACAGTACTTTAGAGACAGAGTCATCTCTCTTAGCTTTGCAGTTTCGTGACCACCATGGTCCCCCAACCTCACTTCGATAGATTTCTGGTTCTGAGGTTTTATGAAACCTAAGTTGTACGCATCAAATCCACAAAATTTGTCAGAATTGAAAGATGCCTTAAAACATGAGGATATACAGATTCCTCCTGCAATGTTATGTTCTTCCTTTTTATCAACATAATCTCCCGCATTCGGTGCGTTATCGTCTGCGAAGCTGGGCTTGTTGAAAACTTTACTCCCAATACTTTTTTTCCCTTTCCTGTCCAGTATTTTCATTGGTCTTATTTGCAAATGTTTTAAGCTGGCAATTTTCACCATATGTGCATCGCTTGAACACTATTTATGATTTTTCAATGAGCTGATCAATCTGCGCTTGAAAAAAGTTAGTATTGTTGTTTGAAAATTTCGAAATGTTTTCACTGTAACTGTTGTCTCGAACGCATACCTTTAAGTAATAATATCTGAAATTTCATTTCGATTGGTGGAACAAACAAGCCGCTAGGGGTTTATATACCGCAAAAGTTTTTTTTTTATGACCATTCTGCATTTGATATGAACGAAGTGTTTTTGCTATAAATTTCCATTGCAAAACCAGCAGTCTTTTTCAGAATCTGATATTTCATTTCAACAGTCGAATTTACTTTTTTCGAATGGATCACACATATGTGTTTCCTATATACATTTCTTTTATTTACTTCCCAATAATGAAGAAGATAAAATTTTATAATGTTCTTAGCTGTTGCAATGCGTTTAGTAGTAAATGCATTAAACTGTTCAGTTACTGATACTTAATCTGATAACGAACGCGTTACATTTTTTCAAGGAAATTGCTCCCTGTAATCATAGATAATCAGGAAAATTTAAAGTTGAATTTCGTTGAGAATACTGCTATTGCAACCGTTCTATTACAAGGATCAAACCAAGGTTTTCCAACTGATGAAAGATATCATATCCATATTTTGTATAACAACGACTCGTTAGACGGTTCATTTTAGTTCTAACTGAGCCTAAGAGTTTATCACAAGAAGTGTTACGTTCTCATCATTCGTAAATAATCTCACGAGTAATATCTCCAAGGATAACAAACAACTGCAATCGTTGAACTTACTTATTTTAGCCGTAAAATCCCGATTCTAAAAGCTTTTATCTCTCACGGACTACAGAAGCATTTTTATCGCATTCGCTCCTTTCTAAAAATACTCATCCTATCTTTCCAATAAGCTATTATTCGTTAGTAAATTAGGTCAATTAACATAAGTTAATGTTACGATAAAAAGCGAATGCTATTGTAATGAATTCGCAGGTTAAAATCACAGTAACGTAAAACCTTATTTTAATAGCATCTTTCTGAATTAACGTAACACAAAATAATTATTCCTTAATGTGTATTTGTCTAATTGATTTTCAGAATCATTAAATACTCTCGATAATAATTCTGATTAATGTCTGTAATAAAATGGAGGCCGAAAGATTTTAAGCTGATAGCCAAGACATAAATTGCTGATAAAATGTTTCTATCCCTCTCCGACATCTTAAAATATTTGTAGCGATATGAATCACTTGTTCACAACCAGGGGAGTCTTGAACTCCCGGAGAGAGATGCAATTAATTTTGGATTCCGCAAAGCATCTTGGGTTTTCTTTCTTTAGTTTCATTTTCTGTTAGCAATCATTAGTTTCTCTTGGTCCAGGAATCTTACTACAGAACATCAAAAGTTGTAGTACAAGATCGGTCTGCCGGCAGTTTAGGAATAAGAAGGCAAGACTAATATCGTTGCTATTTATTAAAAGATCAAAAGAAATGAATTCTTTTCTAGGTTTTCGCTCATCGTAGGAAGTTGCTATTCTGCAGATTGATTGAAGTTTCGAATTCCAGCGTACCTGGCGGCAAATATTAATATGAATGATTATTTTAAGAAGTTGGTTTAGACAAATAAGAATTCTATCAATGATTTTTTTTTTAGTTTTTAAGACTCCAATTCTTTCCTGCGTAACTACAGATATGGATCTTTCCAATTTATTTTTTCACTGTAAAAATTTAGAGTATAGAAGAAATTTGATTATCCAAACTAAATTTCAAAATATCGAAGAGATCATTAAGTATGATACACTCTGTCTCAAAAGTTTATCGACTTAACTATTGGCTTGTTTTAGAAAAATGGAAAGGAACACAAACACCAAATAGAAGTCTGTTTATTTACATCACGTGTGACTTGCATTCCAGTAAATATTCAACTGAAATATCACTTTGTATTTTAGAAAAAATAAAAACGCAGAAGAATATGCGCTTCAAACGCTTATAAAATATTAAAATTTTAACAACTTGTGATAAATTTCAAATTACTTAATACTTCAAAGTCTCCTCATTATTCCGTAGGATGTCGAATACACGTTTCTCCAGCGAGAGAACTAAATTTTGTAATAACTCTGGTTTCACTTTGCACCATGCACTCTCGATGGCTGTTTTTAAGACATTCACTGAAGAAAACTGTCTTCCACTCTCGCAAACTCTTCGAGACATAACATCCCACACAGTCTCGATAGGATTAAAATCGGGACTCACTGGTTGCCACTCATGAACAGTGACATTTTATAAACAGTGACTCATGAACAGTGACACACATGTGTAAGCACTTTTCTGTAGCAATAGAGATATGAATGGAACATTGTCATACTGGTACACCCAATTTTGTTCTCCAGTTTTTTCTTCAAATGGCATAAGATGATCTCTTAATGTTTCTATGTATTTAGACGAATCTTGCAGACCATCAAGAAAAGTGAAACCCACTTGCCCATTGAAACCGAAAGCTGAACACTCCATAACAGATCCACCTCTGCTGTTCCCACTGAAATAGCTCAGAGGCTGTTTTCGTAAGTCATGTCAATAATATACATACCCGTCAAGGCCATGTACGCTTCAATTTGTTTCATCGTTGAAAATTACTGAAATCCATTTGTCGCCATATGCTATGTGGTTACAGGCCCATTGCAATCTCATTCGTTTGTGAAGCTTTCAGAGCGGTAATAATCCAGCCACTTTTAAGTGAATCATATAGCCAGATTCCTTGATTTGCCTATGAACAACGTTTTTGGATATTTGCAATCCACAAGCCTTTGTAATTTGGTGAATGAATTTTCTGCGTCGAAGTCATTCTTTGTTTTGTCCTATCGCTGCAACTATCCGTCACTCGAGGTCTTCCTGAACGTGGTTTTTTCTAATGTGACGTCTTACGAGACATACAGGATAAACCATGCTTACAGATCAATTTAGAAATTTCAAAATTTCTTTAACAGACATACCGTGCAATTTAAAATTCAGAATTCTTATAAATTTAGTACCAGAATGTAGCTTTAGGAGTATTAACGTAGTTCAAATAATAATAATCTTTTTTCCTTTCTAAATTAAAGGTTTGATTGACGACATTATCATATAAAAGACTGAAGTTCCCCATCATGACTGTTGCTAATCAATTTGCGTAAAATTGCATTTGTCTATAAAGTTTTGGGACACACAATGGTTTTACTTTTATTTTTTCTGAAATAAAATTGAGATTTTTGTTAGATATTTACTCGAATTTAAGGCACATGTGTTTTAAATAAACATATTTTAATTGGGTAATTTTATATATTTCTATTGTTCTTAAATATGTAATTACTTGAATCTATAAGCGTTTGGGACGTAGTGTATATACTTTTTCTCATATCTCAGGAAAGCTTTGTCCTGAATATCGTACTAAACGGCAAGGAAATTCAGCAAGATTTCTTCAATAAATGGTTTTAATCTCATTGAAATAAAGCTTTTTGCATAAAGCGAACTACACATTTTTTTCATACTGAAAGCAGTACAGCAGTACACAGAGCCACATTCTGATGCCAAAAGACCTAGATGATACTGCCGCAAAAAAGCGACGAACAGCTATAAATCCAAATAATAGTAAAGAATCTTTAATAAAATACACTATAAAATCATTTATTTTCGTTACGTTTAATTTTAAATTCAGTAGGACTTATTACACGTTACGTTTAATTTACTTATTCAGTAAATTATTCATATTTAAAACGTAGCTGCCATTGTTTTGACACAAAATGACACTTTTCCCCCTCTTAAAACTCTTGCAAGCGTTAGGTATGAAAAAAATTATGTTACAAAGGAAATTTGAAACTGTCAGACTTTGAAATTAGTGTCGGTCTATATTATTGGCATTGAGGTTATATTAACATACACTCCTAGTCATTAAAAGTGTTATATGTATCAGACAGGTACTTTATGACTGTTATGAATTTGTTAGGTATTATTATTGTTGTGTACAATTATTATTATATTAATTTACTGTGAATAAGGAATTTGTAATGTTCTTATTTATTAATTATTTATTAATTAATGTTTAATATATAGTTTGTTTGAACTTTTCGTTCGTTTGCGGCAAAGCTTTTTTAAGTTTAGCTGAAAAGTTTGATGCAGCTAAAAGGGCGTTTTTTTTTTTTTTTTACTTCCTTACTCCCCCTTTTTTCTTTCGCGGGGTTGACCACGTGTTTCGGGTGTGGAGGTGAGAAAGTATTTTCGGCTTTTCTGAAGTAGAGAACTGGGTGACGTGTTTATTACTTACTGGTGTCGCAAGTTTAACTGAGTTACGATTGAAAACATTCTTTCTGGTTTGCGCGGGAAAGTGTATGTCATTTTGTTTGAGAGTTCTGAATTTTTTACCTAAGCTCTTGTACACAGCAAAATAATGCATAACAAATTCATAACATGATTCGACAGTCAGATAATTACAATTACATATAAAATGTAGAATATTGATTATCTCATGTAGGCACAATGGTGAATAATGACTGCTACCATACATCTTAGCATGCAGAATAGAGATTTGAGGCATATTAGTGTTATAACAATCCGTTTGATTTGAACGGATGTCCTGTGGCATGCCAATCGCTATGCGATCATTAGCCAGACATATTTAATAGGCACCAGATAGATTAAACCAAGTACAAAGCAAGAAATGAAATATGACGAACATGCAGAATCTTTTGAGCTTTCGTTCAGCATACGGTTGCTTTGTCGTAACCAATCATCAAGCGGGAAATGAAAGTAAGAAACAGCAATAAGTGGCAAAACTTCAGAGATGTATGATGGTTATTCAACGTACCAAAATGAGCATTCAGCGCGAGCGGATTTGGAATACAAGTACAGGTAGGAGTAGGCAGGACACCAGAAATTCACAATTCTTCGTACAGATATAGTCCAATTTGGAATACAATGACCCACATAAACCATAAAATTAGGTGTCAGATTGTTAAGTCAACGCAAAACTCAGAACCCACTCAATCTGCTACAGCGGTACAGCCAGAAGAAGATGCTACCTCACTGTGCTGCACGTAGAAGTGGGATTTATTCGAAATGACTCTGATATAAAAATCGGGTTTCCATCGGCAACGTTTTAGGCGTGACAGCGACCGCAAATGCCTTTAATATGTAGACAAATGCATCAGAAGTAGTAGGTGCTGTACAAAAATTCCGTAATTTCCAAATGACGTTGAAATGTACTACGAAAACTGTTTGCTATGAACACACCTAAATTCCTGCGTTGGGGTTGGCGATGAGACAGCCCATTTGTTCTCAGTTAGTAGTGTGATGGAACGATTAAAATCCTTTAAATCAATTATTTCGTTCTTCCATGAACTATTGATTCCCCAGTCACATCACTGAGGCATTCTATATAGCATGGGTATTAATTTCTCGAAAGGATAAATTTAAGTCTTAATATGCGACAGTCCCCCACCTCGGTCAAATTCGGCAGCCTGTTATCATAGTTACAGCAGTCTTCAAAGAAGCGCACCTTGAAATGTCTGGGCACTGAAACTATCGAGTCAGTCCATAAGTTCGTGCGCATTAAGAGTATACGTGGAATTCACAATCTTTCACCAATTTTCGTAAATATCGAACGCATTTCAGTACCCATAGAATATGAATATAGATATAATCAGTACAAATGTGCTATGCTACATTTTTTATTTTCGTGCGGTGAATCTGCCAGGTTTGCACCGTTAAAAATTAATAGTGTACATGGTGAACACACTATTAGTATAATTACTGCGCAGAAATGGTTTAAAAAATTTAAAGTTGGAAAAAGCAGCATTGATGATGAACCCGTTCAGGACGCTTTGAACTGTTAGAACCAAATCAAACGATTCATTCAGGAGTTTATAGTGAACAACTTTGCAGTCTAGACTCAGAACTAATCAAAACACGCCCACGATGGGTGAATATCAAGAAAGTGTTGTTTCATCATGATAACGCTGGACCACATACGGCTCGAACAACGCTTCAAAAAATTAGTGAATTTAATTGGGAGCTTTTGCCCCATCCTGCTTACTCCCCAGATATTGCCCCAAGTGATTTTCACTTATTTCATGCCTTACAAAATTTTTTACTGGGTAAAAAATTTAATTATAAACAGGATGTACACAATGAACTTTCAAGTTTTTTGCATCAAAACCGGAAACATTGTAGATAATGGAGGAAAATATATAATTGATTAAAATGTTAAATTGTGTTAGTTTATATTATTTAAAAATTTACCAGAAAATGCGCACGAATTTATGGACTGACGCAATGCAATCAAAAATGCAATTCCAATATCTAAAAGTTATTTCTGATTCTCTCTTCATATACTAATTCCAGATAAGGAAAATAATTGGCTCGCAGCTGATTTGCATATGTGCTACGCATTCAAATCTTCAAGTAAGAATTTACATGATGGTCAAATTACGCATCATAAGAAATTGCCCCTCGATTCGATGCTTTCTTTCTGACGTTGCAATTTTAAGTATCAGCATAAAATTTTTAATGCATCTATGACCCACCTTTACAAAATCTGCATTAAAATGCATAATCACCGATAAATATTTATGTTAGAGTAAATTAGCGTCTCATTTTGCATAATGAAACTGGGAAGAGTAAACCGAACGAGCGCCAAACTATGCATTAACGAGAAAGGATTTACCCTATGCCTAGTATCCAAGCTAAAGTCTCAGTCACTCAGTTTTATTCTTTTAGTCATGTCATCTTCCGTCTTGAGAAGTATGTCTTCAAATATCGCCTAATAAGTAAGCCTGGAGATATTTATGATTGACGAAACAGTCTATTTAAATCCTTTTTTTCAACTTTTTAGTTTTAAATATCTGTAAAAAATGTTAATTTAATGTTTGTTGTACTTACGTTAAGGAAATCTCTCTTATTGTTAAACAAAAATTTCGTAATTGTTTTGAGTTGTGACTGTTGAAACTGTGCTAGATAGAAGATGTCGTCCTCATAATGACTTTTAATGCATAGTATTTCAATTTATATGAATATTGTTGCATGCCACGGCTTTTAAAGGCCTCGGTAATAACTACATCAAATGAGTAGAAAGCGAAATAGTAAGGTAAGCCTCTGTAAATATTTCAAAGATAAAAACAGAGATGAGAAAAATTATCTTTCTTAATACGCGAAGAATATTCCAGAACTTCAAACTCACTCGCAAACCAGAGTCTACAGCAGTTATCAGCGAGACGCTGAGCACAGTAACGTGACTGAATAAATAATTGAATTAATTCTTGGCTCCAACGCACGCGATATTTATAGGGTTGCATAAATTCTTCTGGAAGTCACGAGGAAAATCGCTCCTAGGGCTTTGAAAATATGTTTTGGGAATATTTTCAAAATGGCTTCCAAAGGTATCCGGAAGGCATTTGTCCCTAACTCTGGTTACTATTGCCTATCATTATATTTCAAAAGTTTGCTGCTCAGTCTGTATAGTGTTTAGCGATCCTGCTGCTTCAGCGACAGGCCCGGGTTCGAATCCCGGAGAAGACATGTTTGTAAATGTAATTGTCCATTCCTTTGTAGGAGCCAACGGCGGCCAACGATTAGATGCTTCCACAATGAAATGACCACCACTTCCGGCCAGTGTAGTGGCGCAAGGCTAATGGCTGTTAAATAAAGCGCTCGGTCCATAAAAAAATATTTCAAAAGTTGATTGATTCAGAATTCGTGAATCTATAAATAATAAGCATAACATAGCAAAACAACAAAACAGACATTTAAAAGTGCAATAAGTGGCCAAAAGATTCGATTAAACGGAAATACATAATAAAATTATTACATAACATGCACATATCAAATAAAAACAGTGTTATACATAACACTACAAAAATGTATAAAACCTAAATATAATCAATCCAGTAGCATAAATATTTACAACAAACTCAAGTAATAAATTTGTATTAATTTAACAAATCTTTTCGTTTTAAACTGAAGTACAGATAAATGCACTTGTATTCACAAAAGTAATTCGATCTACCCTGCCATCAGCGGCAGAACGGTAAAGCCGCTGAATACTGGTAATTCGGTCCAAAGTTTGAATCCTGCGAACGGGCTGGCTGAATGAGCGTTTTCGTAATTTTTTTCTTCCCCATGTGTAACGTGTATACGAGCCGGTTTCCCTCAGGGTGTCCTCCAAGAAGAAATTCCTCACCTTAGCCATATAGCCCTCGGGGCTTTGCCGTAATCGCATAAACCGAACCTTATAGTAAATTCGAACTTTCTATCCATAGTGAAAATCCGAATTATTCCATCCATAGTAAACAAAATCCATAGTGAAAAAGAAAGTTCTAAGCCCAGTTACAAGAAATTCCACTATAGATAAGCAAAATGGAATTAAATCTTGGTTTGCACTAATTTTGTTTTACTTTCGTGTGCTGTCTGCTATACAGTTTAAGATACTCAAACTTGCTTTGTTTAGTCATATCATGGTGCAAATGTTTAACTAATGAATGCAAAATAGATTGAAATCTCACACTATTCCAGTATTTCTCGATTCCAGGCGAACGGGCTTGCTGCATGGGCGTTTTCGTGCTTTCCTCACGTATAACGGGTATACTAGTCAGTTTCCCTTGTAAAGTCCTCCACGAAGGCATCCCTCCCCTTAGGCAGATAGTCCTAGTGTGCTCTGCCTTAATCTATCAAACCAAAAAAAACTGAAAATAACAGAGCCATTTTAGCAACAAAAAATCAGTAATATATTTCCACATATCATCCTTAAGAAGTACTCTTCTTCTATCGGGACCAGATTCAGGAATGTACGTAATATATGCACGTGTGTATGTGTCTATGAACATATGTATGTATACACGCATGTGCGTACGTGCATTGATACATGCATACATGAACAGATACATCCATATACACTGACTACCAATAAGTATTTGGACACCTATGCAAATGACGATATCTGCGGTCCTAAGGTACGTCACGGACTCCGCCGGTATATATCGTGTAGGAAACAGCATCGGCTTTAGTGGCATGTAAGATACCTCGCAGCTCGGAGCTCTCTGATTTCGAGAAAGGTATAGTTATCTGGTATCACAAATGTGGCCGATCCTTAAGGGACATATCTAGCGATCTGAAGTACCCAAAATCGACAGTGGCCTATGTGATTAAGAAGTGGAAGGTGAGCGGTGATTGTCGGAATGTGCCCCGAGTCGGCAGACCAACGAAACTGGGAGATAGAGACCGATGAGTGCTGCCCAGAGAAATTCGGAAGAACCACACCCAACTGGTGGCTTTCATCCGCGAGGAGTTTCAACAGGCATCCGGAAGTATTGTTTCAATTAATAACATCCGTAAGGAAGCACATCTGGTTGGTTTTCATGGTCGTGCTGCTGCCCATAAGTCTTTGATCACAAAGTCCAACCGCGCTGCTCGGTTAATGTGGTGAAAAGCACGTCGAAATTGGACCGTAGATCAGTGAAAACGGGCTCTTTGGAGTGACGAATCATGGTTCAACATTTACGGTTCGGATGGCAGGGTCTGGGTCTGGTTTCTGCCTGGAGAACGTCTCCTGCCAGAATGCATTCTGCAAACAGTCAAGTTCGGCGGAGGTGGGATTATGGTCTGGGGGTGTTTCTCCTGATATGGGCTGGGACCCTTGGTCCCCATTCATGGTAAGCTCAACTCCGATGCCTACTGCACTATTTTGGATGACAATGTGCTTCCTACGTTGAGGCAGTTTTACGGGTTGTACCCCTGTTACTTTCAGGACGACAATGCCAGTTGTCATTTTTCGACGTTAACCAAGGCTTGGTATGGTGCCAATGGAGTTCATCGAATGGACTGGCCTGCCCAGAGTCCAGACCTGAACCCTATCGAGAACCTCTGGGACGAGTTGCATCGCCGAATTCAGGGGTGCACTACCCGTGCAAAATCGGTGAAGGAACTTCTACGTCTTCTCCAAGCCGAGTGGAAGAAAATATCACTAGCTGTCATACAAAGACTTGTGGAAAGTATGCCCCGAAGGGTCCACGCTGTAATTACCTCTCTTGGAGGCTCTACCAACTATTGATTTTGAATAAAGTTAGTTTTTCTTTTCTATCACAGGTGTCCAAATACTTATTGGTAGTCAGTGTACAGGTGCATACATACATACACTTCTGAATCCGGTCCCGATAACAGAAGAGTATCCTTTAAGATAATAATGAGCAAGGCTGAGAGACTTGAATAACGAACAAAATCTAAAACAAAACGTCGCCAGAAAAATTATTTAAAAAGATCAAATAATATGAATATGTGAAGAAATTAAATAACGTCTGTAAATACCTTGTTATAAAATAAGTAATGTACTTTGACCTCCGCCTTTGAGTTAGAAGAGGGTTTGGAAATCATGTTTCATATAATTTAAATCTATTAATATTATTTTTATATAAATAATAAATAATAATCATAGCATAATATATATAAATATATATAAATGTATATAAATATACAAATTGTTTAAATAAGAAGAAGTACGTGAGATTTAATAAGCATGAGTTTTAACTAAGCTTTTTTTTTTTTTTTTTTTTTTTTTTTTTTTTTTTTTTTTTGCTTTGAATAAATACTTAAGAGGGCAGCTCCCGTTTTTATTAAAATAAAGAATAATTTATTAAAGTGAGTAGCCAGCACTTCTGGGTGTTTCCGTCTTTTCAGTTTCAAAAGCGTTAAAGAAGAAGACGAATAAATTACTGTCAGGTATATAAACTGTTAATTTCTCTTAAGCTATGTTCAGCTTTGTAAAATTCTGAATTAAAGGAAAGGAACTAAAATTTTGATATCTCAAATTTTTTCTTCACTGACATTTGCAACACCTTTCTTTGACAGATTGAATGGAATGGCAAATAAATCAAAAATACACCTAAATTTATCTTAAGTCTTTTTAATTTCTGAGTTATTTTTCCCATTAGTTTAATTTATCTTGCATTTTGACTGCCAGGAACAAATTTCATGCTTGTTGTGCTCTTTATTTTGTAAGCACATTATTAAAATTCTTTTTAGCCCAAAGAGGTAATTTGCCCAGAAGGACTATTAATTTCTTTTTGGCAATTTGCGTTGGTTCACTACAAACGGCGTTTCACTTTTCAAATTGTTGCCACAAATACTAGATCCATGCATTATATTTAAAGAAATTAAATAATAAAGAATCTGAGTGTATTTATGTACGTTTCTCGCAGTGTGAAAGAACAACGGTACCTAGCGACATCGAATTTTGAATAAAGTCGTCCTCCATTCGAATGTGGGCATCTGGAAGTCTTACTTTGGAATTTCGAGTTTGTTTTGTTATGTGTACTTTGTAAACCTTTAACGAAACTTTGGTTAACAAACTCAACGATTTCAAAGCGAGCAATTGCGACACTCTTCGCAAAGAAAGCAGTTTTATCTTTAGCGCGCGAGACTATGTAGCGGAAATTCTTAACATATGCTCTTTTTAAATGATTTTGTGATATTGCTGTTGAATTGAATTTACTAGCTTAAGTGGGAAGACTACCTTTACTTAGTAATAAAGGTAACACACAAAAGTTAAAAAATGCCCCTTTGGAATAATAATCTGAATTAAAATGGGAAAGCTTTCAGAAATTTTTAGCCCAAAGGGCTATTAATTTCGTTTCCGAAGTTTGCGTTGAAAGCATTGAATGTCAGTTCACTTTCCGAATAGTTGCCACCAAATAGTATCGCCTGCCCTGTCTTATATTAAAAGAAATTAAATAATGAAGAATCTGCATAAATGTATATACTTTTCTTGCATTGTGATAAAACAACGGTAACTAGTGCCAGCGAATTTTGAATAACGTAATCTTCCACGGAATATGGGCATCTGGAAGCCCTAGTTTGGAACTTGAAATTTTTTACTGATTTCATCTTTTGTAACACTTCAACGAATTTTTGATTAACAAACTGAACGATTTCAAAGCGAGCAATGGGAAAACTGTACGGAGGAAAAAAAATTTTTTATCTCCAGCGCGCGAGGCTGTGTATAGGAAATTCTAAAGATATTCTCATTTTTAAATTAGTTTGCGATATTGCTGTTGAATTGAATTTTATGGTTTAAGTGCAAAGAACATTTAATAAATAAAAGTAACACACAAAAGGTTAAAAGTCCTTTTTGGCATAATGTAAAATCCGAAAGTTTTCATATTTTTTTTTTCCCTCGGTTTTTAAAATTTTGTTCATTGTTATACTTAAATTTATCCTGCCCAAACTGCAAAGTCTCTTTTGTTCTATCCAAGTAGAATCTCATGTTAAAACTTAGTCCCAAGAAGTTATACCTTTACAAAATCATTTAAGGTATTAGTCTAAAAGAAAACTAAAATCTTAATAACGTTGGCAGTATTCAGAACAAATTATAAATCAAAATTTCTCAGAAGCCTTTCCATTGTATTTCTGGTATAATGTTTTTCATTTTTTTCAAGGAATTCTGCACTTTTTCAAGAGCAGTTCAACTTTTTGTCTCATACATAATTTCTCATCTGTCATGCATGAACATTTTAATGAACAGCTATTAAACTTTCTCTCCTTTTTAGTAATTCTTTTGATAGTTTGAGAGAAATTCTCCCATTTCTAAGTAATTCACAAATTACACTGCTCTAATAATAATTTAAACATTTGCTTCCATCAGAAAGGAAATTAGTCACTTCTTAACAAGTTTGATAAACTGAGTTAGAAAATGACAATAAAAACATCAGATTATATGATATTTACCAAATAATTTTATATGCAGTAATGTATAGTACAGAACCGTAATATTATGTAACGTAAGATGCATAGTATGTATATAATATATAAGCACAACAACTGTCACATTATTCTATTCACGTTAATAACTAAGAAAAATATGCAGCGCAACTATAAAGTAAACTACAATAACGTAAACTTTAAGCATGTGTGAATATGCAATATATCTTTATGTCATCCTTTTATATGAATTTTCAAATGTTTCATGCATGAGGCTCCAACAGTGATATGACAGCACTGTGAAGGTAAGAGGTAAATAGAGCAGCTATCAGCAACACTCGGTATAGGACTAGTTGAAACTAGTTTTGTTTTCAAAAGAACAAAAGTCTATCTTTTCTAGTATCTAATCTTTTCTAGTTGAAGCTAGTTTTGTTTTTGAGTTTTGTTTTCAAAAGAATTATATAATTTTGTAATTATATATATAAATTTTATATACGTTTGGTGCATCCGATTGCAGCCAAAAAGGGAGGAGCACAACTACTTTTTATAGCAGTTACATATACAATATTTCAGTGTTTTGGGGCCACTTGTTTTTGAGTTATACGAGATATATACGTACGTACGTACCGACATCCGAAAAAATCGCTCCTGAATCTATTTTAAATCAGTGTTATAATTCGTTTGGGGAAATGAGCCCTTTATTCTGTCCTTACGTACATCGTTAAATTGCATTCGATAGAGGTCAAAATGGATATTTTCTTTGAAATGTAAACCTGGAAATTTTCGTGATTACAATACTTCCTTTACTTTGTAAAAGGTAGTGGAAAACGTAATAAATTATTCCCTGAAACTTGAATAGTTCTAATTTATAATAGAAGTTTAAAAATAATAATTACAAAAGAAGAATAAAAGTTTGATTCCATGAAAACAGTTCAAGTCGCACATTCTCTTATTCCATTTACATTTAAATACTTGCTTCCAAATACTCTATACATTATGCGAAACTTGATAAGAATTATAAAATGCATTAAACAAAAGATTCAAAAATAGTTTTTTTTTCTATCAAGAAAGAGGATTTCTTAAGTTACGTTTTAGAATTTTAAAGGGGAGATAGATCCCTATGGAGGTCACAATATCTTCTTCGTGATATGAATATTATAAAATGCATATTATAAATTTCTAAGGGAATATTATGAAACAGACTTAGGTATGTTTATTATGCTTATTAAAATTTATGGCTTTAAACTTAGTTTCAGTTATACTGACTCTATTAGACAAAAGTTACATTTTACACAGAATTTATGTTATTTTATGGTGATCATCAACTAGCGATTAGCATATAACATCTACGTTATTAAATTTAATTTTTGCAATTTTCCATGTTTAATAAGGCAACTTGATTGAAAATCAATGAGTTCAAGTCCTGAAAGTTGAATTCTTTATACTGTAAAAATCTTCCTTCTCTCGCAAAGTTTTATTTTATGATAAAATACATAGTGTTGCCTATAAAAATGTTAATTTTAATTAATTTTACATAAAACTAAATTTAAGTAATTTAAAATTGCGTAATCAAAATCACTCAAATTTTCAGTTTCAAAAAATCGTTCAAATAATCATTATTCAAGCATGCTGTAAGTTATTATTTTACGCACACAATAAAAGTATTTACGTATATATAAGTACTTGATTATTTTATAAAAATTAAGGAATACATTGCATTCGTTATATCTAGCATCACTTGGTCTCCAAAGAAATCTGTAGACAAATAATTTCAGTATAAGAACAACCACGCTTAAGGAATTATGCTCAAAAGGAAATGCAATGCGAATGGAAAGGAAAATATACACAGTCCAGTCACATTAATGTGACCATCTGTCAGAAGCCAGAATAACCACCTTTCCCAGAGCGGACTGCTGCGAGACGTGCAGGAAGAGAGTCACATAGGTCCCTGAAGGTGTTCTCTGGGATGTTGAGCCATGCCGACTCTAATGCCGTGGCCAGCTGCGCTAGATTACGCGGTTGAGGATCCATGGCGCGAACAACTCGATCGAGATGGTCCCACAGATGCTCGATTGGGTTTAAGTCAGGTGAGTTTCCTGGCCAGGGGAGGACGGTAAACTCATCCTGGTGCTCTTCGAACCACGCACGTACACTGGCAGCTGTATGGCACCTCGCATTGTCCTGCTGGAAGATGCCATCATCCTGAGGAAAAACAATGCGCATGTAGGGGTGAACATGGTCCGCAAGGACAGATGCATACTTGTATTGATCCATTGTGCCTTCCACAATGATCAGTGAACCTAGAGAATGCCAGGAAAACATTCCCCAGACCATAATGCTCCCGCCTCCAGCTTGGACCGTTCCGGCAATGGTTGCAGGGTGGTTCCTTTCAGAGGTTTCACGCCTTATACGCCAACGTCCATCTGTCCGATGGAGCATAAAACGCGATTCATCCGAAAACGCAACCTGTCGCCACTCAGTGGACGTCCAGCTGCTGTACTGGCGTGCAAATTCTAGCCTTCGCCGTCGATGAACAGCAGTCAGCATAGGTGCACGATCCAGGCGTCTGCTTCGGAGGCCCAGACGCAGCAATGTTCGCTGAATAGTACTTTGGGAGACACTTTTGGTAGCCCCTTGGTTCATTTTGGTGGTCAGTTGCTCAACGGTAGCCCGTCTATCTGCCCGAACGCATCTCCGCAACTGTCGTTCGCCTCTGTCATCTATGGCCCGTGGTGCACCACATTTGCCACGTCGCTGATTTTGAACAGTCCCATTTTGCCATGCACAGTACACTTTTACCACGGCGGCACGCGAACAGTTCACAAACTCAGCCGTTTCGGAAATGCTTCCACCCTTGGCCCGAAAGCCAATGATCATGCCCTTTGGAAGTCGGATAAATCGCTTCGTTTCTGCATTACGCCAACGATTGAAATGTTTTCCGAAGCCCTCACACACCCTTTATATACGCTCAACTGCACTGTGCTGCCACCTGCCTTCTGTGATTGGTTATTTAACTCTGACATGGAAAGTACGTGGTGGTCACATTAATGTGACTGGACTGTGTATCTTACGTATAAAAGCGAAGTACATGTGAAAGCTTAAACCCGTATTTTTTAATGTATCAACTTACCCTGAAAATCCAGTAGTAGAACAACAGTGCATTGCATCATTTTTAATGTTTTAAATATTGAAATTATTATCGAGAGTACCATCTAAGTTTTAAATTGTAGTTTTTCATTGTAACGCGGGAATGGACAGGTTCCAATATGTCTTTAATGATTATTCTTTCTTTTAGGATAATAATTTTATAAAGGAGGCAGTTTTAATTTTTAATAATTTACAAGCTTAAAAATAAAATAATATAACATGATTTTATATTATATCAACTGTGTATATTCTGCATTTCGTTACGATGAAAAATACATCTTATAGTCCCGTTAAAGTTTAAAAATAATTATTTTCAAATTCCAAAGAGTTTCTGGATTATTATAAAAACATTCCAATTCCTTAATCCATTTCGTTTTAAAAAAATCCAATGATTAATTGTAAACAAGAAATATTCTCATAGTTGAATAATTTTCCTCAATTGAAATATATGGTATCTTCCGAAGTAGCAAACCAAAAGCAAATTTTGAAAGATTTTTAGGATTTGAATAAAAATTATCGTCAGTTTATTAAAATAAACAAGGTAAACCTTGCGTGTCTAGATATTTTCGGTTCTAAAAATTATAAATATTTTATTACGAAAAAATATTTCGATGCATAATCATTCACGGAAGAGAAAGATTACTTTTCTTTTAAAGAGGTAACGGTTTTAATAAAACAGCAAATATTCATTTCATAATTATTTGTTCATTGCTATATCTGCGCACAAACTACTTATAATACTGAACAGAACCTTTCAGATTAACAACGTATATTTCACTAGATTATTTCGAAGCATTGAGGAGGTAAGGCACATTTTTCTCTTTACCTCATATTAATTAACTACTTATTAGAGGATAATATTTTATTAATCTTCAGGTATAAGATCTATAATTAATCTTCCAATTTACAATAATGCATTGCCTGGAGTACAATGAATTATATAAAATATATAAAAAGTTTTCATTCTGGAATAATATCTCGAAATGTGTTTCAGTTTTATACTGTCACTATAATTAATAAAGCACATTTTTATAACACCGATAATTTTTATAATTAAAAAGTCTAAAATCCTAGTTTCCTTTTACTCCTCTGATCTTGGCATCAGAAAATAAACTTAACGATAATTGCGAAACTATGTAATAATATGAATATTGCAATCATTTTATCTGTTTCATTTTACTTCCTTGTATGAAATAAAGGAAGTATTATTATCGCGAAGAATGTCCGGTATCATATTTAAGGGGAAATATCCATTTTAACCACTCCCTAATTCATTTCAACGATTTTCTTATATGACATCGGTACGTACGGACAGAATATAGGATTCTTTTCCCCAAAATGGAATGTGAAATAGATTCCAAAGGGATTTTTCTCCTAATATCTGTATTGCACGTACGTACATATGCTTATATGTACGTAAAAGTATAAACAAATAATTAAATGTAAGGAAGGACTATTAAGAATCCTGCGCCAAGGCTGCAATGATTTAATTAAAAATAATTATAATTAAAGGAGAATACTTCCATTACTATTTAACATTAAATTAAGAGAATTAGAATTTGAAGTTTAAATTTCAGTTTACAAATTCACTATTTTTAGAACGATATTATTTTTTTAAAGTATTAAATAGTAAATTTGGTATGGAAAAATTGCATTACTAAAAATGGCTAATTGCAGTGAATATGCATTAAATTGTGATAAAAATTTGTTTATAACTCATTTATTAGGAAATTTTATTGAAAAATTTTCTGTGAATACAATATTTCGATATTTCTATGAATACAATATTTCGATATTTCTATGAATACAGTATTTCGATATTTCTGTGAATACAATATTTCGATATTTCTATGACTACATTATTTCGATATTTCTATGGATACAACATTTTGTATATGATACAGACGTTACAGAGGACACTTTACTGAGTTATAGAGAATGTTACATGTTATAGAGAATTTTCTGTGAAGTACAAAATTTTGTTACAGGATATAACAGAAGTGTTACAAAAACTTACAAGAATGTTGCAGAAATCTTACAGAAGTATTAAAAAGAATTTTTTATGAGTATAAAATTTTGTTACAGTACAAAATACAAATTTTACAAAGAATTACAGCTCTGATGCTTAACTGCGAATTTCGGCAACCTAATCTTTCTTATATAATGTCTTCAGCATATCAAGCTTATGTGTACATCAGGGGTTGTTTTATGCCTTTTGTTTAGATGAAAGCATTCAAAAATACAGTGCCGTCTTACAGGCGAAGCTTTCTTATATTCGGATTGGGTGGATTCGGATATGAGGATATGACAAAGCACGCGATACCTGGTTGGTTGGTTGTTGGTGCCGTGTCCTTTGAGAAGTCAAATGAATCCATGGGTGGAAATCACAGTTTTTGCCAGTTCACATTCTTTTCACTGTACAGCTCTCCATGGAAAGTAAATTCTCCCAAGCTTTGCAGAGCTGCAAGTATTGTTCGGCAGGTGAAAATGTTTTCTGGAGAAAACTCTATTTCGGGGCAGTTTCTACAAGTTGTACATATCTGATACCATCTACAATGATTTTCATTCCTCTAAAATGTCAGGTTCTCAATCTAGTAATGGTCTTTGTAATTCTTCTGTTTTCATCAATCTCACATATCTGACGGTCTTTCTTAATAGATTTCTCTTTGAGTCTATATCTGACAATATCATTAGCATCTTGAAGGGTGTCGGGGATTTAATTGCTGAGATTTCTTACCTTTTTAGCCTGTTCATCGGCTGACTCGTTTCCAACGTGTGCAGGTATCCATTGCATAGTGCATGTCGTTTTCATCTGGTTGATTGTTTCTAGGTGTTGGTGTACATCCTCGGTAAGTTTTGAATGTCCTTGCAGTAAGTACTCTAGGGCAGCTTTAGAGTCACAGCCAGTTACAAGTTCTTGGGCTTTATCATTATAATTCAAGTCGATGTAAATTTTCAGGGCCTCCTGGATTGCTCTTAATTCAGGTGTGAAGTTGGAAGCGATGTTGCCAGCTCCATGGCTTGGGAGTATAGTTGCCCCATTTAGTACAGTGATGTGAATACCGGCTGCACCCTGTTGAGTTGTTGGATAGTCTTATCTGATGAGCCATCTGTGTAAAGTTTTACCAAATAAACTCCTAAAAAGGACTCAATTGCTCGAGTAACTTTTGCCTTGATAACAGCTTCAGTTTCGTTTTTCGCGATACGTATCTCGCTGAAAAGAGACCCCTTCCTGGAGGGCCTTTTTCATGTTTAGATTGGTTTAATTATGGCGAAACAACCAGAGTTATCTGCTTAAGAGGAGAGATGCCTTCGTGGAGGAATCTGGCTAAGGAAATTTGACTCGTATAAACATTACACATAGAGAAAACCACGAAAATGCTCATGCAGCGAGCCCGTTCGCCAGGATTCGAACACCGGATTGAACTACCGGCATTTACTGCTCATAGCTCGCATAGCGACTTTACTGCTCTGCTGTTGTGGGTGAAATTTATAAGCGAAACTGGGCCGTATTCAAGTTATGCAATGGAAAAGCCACAAAGACGCTTATGTAGCCTGCCCGTTAGATGGGATGCGAATCCAAATTGAACTGCAAGTGCTCAACAATCTTACCGCTTGGCGACTGGTAGGTTTCTTATAATCAGAAAAATCTGAAGGTTTGTTTCCTTAAATTATGCCAACATTTGATGTTTTAGCTTTAGGAGTTACTTCGCATTCTCTTAACACTACTACATTTATAAAGTGTGTTTAATTCTGTTTTTACCTTTTTTTATAACAAAAGATTACGTAACATTCGTCAAGATTTTGTCATTGAATTGAATGTCAGATTTAAGTTCTGAAAATCAAGGAATGCTGTAAAACTTTAGTAAAGTCATTGTGTCGTCGTAAGATAACAGAAGGAATACTGTTTACAAAATCTACGTTCTGCTGATTCTCTAGCCCTTTCAAGATAAGTGGTTTTCCGTTGGGGAATGGAGAGGTAAACATTTGGCAGGTAAAGCATTTCCCTTCACTGAACTTGACAGTTACACAGCCCCGTTTTCCTAATTCATTTACCCTGCAGTTTTGTTAATGGAAAGCTATTGTAAGAAACTCGCCGAGCTCGACTACGATGTTCCGTGAATTGAATTCGGAATGTAAAGAGAAAAAGAAAGCAGAAACTGATTGTGCTTTGGTTTCTCTAACGAAATTTGTATTTGCCTCGTTAGTTCCATTCTTAGCTTTCTTTTTTTTTACTCTTTTAAAGGTAATTTAATTTCACAAATAAAAGAGCTAATAGATCGCTTCAAATAGATGTAAATGATTTTAAGTTTATAAAAGGAAAGGAGCTGCAAAATCAAATATTCTTTTGTTTATAATTTCAAACAAAATTCGATAAATTTTGGTTCAATTAGTCTATGCCATTGAATAAGTTTAAGATTAGATTTATATTTAATAAGTACCAGCAGAAAAGAAATTCAAATAGTTATTTGTTATAAAACAACGCAATTATATTTCCATGCGATCAACTTTATTTAGCATATACTATAAATGCATATTTTATAGTATTCTACTATCATTAACAATTGAAGGTAAAATGCATTTGCATTTTTATATGCTTACAATATTTAGCTTTTAATGCGTGCGTAAAAAGTAGACATTTATGCATATTAGAAACACAATTCGCGGGAGAATTTTAATAGGTTTAATTCTTGTTTACGTTTAAATAGGAAACGACAAAACAGTGACAGATACATATTTTTAAAATTGCTTAGCTGACGCAGACCTTTTCTCTACTTCAGAAATAACTATGTCCGTCGTTTTTAGTTACTGCGAGGTCTGTTTATCCTTCGAAACTAGAGATACAATTCCTAAATTTCAAAGGGAGGTAATCGATCTACTGTAATTCGATGAAACTCATCATATTCCATGAAATATTCCTGCCGGATTACAGACACAGTTTATCTTTTGTTTATCTTATGTTACTCTGATAAAGCATTGTGGGACACTGACAAAAATATTAGTAATAATGTATTGATTTTTGCAATCCAATAAGCCAAAATACATAACCAGAATTAATAGGCGAAACTATAAAATATGACAAAATACACAATCTTAACAATAAAATAAACCACGATAAATAATAATAAAATATTTTTAAAAAATCTAAAAGCTTTTACTTATATTACGCCCAAACGGATGTTTTGTTTTTTGTTTTGTTTTGTTTTGTTTTGTTTTGTTTTTTATTATTTACAGATTTTTACAGGTTTCGAGAGCATTTAGGCTAATGCTACATTGTGCTAAAAATATTTAAAAACAGCCTATCTTTTGAATTTTTGATAGACAGTCTCTCGTACTGGCAATAAAAATGTTTTATTCTCTAGAGTGATGCTATTGCTCGCTTTGAAATTTTTGAGATTTCTAATCAAAAATTCATTAAAGTTTTACAAAATATGAAATCGACAATAATTCCAAATTGGAGCAGAAGATTATGGTATTCAAAATTTGATGATTCTGGGTACCTCTGTTTTTTCACAGAGCGAGAAACATACATACCTTCATGTAAATTCTTCATTATTTGGTATTTTTAATATAATACAGGGCGATAATATTTTATGGCAACAATTTGAAAAGTGATTCGGACATTTAAAGCGATTTGACACAAAATGCCCTTCTGAAACTAGTACCCCTTCTGGGCTAAAGCCCATTTGAGCTAATAAGGGATTGAAGATAATGTATGAACCTTTACGATGCAATACATAGATTATCCTTACAATGCAGTACAGAAGTAAACAAATATATAGAGAAAGGATAATAAAATAATAGTACATCTTATATATATGCGGCTTAAGCGTTTGTCGCCGATAGTTTATTGGTTGCTTGCGTAACAGTAAATTGTTTTATTCCCCGTGCAGTGCAGCGGGTGACGAATATTATGAAAAAGCTAAGCCGGAAAAATTAAAAATACAAGAGCACGTGCATTTATCATTCAATTAATAAATTTAACATCGATATACAATAGAATTCGGAAATATGCAACCGGCAACGATGAAAAACAAATAAAATGACAAACAAATAAATATCTTTATTATATGCGGCTTAAGTGTCTGTTTGTTTAATTAAGCAAGTAGAAGGGCGAAATCCCGTGAAGTAGTCAGCAAATGGGCGCCCTCGTCGCCTGTCCTGGGTAATTCAGTTTGAATTAGCAGACACCTTTGCACAAATCATTTTAATTACAATTTATAATATCTAGAACAGCGGTCATTTCGTATACCGCCGGGTAATAGATACCACTAAAATCTTCCAGGTAAGAAATGATATACAAATAGTACAAATCCTTGTACTGCAATATATAGTATAACATATATTTACAGAGCTAGTATACGCGGGGTAAAATGAACAGTACAAACTGAGTTGCAATATTGTAATTCGTGCATTTCCTTATGCGTGATCTTTTAATGTAAGTGTTAAGCACTTACAGATAGCGATTTAAAGATCCGTGCTTTGACTCTCTATGAGTACAGAGTTGACTTTTCATATCTCCTGCTTCAAAAGCCTAAAAGTCATTGCAAAATATGTTCGAATAATATAATTACAAAACAATTCCTTAATTAGTATGCCGTAAAATATTATTTGCAAATACAATACATAAATTTACAAAGTGCAATGTTTTTGCATTGTTTCTCACACTAAAATGCTCTAAAGTTCGTTATCTTATTTAGTATTTATAAAAAATGAAACTTAATTTACGTATTATAGCATGAATTCTAACGAACGATTACACTTCTGGCAATAAAGAACAATTTAATGCTGAAATGAAACTCGAGTGGATATAATCACAAATTTTTAAAATTTAAAAATAATATAATATCCTGTTATTAATAATCGACAAATTATAATAGAATGAGAATTAAAAATTATTGTGCTTTCAATTTAGAAACTACTCGTATTTTGTGTTGTATTATGTTTCTTTAAAGTAGTGCCTTTTCAGAAAAGTTTTCAAGTATCGATTTATTTTACTAATTTTCAGTTAATGCTCTGAAACATTAACACTGTCGGTACCTATAAATTAAAAGCTATGTTAAAACACACTATATTGCAAGCACGACTAATTAATCTGAAAACTGCTATAGCATTTTTTTTTCAATCTCACATGATGCGTTTTATTCAATCGCTTGAATGTAAGTATCCAGTAATTAATAGCTTTCAGAACACATTTCGAATAAGGGAAGTAGTAAATGACAGAGTTCTCCTCGTTAAATTCCGGGTTTCAACTTTCTTAAGCCAAAAAAAAAGTGCTATTCTTGTTTTAATGATGATATTTTAATGAGGGAAATTTTATTTTTCTTCAACGTCATTTTCAACACTTTTTTTCATTATAGCTAAATAAACAGCCTCAGACTGAAACCCTTAGATACTTACGAGATACAAAATGTTATACAACAGGTCTTTAAGCTGAAAGCAATTATAATTTTTAAAGATGTGTAGTTATTCTTCAGTACATAACTTTCATACATATAATTATATACATAAGTCTAAATTTTAATAAATTGCACACTGGAAACTAAGTTTTCTGTGACATATTGAAAGCTTAATTGCATGCCAACAAAATGTCATATGCAATTCTTAATTGACTTCATAAGAAAACTACCTTATTTTTTTTATTATGTCGTAGAACGTCTTTAAATAGGCTCTTTTGAATATTCTTTGAACGCTAGTAAGCCCTCAGATACCTAGCGAATCGAATAAGTGTGAGCAGTATGGATTGCGTCGAAATGAGAATAGAAATCCCACTTTAAAGGTGTATATACATTTTTAGAATCCATAAATTTTGAGAATAAGAATGTAGAGAAATTAGGTTAATTGGAAGCAGAAAAAATGAAAAATTAGCAACGCCTTTGCCGGGAATCGAACCGCGGACCTCTGGAATACGCGTCCAGCGTGTAGACCACCACACCACGAAGGCATACTAAGAAGGCGGGGGAAAATACCTTATAAGGATTAAATGAAGGTGGACTAATTATTTTATTGTTTTATTTCACAACATGAACTCAAACTTTGTGCAACAATGGGCAGTAAAGTTAAGAAATCGAGCCATGAAATCAATTAATGAAAAATCAACTCATGAAATTAATCAAAAACTTCACTGTACACAACGTTTCGGTTAAAAAGTTTAGATAGTTAAAATTAAGTTCTTAACGGGGTCGTTAAAGACCTGTTTTTCGTGTACTTTTAAATGCTGGAAGGGAAAGATGTGAGGTTTACCTATTTATTTTTAACTAATAGTTCATTTTAAGTTTGACTATTTTCCTATTACTCTCTTTTCATCCACGCTTTTCATGCCAGAATAGAAATGAGATAGTGATAGTTTATTCAGATTAAAGTAGAATAAAATGCTATTTAAGCAAGCGTTTCGGAAGTTAGTTTTCGAGAGTGTCTGCCTATTCCACGCCACGTTATGCTGTGATATTAGCAACTTGCCTTAACGGCGTTGAGTTGTTCTAGCTATTTGGTTTTGTGTCGTCGGTTAACTACAAACCAAAGCTCCTCCTGTTGTTTAAAGTATTCTGTGAGCAGTCAGGCTAATCTACTACAACTTGAAACTATTAGCTGTTACGTTATTCTGTTAAGCCATAAGTGCTTGGCTTCTTGTAACCAAAGTTGGGTCATTTGTTAATTTTATACGTTTGAATAAAAGGGTCTTATACACACTTCTTCTGATTTTTGTTTTGTTTCACAAGGCTAGAAGATAATTCTTCAATAGCTCTTTTAAAGTCTAGCATTGTATATTTCCAAAGACACAAGAGACTTTACAAGTTTAAGTTGATTTGGGAAACCGTCGTTTATGTAACACAGATTAACAGATGCATGAATGTACTTTCCACGTCAAAAATGAAGGTAGCAGAGTTTTTAAGTTCTATGCGATGCAAAGAAAATAGATTATGCTAAAGCACTGCCTCTTCCTCTCCTAACAAACTTGACAAATTTCGAGATAATTTTCTGGAGGATGAACTTGCATGTATTTAACTTCCATTCCTTAAATTCCATTCCATAAATGCCACTGCAGCTGCATAAATATTACACTCCATATGTCCTACGCTTCTTGATACAAATGACTTAATTTGCATCATTAATTTGTATCGATATTTTGCTATATCGGCATGATAAACCATCTGAATAATTCAGTGTTGATCAAAATTGGAAACAAACTGCTAATGTCCATTTATTTTAATACTCTTGAACTATGTATATTGAAGAAAATGACTAAATTTCATAAAAATGCATTTTACATTAACGCTAAAACTTTTCGAAAACAAATTTCTGTACATCCCTATATCTATGTCACATATGGAGAAATCAGAGCTTAAATTACGCCGGAGTCCAGTGGAGCCTCCGTTACTTCTCAGTTTTTGAGATAAATCATAATTTTAGCCGAAACGCACCGCAGCTCTAAATAGAAGGACTCCGGTTTCGGCAAACAAATTTTATTTTAATAATAAATATGCTTTAAAAACCGACTCTGACTTCTGAATGCAGGCCTGTCTTTTCCTCAAACACAAATCTTTCCTCGAAAAGATGTCGAGACTTTTAAGGAAAGAAACCCACATGCCAAAGGCTTATTTTCTAGGAAATGCAATGAATGTATGAGAGCGGGTTAATATTTTGTTCCTGAAAGGACTAAAGTCCCAATCATCTTGTGTTTCCACTATGAGGAACTTACTCGTCGAAACGTCAAAAGGGACAATTCTCAAACCCGCACATTTCCATCAAACCCACATAGCTAGGTTACAATTTTCACTTACTACAAATACTTGAACGCCAAACAGTAATCGAATATTGCACAGATTGGGATCACGTTAACCTTCAGAAGCAGAACTTTCCTCTGATTGGTTTATCTCTACGCGGGGCAGAGTTTCAGCCGAAACATTTTCGGCAAGGTTTCAAAAAATCCCGCGTAGCCTTTACATCGTTTCCGTAGCTAAGTGGGACTTCGCTAGAAATCCTCCCGTTTAAACCATCGCTACCAGAATCTCGTTTGTCAGAAAATTCCCGTATAGCACGGACCATCGCTACATGTGATAAGGACTTAAGAGGCATCACCCTGGTAGTGCACGTGCCACGCTAGTGACTTCCTACTGCAGAGCTCCTGCACACTTTTTGAACGATGTAACCAAATGCCTTCGACCTCTATTGCCACTAATATAGAATAAATTATGAATGCAGGCCTGTCTTTCCCTCAAACACGAACCTTCCCTCGAACGAATGTTGAGACTTTTAAGGAAAGAAACCCACATGCGCTTTTCTAGGACAAGCAATGAATGACTTCTAAGGAAAGAAATCCACATGCCAAAGGCTTATTTTCTAGGAATTGCAATGAATGTATGAGAGCGGAGTAATTGTTCGTTCCTGAAAGAACTAAAAGTCATCACCCTGATACGTGCCACGCTAGTGACTTCCTACTGCAGAACTCCTGTACACTTTTTGAACGGTAATAACCAAACGCCTGGGACCACTACTGTCACTAATATAGAGGAATCATAAGTTTATTCTCCCGTTGTTATCGGATCGTATTCGGGAAAAACTTCTCCTTGACGGCTAGAATTATATCGACAGAGCATTGCGATGAGAAAGTCTTGAACTTTTACCTTCTTTATTTTCAAAGCTACACTTTCCAGTGAAATCTTCCTTCCATATCCTGATACTGTTTCTAGAATTCTCACTAATCTCCTTTGTGATGATTTAATCGTTTTATCATTTTTCATTAGTCCATCATTCGCTATTTTTAATGCGAATCGATTATTGCACAGATTATGTGTATCTAACATCCCTTGAAACAGTACATTATATGTATAATCAGGACTAAATTGAAACGAAGATCGGCTGAGGTATTTCTTAGCTTTTGAATGAAATTGTATTTCCAGTCAATAAGACGAGGTCGATAATTTTATTTTTTATTTAGTTGTTCATAATTAACTTAATAATTTATTAAATTTCTATTTATCTCTTTACATTTCTTTTAGTTTTAATTTAATTATTTAAATATTTTAATTTTTAGTTATTTTATTTATTTAGTGTTTCTTTCCTTCCTGACAGTCTTTCATATGGATACGGCACTTCTAATTTCAGAAATTAAGCCCTGAACAGCTGCATAAATATTGTACTCCATAGATCTTACACTTCTTGATACAAATGACGTTGCTATATCGACATTCTAAACCAGCTGAATAATTCAGTGTTGATCGAAATTGGAAACAAACTGCAAATGTCACTAGATTTAAGAAAACTATATTGAAGAAAATAACTAAGTTTCATAAAAATGCTTTTTTTACAGAGACGCTAAAACTTGTGGAACACAAATTTCTTTGAGTTTACTGCACATTCCGAAACATATCTAAGTCACATATAGAGAAATGACTTAAACTCCAAAATATCCAATCTTCATTTACTTCTATTTTTTTTTTTTTTTTTTTTTTTTTTTTTTTTTCCAAAATCATTCAAAAACTTTTTAATCATTTATTTTGTTACTGTACAGCCCTAAATAGCTTGTTTTATCTCTGAAAATTTATTTTATGATATCAGCAGGGTTATAAAGTATTTCCTCCCTCCTTTCTGCATATCTTCGTGGTGGAAGGGTAGCACTCGGCGCGTATTCGAGCGGTCCAGGTTCAAATCTCGGTGAGGGCATCGCTTAATTTTCATGACCCTTGCTTCAAAATCCTAGTGACTATACAGTAGCGCCCGAACTAAAAAGGTGATGGATGATAATTCTTCACCACCAGAATTTGGTGACTGGATCCCCTAATACCCAGTTGCCCTTTAAAAGGGGGAATATATAAGGTGTTTTCTTCCTACTTCCAGCAGGGTGTAACGGTAGCACACTCGGAGAAATTCCGAGAGGTCCAGGTTCGATTCGCGGCGCTCATTTTTCATGACTCTTGATTCAAAACTTTAATGACACACCTATTTAGTAAATATAGAGTTTCAAATTCTATTATGTGAACTTGATGCACTCTTTTGGATATATATGGACGTCATCAGAGACGGAGAATCATTGCAAATGGAGTGATGTCTTTCATTTGTAGGTAATTTACATGTTTTGAGCTCTTTCTGAGGAGCCGAAACAATTACTTTTAAGAATAGGATAAAATAAGTTCATATTTCAAAATTTCCCGAATGTTTAGTTTTTGAAAAAGATACTTCTTCAACCATCGTATCCGGAGCAGATAAGTATAAACCCTGCTCTTGGCTACGAATAAAGAAAACTAGAAAGAAAAAAAAAGTGAAAGACGATGCAATTAAAATTCTTTCCTTTCTAAAAGAGCTTCTTCAAACCATGATGGTAAGAAGAATTGCTTTTGAATCTCTTTACGCGAAGAAGATATCTTCTGGGGCTCTTCTTGAACAAGGTCTAAAATCTCCAAGCGGCGTTTGCCCATTCACATGCAAATTGCTTTTATTTTTCTTACTTTACTCCATCTTTTATTATTTTCCCCTTTTTTCTAGAAGCCTGGAAACTTCTTATTTTGAATAAAAAAGCCCCAAAAACTTAAACTGCCGCTATAACAGGTCATTTATTTTGATAAAGGGGAGCGGAAAGATTTATTTGACTTACATCCTAATTGATGTCAGATTGTATGGTTCTCAAAAGCTTTGTCGCAAATAAACGAGTCGTGGGAAAGAGAAAAAAAAGATTAGAAGAAAGAAAACAGAACTCTTTGTTTGACTGGCTTTTACCACTATTCTCATTTTTGATCCTTTACGCCAACTGTAATACATCTCTTCTCTTCCAAGAAAAAAGAAGAAAACTCATTTTTCAACTACCTTATATCCCTTTAAAGCAAAACTTACATTATCGAGTGCAGTTTCCATTCGTTGCTGAATAGCTAATATTATTGCTATAGCATTTGGGAATTAATTTGCTGTCGCTGTTTTGATCGCATACGTGTACAAAAAGGTATTAAAGGATAAAGTTCCAACTACATTTTTCAACAAATTTTCTTTGAAACAATTTTAAATATCTGAAGGTATCTGGATTTATTTGCTATATAAAAGCCTGTGGGAGCTATCCGCCTTAATAAAGACAGCTCTCGAGAAGACGAGCATAAAAAGTGCATAATTTATTTCAAATATCCTGATAAAATTAGGAGATTTATTCTAAACGTGAAGAAAATGTCACATGAAAGAATTTTGCATTAATCAAGATTAAATTTTAGTATATATTTTAAATTAAATTAAGTTAGATAATAAAAATTCGCTGGAATATTTATTAATGTATCCGCGTACTATATGTTTGATTATTTAAATTATTTAGAAAAATTTACAGTTTATAGACTGCATATAACACTTCATAAATAAATTGTAAATATTGATATACAGAACTTTATGATGTGTGTATTTAAAAGTTTCTAAATTCTAGCCAATTAACTGGAAGTAAATAAATACAATGCGCTTATAGTAAAAATAAAATGTTCTGTGATTGGGTAGTATATAAAACTAGAGGGCTGCAAGCAAAGCAAAATTTAGAAGTTCTGTGTATCCTTGAAAAGCAAATGTTTAAAATTTCAGTACGAAGGAAATCAGTTCATTCTTTCTAGGCAATAACCAATTCGTAATTCGCAAGTTACTTTTTTTTGTTGCCAAACTAGGAAACAAAAACTTTTGACAATTCAGGTTAATACATGTGACGTCATGATTTAAACTTATGGTAATATAACAACATTTCCTCAATATCAATAAAAAAATTAACTTGGCAATAACATATTGTGTCAATTATACTAACTTGAAACAAAAAATTTGCCAACAGTTAACATGTTGATATTTACATGTTGATATTAACTAAAAATGTTCGACATACAATGACGTCTCTTGCAATCGCGTGTTTTCTTCAAAATCAGAATATGACTTTATATAATGTTTGGCAATGCTATTTTTATATCATATTTTTTTAACTTACAAATTTTTCATTAACAAACTATACGAATTGAAAGCGAGCAGTAGCTACTGTTTTCGAAATAAGCATATTTATCTCCAATGATCGAGACTCTTTCCACTCGGAAAAATGACTGCAAAAATTAATGTTTTCAGAGTTTTTAATTAATATATCGTCTAATTCTAATAAGTCCTACAAAGATGAGAATAGTCGAAATGGCTTCCCAAGAATGATTTGAATCCTGAATAATATAGTAAATGTTCGGCACTGCTACTTTTATTTCATATTTTGTAAAGCTTACAATATTTCTATTAACAAACTCTACGATTTGAACACGAGAAACAACCTTTTTTTTTTAAATAAAGCAGATTTTGAGAGGACTGTTGCGACTCGGAAAAATGAGGGCGAAAATTAGCGTTTTCGGAGTTTTTACTTACTATTTCGGCTTAAGTCGTACGAAGATGAGAATGGTCGAAATGGCTTCCCACGAACTTTTGGAATCAAGGGGGTACCTCTATCGAAACTTAATTTCCCTCCGTTTCGGAGGAGATAATGCCACAAACAAACCAACAAACAGACAGACTCGCACAGATTTTAATAGTATTTTAATAGTGAGGCAAGTCTCACAATTCATTGATTGCACCATAAAATCATTGACATTTATTTACTTCAATTGAATTTGTTCCTGCGTGATTTCAAAACTGAAGCACCAATAATAAATCCGCTTTGGTATTCACATTCAGGAAATTTAAGTGAAAATAGTCAAAACTGAAGGAGTTGTTTGTAAAAATAAATCATTGGTATTCTCTGAGTTATAATAAATATGTTGTATGATTCTCCCCTGTGTAATTCTAAGTTACAGTGAAAAGTGAAGAATCTTAAGAACTAGTCAGCGAATAATCGCTTGAGTTCGTGAGACAGTGAATAAACATGGAAAGTGTAAAAGACTCTTTATTATTCAAATAAGATTTAACAGAACTCTGTCTTGGAGTTGTACAATAAAGCCGAAACTTGGGCTTGAACCTAAGAGACTAAGAATTAAACTAAACAAATCTTAACTAAAGAGATATAGCCGAAGCTATCAAAATTCTAACAGAGTTGGCCCCTTAACGCTAATTGACTGCGAAGCTATCAAGAGCCTAAAGTACGACCTAGCGTAATAATAGCTTACGAGAGAGTAGCCTAGAAAGACGAACGCGTGCAGCCAGAATATCTGGTATCTCTCTCCCTAAGACTGTAGAACTTCGTGGTTAACCCCTTAACTGCCGCGGGCGTATATATACGCCTTGCTCAGCCGATGCGTTAACTGCCCCAGATGCGCAGCCGATGCGTTAACTTTGCGAATAATTTTAGGTGTAACAGCGCAAAGCAAATGATAGCAGTTTGGAAGGACGTATATATACGCCTGGGGCAGTTAACGCATCGGCTGAGCAAGGCGTATATATACGCCCGCGGCAGTTAAGGGGTTAAATACCGCTCTTCCTCATTAGCATTCAGACGTGATTCTAAAAATACGTTCTGGCCGGAAGTAGTAAGTTGAAATTAAGAAGCAATAGGAAAGGAAGTTTAACTCAAAATTTAACTGTTAATAAAATTAACACAATCCTTACATAGTCATGCACCTGTCAATCCCTTACACTATTACCACAACCACTATCCTTCCTTAATATTTCACGTGTTTTTAATAAAATTTTTCTATTTTCATGTGTCATTTATGTAACACAATACATTGTTTGTTTTGCTTCTATTTACGTTACAATGGAATATCCTTGCATTACTTTTGAAGCATATGGTATCAGAGCATGATCTTTGTTGGATGCTATTAAATTATATCACTATATTGTTGATTGTGTTCCAGATTAAAATATATGATAATGTGATAATTATTATAAAGATGCTACAAAAATAAACTGGATGGAATGCAGCTTAATCCCCTGCTTGGTGATGAAATGTTTTCTGCACAAAAAGCACAGCTATGTGGCATCCTTTGTGTTAGGCATTCGAGAAGTTCTACTAACTGTTAATGCACTGCCTGCACATATTCAAACTATATAACAGTTTGATTTCAATTTTACAAATGGTTAAAAAAATTTTACTTCGTCCAACTCATATGCATGCGCCGTTAGCTCAGGTACCTGGGGCTTGAGTGGCTACCAGGTGCGTCGGCAGTCGAAGTAAAATCACGAAAAGAAATTCGAGTGGATCGAATATTCCTAAGATGTCTAAAGAAAAAAGGTCAGAAATATTGGCACCTTTCACAGACATGGTTACAATCGTTATCACCGTATCTTCCCTTTCAGAATTCACTGGTTAATGTTAAAGAAACACTTAAAATTAAAAAGGAAAACATAAAAGAACTAAATTAAAGTCCAAACATTCGTAAAGTACTACTTGTATCGAAACTTCGCGCGAAGTCGTTTGAGAAGGAACGCAGAGCAGCGGTTGTGTAAAAGAGCATGTGGCAGTTGGTACTGAACACTTGTTTACTACCAACAGCTTATTTTGTCAAGGCTTTGAAGATGTTCCAAACGGTAAAGTCTGAACTTAAATCTTACATTCAAAAAGTGGATTAAGTTGAAGATGGTGCTTATTGTTTAATATATGGCAAAATGTTGTACGGCTTCCATAAAATCCAATGAATATATCTACCTAAACAGAAAAATAACAGTGGAAATCATTCACTGTTAATTACTCAGTTATTCGCTCCTATATTTCCCGTAAACATCTGTCAGTACAACTCATTTGACATCTGACACAAGGGCCGATTTCAGCGATTCCAACAAAATGATGTCGACCAACGGTGACTTTAATGAGAAGACACCCGCTACCACATCATCAATAAAATAAATAATGCGTCTTCTTATGCCTCCTCTTCCGAAAAGGCGATGAAACGCAGTAGCTCTTGCACATCCAGCAGTTTCCTGCTGAGCAAGAAAGCCCAAATCTTGCACCACGCCGTGTTCACTACCAGTCAAGTGATGAAACAAAAGCAAGCAGAGCAGCAGAACTAAATATTCCAGGAGAACCGCAGTTTCTGCCGTGGTGGTAAATGAAACAATTTGTTCCAGCGCCAGTTCGTACTCATGTGTTAAGATGATCAGTAATTCTTCTGCTTCTCAAGCGCTTGTGCCGGTGGCCTCGTGCAGAGGAATCTGTCTGTAGACGAACCTTTGTCTGTAGAGGACCACCTTAGCTTAAATCTTCTCCGCGAGAAATGAAATTCGAACAAAAAAGAATTAGTTCTTCAAAGATGAAAGTCAGCACGTCAGATGGATATACGGCCGAAAACAATTGGCCGCTTCAAATCAAGAGAGGAAGAGGTTGCAGACAGGAAGAGTGAGTTATGAACAGAAGTCGGCATCGGCAGCCATGAAACAGAACGTTTTGCTGCCGAAAAGGTAGCTGCAGTACGGCAGGACCAAGGGCAGCTGAAAACAGTGAATCCGTGCAACAGCAGTAAAGGACAGCTTTAACTGCATTTATGAAATTTTCCACAGATGAATTCACTGTTGAGAAAGTAGCTATGGTCAAACAGGAAGAGAGATACATGTTCTCGCAGGGTGTGGTACAAGCTGAAAAGAATATGTCTGCATCGTCACTCGGCCAAAATGACTTTCACAACAAAAGGTGTAAGCTCATCGTCATCGAGTCAAAATACTCATCTAGTGGATTTTGGTAACATCTCTTCATTAGGAATGTCGTTCGTCGACATTAACAACAGCGGAATGGAACCAATTACCTAAATAAATCTCTCTATAAAGGTCTTGATGAAGATGTCCAGATCTTGAGCGAAGAATCGCCTCCTTCCGAAGTCGAAAAATCAATGCATCGCTTTAGCTCTAGAATGGCAACCTATGTTGAAAGACTCAAAGTGGCTACTTCTATTGAGGAAGCGACTACATTATTATCAACGATGAGCGATATGTTTCGTAAAGCTTGGGCAATCCCTAATTATGGACACGATCTAGGTACAACTTTGTGTAATATACTGCATAACAATGAAGGTCTTAAAATTATTGTCGATAACTGCTGCTCAGAATACTCTGATTTAAAATTCCGCAGTGGAGAATTGTTTGAGCAGTTCCTTTTTACCGAACACCGAACTTACGTCGTCGAGAATGGCTTGGAGAAAGTAGTAAAGGTCACTTGTTCCTGCTATAATAAAAGTGCTGTTTCCCATTCTAGAGTTGGTACTGGGATTTTAGAACATCTTTTTAATCACTCTGAGGCAACATGCAGTAATGTAATTAGAACTGTCGGTTTAATAGCCATCATATACAAATGCAGTACCTCAGATGTGGAGACGCTTCGACATTGCGCTACAGCATTAGCTAATTTATTAAAATCAAGAAGCTGTGATCAAACATAAGGTGCCTGTGTGATTGTTCACTCTTGCCTTTAACAATGATGATAACATTAAGTATTATGCATGCCTTTCTATCTCTTTAGTGGCCAATAAAGTAATTGAAGCTGCCGTACTCAAATCCGGAACTTTAAACCTCTTTGAACCTTTTGTGACCAGTCATAACCCAGAAGAATTTACCAAGAGTCATGTAGCACACATTCATGGACCATTTAAAAATTGGTTATTGAGATTGGTAAATGTTTTAGATAGCAAAAGCGAAGAACCTAGGAACCTCGCAACATGCCACTTTGCCATGGAAGCTGGCATAAAGAAGAAACAGGGTAACACTCAGATATTCCATGAAGTTGATGCTGTGGAAGCGCTGAAAAAAGTTGCCAGTTCTAACGCTATAGCTTCTAAATACGCAGCACGAGCTTTGCAACTTATTGGTTAAGAACTACCTCATAAATTATCTCCACAAGTTCCTTTGTGGACAGAAGTTGATGTCAAAAAATGGGTAAAGCAGACTGGTTTCGATGACTGACGGAAAATATTTTAAGGAATGTCACTGGTATTAAGAATGACCAAAAGGTTCCTTCAGGAGCTAAGTTAGCTGAAAAGAATGGCAGACTACACCTCTTGCGAATCTACTTACTTGAATGAAGTTCTGCAAAGTTTAGGTCCAGAATGTTCACGATATACGTACCAAATGCTTCGTTGTGGGGTCCAGAAAGATACCTTTAAGTACTATAAGAACACTTATGTATAGTCTGTGGAATTGATAACAGCATTCACAGGCTTAGAATAGCGCATGACATCAAAGACCTGGTTCAGCAAAGTGAGGATGCTGAAGAGGAAGAAGATAAACAAAAAAGCCGTGATGTTTTTGTGAATTGTAGGTTATCAAGTGGCTCACAGCCAGTTTGCTGAAAAGTTCATCTGCAGTTGAGAGGTTTCTCTGTGTTCATTGATGTTGAAACGTTAGAAGCCGGAAAATTTGATAATAATTTACTGAACAGCATTCGTCACGCCAAACATTTCTTATTAGTTGAAGAGATGTATAGGTAATACTGAATGCAAAGACTGGGTATACAAAGAAATTGTTGAAGTATTACAAAGCCAATGTAATATAATTCCAATATTAGATAATATTCAACGGCCTGAACCAGAGACATTACCTGAGGATATGAGAGCAACTTGAGAGTTACTTTAATGTTGTCAGATGGATTCATGATTATCAAGATGCTTGTGTTGATAAACTGGAACGCTTTATGAGAGGTGCAATGAATGTAAGAAGTATGGTTCCCTGGGGAGATATGTTAACATTGGTGGTGCAAGAACACCGGGCACTCCAGGGACATCAAGTATTTCTGCTAATAAGAGGAAACCCAATATATCAACGAAGTGCAAGCAATGACAACAAGAAAGGCAGTACTTGCTCTGATAGAATGAGCAAAGTATCACATTATTAATGACTTTTTCCCCTTTTAGAAAAAAATGCATAAATAGATATGAAATACCAAATGTGTTATTAACTTCTAAATAATATTTGAATATGAGATAAGGGTACTAACTCAAATAGATATGCTTCCAGAAGATCGGACGTGCAAATAAAAGTAAGAATAATATCCTTGACTGAAATCTCAACAAAAAATTTGTTCTGGATATAAAAGCAAGATCAGAAATCATCTGACTCAGTATAACTGTGGATTTCAGATATCTTCCCTGTATCACAAACCCAGCTTAGGAAAGCCAAAAGTAATAAATGAATTGAGTGCATTCACATTCTAGTACTAAAATATGACACTTGTGGTTCAACAGAATTTCAAGATTTGAATGTAAAGATTCGAGATTTGGTTTTAAAACTTGCATAACAGAGAAACCATTGAAATCCAACATCCGCCCACTTTAAGTTGTTGGGAAACAACTTAACCTACTAGAAATGTTAAAGAAAAACTTAAAATTGAAAGGAAAAATATAAAAGAACTAAAGTCCAAACATTCATAAAGTCTACAAGTCTAGCCCTTGCATAGACTTCTCTTCTACTTCTGATTTTTATTCAGAATACTTCTGACCAATTTCTGTATTCCTGGTGGTGCTTTTGATGGAAGAGGGGGTAAATAATTTTCTTTATATAAATCATTTTTCCAACAACAATTTACAGAACAAAAAAGATTGGCTCCTCCATATATTTCATATGCTAAAGTTCCTGATGTCCATAAAATTGATCTCGAATAATCATTCACTGAGAAAGGACCTGCTTAAGCATTTACAACTTCTAGTGCCATTAATGCTATATTTCCACCTTTCTCAGAATTATATTGTAAATCAAACAGAGGCCTTCAAGACAGCATCCAAAGTCAATTATTGCAAGTCTAGGAGAGGAGGCTCCATACTGAAATTTAATAAAATATTGTCAGCCTTGAAATCCCAATGAGTAATATCATTTTGAAGCAAGTGCACTGCAGCTTTCAAAAGCTGAGTAAGCAGTAGCAATGTTGTGTGACCAGAAACATCCATTATTTTCAAATAGTCTTCTAAATTGCAATTGTATCTCTCCAGAACAAGAAGCAAAGTCATATTTCTACCACATTCATCACTCAGAACACGAATAGGAAGGGCTTGAGGCTAGTTAGTGAAGGCACCAGGAAGCAAATGTGTTTGATCAGCAAAAGCAAAATACACTTCAACTATACTGGGATGAAGCTCCAATTTCTTTTTCCTGACTTTCCCAAAGAAAACTCGACAATGATTTGCGAAGACTTTGCATTTGGGCAATAAATCTTTTTATCCAAGTAATCAACCGTATCACTTTGTCATAGCTTGAAAATTAATAATAGCACCAACTTGAACCGTAAAGTCTGCATCCATTATTTTTGTTTTCATCAGTTTTGCAGCTACAAGTATTTGAGCAACTTAGAGAACAGATAGATGAATGCCCATCAGATTTTGATTTTCTTCTTTCCTTAGATATAGAATAGTGATCAAAATTTTGTTCTGTGATGGGCAAGTTAGAGGAAGTATTTCATAACCAAGTGGGTCCTTCGCACAATTTCCTTGATAACAATTGTCTAGCGGAACATCCTCGATAAGGCAAGTCAGCTTGGATTCTGGATCCCAGGAAGGTGTTTCCATGCAAGAAGATCCGTTAAACTATTTGTTGCATTCACTCCATTCTTCACAAATGCCATCCAAGATTCTTTCCTCCGAATACACCCTAAAACAATCGTAGAGTCAGTCCAGTAATGCTGTTCAACATCTTTCCACTGAATCCCTTCCATAACAGATGCACACAAACGAGCTCCCACCATAGCAGCCATCAGTTCCAATCGAGGGATAGTCATGGGTTTTACAGAAGCCACTCTAGCTTTGGCGCTAGGAAACGAATTTGTATATTATCCAATGATTGCACACGAATGTATACAACTGCTGCGAAGGCTAAATGACTATCATCACAAAACGTATGCAGAGAAATGTTTTATCTACTTGAATCAATTGAAAAACATTGTGATACGGTCACTTCCTTCAGCAAATGAAGTTCTGAAAACCAGCTCAAAAAACAAAAGGAAATTTTTCTTTTGTATTAGCGTTTACTTCAGAGTCCCAAGGTATGTTTTCTTTCCACATCTTTTGCAATAACAATTTGGGTATCAGTAAAATGGGGCATAATAAACCAACAGGATCGAATGCCTTATGAGTGACAGAAAGTATTCTTCTGGACAAAGTTTCAAATTTATAGCTGTTTAAACAGTCCAGATTTATCATCAGTGTATCCTTTTTTCTATCCCATAAAAGTCTTAATGCAGAAGTAAATGTTTGAGGACCATTGTCGTTGGTGTGCTGCAACCTCTTAAATTGAATTTCCCTTCACTCAGTACGGCTTGAAAAGTCTCCATTTAAGCTCGTTACTAAATTACCAACGTAGAAACTCGAAAGAAGAATCTTAAAATATTGATTTTATCTAGCATCATTCAAATATTTTATCAAATTATAATCCAAGACTGCTCCCAAAAGAAAAGGGCTGCTATTTACATCAAAGACCAATCTGTTGTTTGGTATTACCTTAATTTCTTTACAGTCGCTATCATTCCACCAGAAGAATCTCAAATAATTTTGTTCTTCCGGCCGAACGCTCACTTGCAAAAAGGCTTTTTTCAATATCTGCAAAAACACCATATAATTCTGTAAATCTCAGAAGGAGACTTGGAATGAGTTCTAATAAATTGGGACCGGACTCTATACACTGGTTCAAAGATGGAGATCTTATTTGCGTAGCAGATGCATTGAACGTACTTTGGTTTGTCATGTTCCTTGACTACAGGTCAGTGAGGAAGAAAGTGCTGGTGAAAAACATACGCATCTGTGACACCATTTACTATTCCCAATTCAATCCTTTGACATCATCACAGGTATCAAATAATTTTTTCTGAATCAGCCTTTTTGTTGAGACTTCAAGTCTTCTTATCGCTATACCTTTGTCGGTGGGGAGAGGCAAATGATCGGCTTTTTACGGTAAGGGGCAACTTCGTACCGCCCATCATCTTCACATCTTAGAGCCTCTTGAAAATATTTCTTCGTAAGAAATTCCTTTTCTTTTCGTGATTTTACTTCGACTGGATAGGATATTCCTAAGATGCCTAGAGGGAAAAGGTCAGAAATATTGGCATCTTTCCACAAACATGGTTACAATCGTCATCGCCGTAACTTCCCTCTCAGCATTCAGTGGTGTTTCCGGATTAGCCCAGGTAAGTCTCTCTGGCTACAATACCACTAGAAAGTACTTTTTTTCTCTTGGTGAAAAATCGATCAGCCACATCTGCACCAATTAAAACATCAATAGGCCCTGATAAGTCTTCAGTATCATAAAATGGTATATCCGTGAACTGGAGCTCTTTAATCCATGGGTCATTTAAGGCAGAAGGTATCACAAATTGCATCTTGCTCATAAATATCAAAAGTACAAGTAAAATTATCGTCTAAATTTTTAGCTTAATTTTGTAGACATAATGTAAATTTTCAGGTGTTCGTTTTCCTCCAAATACTGCGTGGCTCAAAATCTGTTGTCTAGAAGGTGTCAGGCCTAGAATAGAAATTAAGTCCTTCCTTAAATACGATTTTTGTGATCCTGTGTCATATAAAGCTCGAACATAAAGTGTACAATTATTTCCAATTAATTTTACTTTCAGGGTTTGCAAAAGTACTTGTGGTGTGTTGCTAACACTAGAAAGATTCACAGAATTTTCTTCCTTGCTAGTTTCTTTTTCATTGCTGTTTAACACAGGCTTCGTAACATTTGTTTTATTTTTAAGCATTTCTAAACACATAATTACGCTGCGATTTCTTTTGGCAAATTGCACATCTAATAGAACCTCTGCATTTATTTGCCCAGTGATCAGCCTTTAAACAGCGAAAGCAGTGCCATTTATCTTTAAAGCGTTTAAATGTTTAAACTTTTTTTTTTTTTTTTTTTTTTTTTGAGTTTCTGAAAATGACATTTTTTGAGCCTTAAAACAATTAAATGAATCATGTTTTCCGCTGCAAAACACGCATTTCTTAGCCGGAGAATTAGCACTCAATAAATTTGCAGCCGTTGATGGTCGTTCGTAAACAGTTTTAATAGATTTAATTCCACAGGTAAATTCGTTCTTCAAACCAAACTTGTGCGTTAGCTAAACTTGTGCGTTCTTCGGATTCTACATCTGATTTTAGAAATTTAATAAACTGTCCAGCTTTCATTTTGGGTCTGGACCATAGTCAGCACTTGCACTTCTTTGATAGGCTCTTAAAATATCTCCAGACAAGTAAGATTCAACTAAAGGATAAAGAAGTGCAGCAATTTTATCTGTAGTGATACCAAGGGTATCCAGAGTCCATTGTTGTTCCAAATTATTATATAATGAGCATAAGTTATTAGAAAAGTTACTAGAATTTGCATTTCTTAGGACCAGTTTTAACAATTCTCTCACATAAACTTTTATTTGCAAGTCATTTCAACCAAAACGAGACTTCAAACATTCTATGGCCTTGAGATAATTAGCAGCTGTGGAGGGGAAACTTTCTATAAGCGAACCCTCAACAGTCGCTTGTAATAAATATTGAAATTTACCACTATCAGAAATCATGGTATTGTCTATTTTTTTCCTAACTGACTCAAAAAAAATAACCATTTCTTAATTTCACCATCAAATTTCCATAATTCAAGCTTTGGAAGTTTACATGCATTCTCATCAGCAGATTCATTCAAAATTAAACTTGAAGTACTTACGTTTTGTAGATTCTGAAGAATATCTTTCACTTTAGTTTCGATTCTGACGGCCTTGTCATGATAATCTTCAATAGTATCAAATTCTGCTTCAATTTCGTTTTCGGACAGTGTGCTAAGAAAACGTACTTGCGTATCTTCCAAGCGTTGAGCTTTCGAGACAAAAACATTAAGCTCTTTGATTCAGAAGAATCTGTCTCCCTTTTTTTAAAACTTTTTTCTATAACGTTGAAAGATTTTGTAAAAGCAGCTCTATGAATCTTCCTTTCAAGTTTAATAGCTTCTTTATGTTCCATTTTATACTTTATAATTCCAAACTAATGTCTCTTAAGCTTCATTCAGACGGGGGCGTAAAGGGCATAAGTGGTTAAAGCTGAGCTCCGTTGCCAAGGGAAGCAGTCTGTGCAACGTCACAAAATCTGGTTTAGGGCTCGTGGCATAGGGTTCAAAGTTTTCAACTTTACGCCGAGTTTGGGATAAGCGTCGACCAATCAGAGCGTAGCTAAAACGAAGCAGCGTTCTACAGAAGATTTCGCTGTCAGAAAACAAACAGAGCGAACGCGGGAAATCAATCGAGCAGAAGAACAGCGCGGGAAAGTTGTAGACAAATGCACGCATGCGCAAATTTAGCTTCTCTCATTGGCCACGGCTTAGACATCGTTCTCGCAAGTGTGAACGGAATTCCCGTATTTTATGCCCTTATGACTACGCCTCTATGCCTTTTACGCCGCCGTCTGAACACAGCCTTATGTCCCGCCAAGGATACTAATAAAATGTTCGCTTATGCCTCAAAATAAACTATTACGCTACCAGCGTATCACGGACTCTGAGAGACTATTAAAAATATAGTTAAAATTCTATAATCGGGGTGAGCGCCAAGCTTGGCGAGAGTTTTTTATTTGGCGCGATTTTAATCTGGTTGTGGTTTCCGGCTGTATGTTTTCTTGTGGCAAACCTAGAGCTTTATTTCGGTAACTTTAAGAGCGCAAATTTAGTGTAGCCAGATTTTTTAATTTAATTTTGAAATATTGTTTGTTTTTAAAAGTTTTACTGTTTAATATTATTGTTATATATATGTTTAATATTATATTTATATAAATAATTGCAGAAGGTTAAGCTGTTGTTGGTGGGAGAATGTTGGATTTCATATGACATGAAGTCCATTATTTAGGAATGTTTTCATTTAATTTTATTTAGTTATTTTTTTAATTTTGTTTCTTGCATGTGGCAATCGAAAGATGTGAAATATTTAAAGCTTTGAACGAAAGTTGTTTAGTGTGACAGGAGCCTCCGTCGCTAGTGATCTCTGAGTTCTAGCACAGCATATGTACAAATACTTCCATATTATTGGATACAACTTACTTGATTCTTCAAGCATTTAAAAGTCAAATGTCATTTATATCATATCGTATCATACGGTAAAGGCCGTAATGGTCGATTGCCTCTTACTAAGTGATAAGACAAGACATAGTTGTTTAGTGTGCTGAATTCCACGACGATAGTAACTTGAATATTTTAGTTAGTTTATGATGCTGAATACGCATAATTTGCTATTCTGTTTACGTTTAAAACTGACTTCGCAGTGCTCTGATCTGATAAGTGTATACATTTATTTACTCAATAGTTATTTACAAGAGTAAAATTTAAATGAAGCACGTATAAAATAACAACTACATTGATTTGAAATCCAACAGATATTCCAACGGCTATAAGAGATGTGATAGATAACCACTGGAATTGGTAGGACTGTTAAATTACCTGCGAGATTTCAACAGAACTGAATGGGAACTCTATTTTATTTGAGTTCTAATCGTTAATATTATTCTTGCATAACTTCGCATATTTTACTGGTATGTCCAAAAAAAAAAGGTTGTAGTTTGTATTAATTTATACTGCTGTTAAAAAAGAGTTTTGATTATACCATTTTATCAAAAGGTGGGCGTGATGTCGCGTCTGTGCCTGAGCTTTTTTTTTTTCACGTACCGGACGCTACAATATAAGTTTCTCTTGCACGTATTCGCAACATCATCTTTGTTGTGTTCCATTAAAAGGTCATCCATGAGAGATGACGGTCTGTAAGCTTAAATAAAATAATTGAATCAAAAGATAGAGTCATTTATCTAAATATAAATTTACACACAACAATGCGAGTTCCAGTTTAAGCATATTTATTTTATATTGTACTTTATTATGTAATTGATAGAAAAATCAAGCTAAGAAATTCTTTGTGCATGAGTATGTCAGCTGTTGGTGAAAACATGTCTTTGCGCAGCTAATCGGACTCCTATCATTTTCCACTGCCGATTGGCTAATCGTCCGATTTCGGACCCGTAGACACTTCAAACATTGTTTGTTCTAAAAAGAGGAATCACCTCATTATTGATCCTGCATGGACCTTATAAGAGATAGACTAACCCAGTGGGCGGGGCGCGCGTCACCGACATGTCGGCAAGAAAGAGTAGGGACGATCTGGTTTACTTTAACACTGACACCTATGGCGTTTGTATCACATAACTGTTTTTAATTTTTAATGTGATACGTTGTATAGTGATGAGATTATAAAAGCCACAGTTTTTCTCAAATAGGATTTAATATATCTCATTAAAGCACTTTTTAGTGCATTTTGCCCATTTTTTTACGCGTAATTCTTGTACAAACATCTTTACTTTGGTACTACGGTAAAAACTCTAAGCACAAAATTTATGAACTTAATTTTGCGTAAACATAAAGTAAAATTAAACAAGATTGATAGCACGCGTTGCTTTGAAATAAATAAGGTAAAATTAAACCAGATCTGATAATTTTTTTTAATTTAATGAAAATTTTTAGGCAGTGATTTTCCAAACTATAATAACATTACAAAACGATCATATTTATTTGATTATATAATCCTTAAATTATTAACATTAAAGTGGATTAGTTATTTTAATAATTCATAAAATTCGGAGCATAAAATTTTCTGAGCGTAATGAAGGGGAAAAAAAAAGATGAAATAAAATCTAGAAGCACTCTTTTTTTAAAGTTTTGTGTGTTACCTATATTTATTGAATATCATGTTCTTCGCCCGTAAACCACATACATTTGAAAACAGCATATCTTTAGAATTTCCGCACTGGAGATAAAACTGCTATTTTTTGTACAGTGTTCTCTCGGAACTTGTTGAGTTTTTTAATCAAAAATTCGTTAAAGTTTTACAAAATATGAAATGGATTAAAACAAATTCGAAATTCGGCCGTCCAGATGCCCGTGTTTGGATGGAGGATTACATTATTCAAAATTTGATGGCTCTAGATACTGTCGTTTTTGTCACAGTGCGAGAAACATACATATATTCATGCAGATTCTTTATTATTTAATTTCTTTACATATATTACAGGGCGATAATATTTGGTAACAACAATTTGCAAGGAGACACGGACATTTATAGTAAAACAGCGCAAAATGCCGCTTCGAAACTAACAGCCTCTCTAGGCTACCGCCCCCTTTAGGCTAATAAATTAAATTAACAGTAAATAAAAAATATCTTATGCAGAACTAAAAATAAATTTTAAAAAATAATCACTATAAAATACAAGCAAAATTAATTATAACGGTTAAATACAATTTTAATATTAGAATTTTAGATGTATAAACATTTTTAAGGAGTCAAAAGTTTTTATCACTATGGTGTATTCTGAAATATAATTGAAATAAAATTCCTTTATAGAAATTGTGCTATAATACTCATCTATAACTTTAAAAAAGCAGCGCAATTTAGAATTTTGAACACAACTTTCAAAAATTCGTTTTTAAATATTTTAGCATTTTTTACTTATTTACAGCAATAAAAAGCATAAAAGTTGCAAGAGAAAACTGCTTGTTTGAAATTTTCTATTAGTTTAGATTTAAAATATTATTTTCTAAAAGAAGTAGTTACAAATTTCCACACAGCATAGGAAAAGCTAAAAAAATATCCAGTCCTGAAAGCATGCAATAGCTTAATAATTATTTGGAACGTTAATTATGCTTGATAAATATGCTAAATTTTTAAAAATCATTCTCAATTTCAAAAATAAAACTATGTAGAAATTCTAATTTGTGAAATGAGGCGCTACAACCAGCTCTTTCTTGACAATTTTAATTATGCATTAAATTTCTGCAAGTCGTTCCTACTCCTCCGGATGTGATCAAGGTGACAGCCGGCAACGCCTCAGACGAGGGAGAAAACCCGTTTTGGTTATTCTTACCTTATAAGGTCCATATTACCTTATAAGGTCCATGTGATCCTTTTTTTTTATAGGAATTTATAACAGAACAAAAAGTTACTGAAAATGAAGAAGCACCAGATTAATCAATAAATTATAACTACGAAAATTTTTAAATTTAGTTAATCCCCGCTTTTTTCCCCATGGATTTAGACAGTATGTTTTCGTAAATTACTGAAAGATTTATAACTGAATAAGAGTAAAGCAATAAAAGGAAATTAAATAAAACATATTAAGCTTTGTTCAAGTTCTGCAAAGATATGCAAAGGAAACGCACTTTAATAATTCTTAAGATAAGACAATAAGCGACATTGCAGAGTTTCACAGCTGAGTTTGCGCAGTGCGTTAGTGAAATTTTGGGCAGAATGTTTTCAGCCAAAAGTTCTGAGTACAATGATTGTTAACTTAACTTAACTTACTTCCGTTAAATATCCGCCTACGGAAAGAATTTTGAATGGAATTTATTATTGAATTTTATGCAGTCAATACCTCATAATTCAAATATCTGCCGCTCCGCAAAATTATAAACTCCATGTCTGCACTGCCATTCTGAAATTTAGCATTTTTATTTCGATCCGATTTCGGGAGCATAGACACAGCCATATAAACATGTGATGCAACAAGGAGGTTAGAATACCTTGTGATGCAACGGAGAGGTTGTTTTGTGGTTCACCTTTGATCCGTAAGTGCATTGTCAAAAAATAAAAAGCACGAATAACTGCAGAACTGGTTGCTTCGAACCTGATTACATTGTGCATACGTTTAGAAGATTTTTTTTTTTTTTTTTTTGTTAATTTAGATTATTGTCCTCATTCTAAAACCGAAAAAAACATTTTCTGTGCGAAAGCGAGTTTTCAGACATGGCGAGATGGAATCACATTGATAGCTTGGAATCAGTTTTAGAAAAGCATATTCCAGATGATGACTTACGTTACGTAAAGCATGTTTTGTACGGAAAAGAACTCAGGTATTTCCCTAATTTTGTTACTGTAACTGAATAACTTTCTAAAGGTATTGTGGAAATTTGGTATGTGTCCCTACCCTAAATAACCATACTTTGTACAAAATTGTGTACATCTTCGTTCAGGTCAGTTTACATTATTAATGTAAATGCAGGGTTTTAAATGAGGTTGTTTGTGCTTTAACAACACCTTAAAGCACTATGAGACTCGGAATTTGCAATTGTAAACTTGGTGACATTTTCTCACGACTTTTAACTCTCCTGCAAAATACCGTGAAGATGAATTATTCCTAAGGAGGGAAACTACATAAAAGGCTTCGGAAAACATTAATTATTTCTTTTCAGGTGTGATACCGGGTGCGGTTTTTGCATAAACCTGTAGTGGTGTCACTTCAATTGCATTAATATTTATACAGCCGCGCCAGAATGCGAAATGTCAATTCAGGGTATTTTTTGTATACTTGTACAAAATATTAGAGAAAATTTGATAAATGTTAAAATTTTCTTGTAGCATTATTCTGTCAAAATTAAGTTATATGCTATGAAATCAAATCTTCAATCAATAAACAGAATTTTGGCTTTGAATAACAAAACCAAAGGTTGAACTCAAAGAAAGGAAGAAAATATTTATTTGCTCTCTTCAAGTGTACATACCTTCAAAAGCATAAATGGTTACTTAAGACTGTAGCCTTTTTATTTTCTAATAATTATGCTTATTTATTTAAGGAATTTTTCACATGTATTTTGTTTTTATCATATCTTACTATTTTTTTTTTGTTGTTTTTTTGTTATAAGTTGTAAATATGTGCATGGTGTTTTCAAACTCATGTTTTTATTTTCTTTGCACCTGTAATTTGATTTCATTTGAAGCTGAATATAAACTCTATCCGTGTTACATTTTAATGGGAAAGTTTACTTAAGAAGCACTGATGGGAAATATTGCTTATATATTATTATTATTATTATATTAGTATAAATGAAATATCAAAATATAAATACCCATTTATTATCTAACTTTGAAATTTTTTGTACCCATACAAGTTATAAGCTTCAAAATGTATAATTTTTGGCTTTAAAATAAAGCTTAGAATTAAAATGTAGACTTATTCAAATATAACAGTTCAAGTATAAATAAATAATTCACTTTATACCTAAAGGAATTATAATCTGTGAAAGTCTTTTAGATAATTGTTCAGCATCTGGTGCCAAAAATGCACCACTAACAGTAGGCTTGAAGACTGGTGCTGCAGGCATCTTAAAAAAATTAGAAAATTCAGATTTGTAAATAATGACATGCACCTATCCTATTTTAAATTTAGCAGCTGAAAAAGAGGCAGCTTCTTTATTAATAAGTGTGGATGAATACATTGTTGATATTTATTGTCATCTTGAAAATAATTCTGAACTCGAGGAAAAATTAAAATAATTCCAATAGGTGTGTAATACTGAAATAGAAAAATTTTTTTTAAACATGTATACCTCTATCTTTAAAGAAATGCTTATCTGGAATTCTTAGTCACTGGAACCCACTTCTTATATTTTTTAAGGAAGAAATAAATACTTCTGGAGTCAAGATAAAAGGCTCTTTTGAAAGTTATAAAGTATATAAAGAAAATGAAGATGTAGTTACTACTTCCGTTGTTAAAAATAGGTGTGATAAAAATTAATTTTTGCACCTGTGAACAATTTAATTGGCAGTTCTCAAAATAATACTACAAAATATCAGCTAATTTTAATGTGATGACACCCATAAAAACAGTTTTTGATATGCATTTCCAGATGCAATTATTAAAACTTTCATTCAGGTTTTGAATTCTTCCATGAATGCATTTTGACAGTAGCTTTTTGTCTGAGAGACTGCTAAGCACACTTTTAACAGCTAATAAAACAGATTCTGACAAAAAAATGTATGAACATACTTTTTTTTTTTTTTTTACTTTTTATATGGCTTTGTTGTTGTCACACTAGACATTGTTGTTTTTAAACTGGTGGGCATGCTAGTGCTTGTTTGCATTTATTAATGAAAGATTTCTGTGTTTTAAAATTTCAAAACCTGCATAAAGTATATATTTTTGGAATCCTTTAGCAGTAACATGTAAATTTATTTTAATGTTCAGAAAAGTGTTATATATTATGTTTTAAAATATCAAACAATAAGATTGTTATTGATTTTGTATATTGTGTTTATTTTTTAAGATTTTGTCATTATCATATAATTTTTAAGCAAGCAATTGAAATTATTTTCGACTAATCTTTGGATTATGGTAAGTTGGCAATTTCTTGGCGACCAACCCTGCTACAGCAAACTGCTAGTTTTTGTTTTTTGGATGCCATTTTGTTTTCACCAAGTAAAGGCATGTTTTTTTTTTTTTTTTTACTCAACATTTTTTCTAACAATCTGCTAGCCAAATTACGCTTGTACTAGAACTTTTATGGAACAAAAATGCTTAATCATGACGAAGATTAGGTGTGAAATTGGGAGAAAGTGCAGAATTACAAACTGCTTGCCGTATTTTTAAGAATTGCACATACACGGTATCATCCATGTACACGTCGACCTATTTCCACTTAAAAAAACATCCCAGAATTGCACAAAAATGGCATTGCGCACACTCTTGACTTTATCCATGTACACTGCTAAAGTCTTAGCTAGTAACCTTTATCGCCTTACCAAAATGTTGCCAAACTACCTGTTACCATATTCCAAAGATTAGCCTTATTTTCTTATTGGTACTTTTGTGTTATCATTACTATTGTACTACTGTTGTGTTATTGTTACTATTTGTTATTCACTTTTTTTATTTTAGCCCATTAGATTTGCCAGATGAAGCTCTGAAGTTGGCAAATGAAAAAAATGTAGATCTGAAAGGTTTCAAATTTGATGCTGAACCTGAAAGTATCCGTGAACCTCGTATTGTCCGTGTTGGCATAATACAAAATGCTATTGTTGCACCAACAGATGCTTCAATTCCTAAACAGCGTGAAGCTATTCATGAACGCATCAAAGAAATTGTTGAAATTGCAGCACTTTCTAATGTTAACATTATTTGTTTTCAGGAAGCCTGGAGTAAGTTTTTAAGTCATGTATGTTTTTATCTATAATAGGTGTGTATAAATGAATGCAAATATATACACGTACACATTTATACATAAATAGAGAGAGAGACAAATGTAATAATAATGTCTATTGGCAAACTTAAATCTGAATATGCTTTACATGTATAGACTTGCGTGACTAACTGCCTAAAATAGTTATAAAAAAAAAAGAATACGCCGCCTCAGAAGTCCTGACTCCCACAGAAATTCCAAAAATACACTTCGATCCACATAAACACACCCGTGAACAAGAGTCTCGTTAGCAACCCCAACATCGTACCTTTTAATACTAAATTTACCTTGCACACAATCTAAAATGTATGTCTGAAATTTTGCCACCACGTTTTCGCTCACCAACGACCGAGCGGTAAAATCGCTGGGTACTTACGTATTATCGCAACCAGGTTGGTGCGATTTGTAAGTTTGAGTAAAAAAGTATGAATAGAAAGAAAATGTACATTTATTAATTACAGATAATTTTTAATACAGTTTTTTATATTATTTTGTTTTAAAATATAAAATAGCAATTAAACCCTTCCGGTTTTGAATTTGAATAAGTTGCACAATTATTTTTTCGGCGGAAATCTTTTGGCTATTGCTTTTAGCACTGATTAAAAACCGTATTCGCCATAACCATGTACACGTCGACTTATTTTTACTTAAAAAAACATCCCAGAATTGCACAAAAATGGCATTGCGCACATTCTTGACTTTATCCATCTACACTGCTATTTTCTCATAAATTACAAAAATTTGCACTAAAATGTAGGAAAATTTTGTGAATCTCCACATGCTCTTTTTACAAAACTACGTATAACACGTAGGGTTGCCGTAAGTAGGGTCACCAAATTTGGCAATTTATGCGAATTTTGGCCTGGTTGCGTTAATACGTAAGTACCCAATCGCTGAACACTGGTATTTCGGTCCGAGGTTCAAATCCTGCGAATGGGCTGGCTGCATGGGCGTTTTTGTGGTTTTCCCCATGTGTAACGTGTATGCGAGCCAGTTTCCCTTAGAAAGTCCTCCACGAAGGCATCCCTCCCCTTAGGCAGATAGCCCTAGTGTGCTTTGCCATAATTAAATACACCACCACCACGTCTTTCATTGCAATGTAAGCCATATCAAAATGCCCAACCAGGTCAACCAACCAGAAAATAAAACCACTCCAGCAAAATCAAGTTTCAATGTCAAAAGTGTTGCCATACAAAAAACATCACACCAAAAACCATCGCAAAACACACAATCGTACCAGAAACCAGCACAGAACACACATCGCCACATTTGGCGATGCCATACATCTGAAGGTGTATGTAAGAGTAGTACTGAAAATATTCAAAATTTTGGCTTCCAAGCATACATATTTGGGTGGTAGCCTATATGAAAAAATGGTGGCCCAAGGTGTCATAATGTTTTTGCAGTATACATATGTATTTATACCGATTTTTCATTATTTAATAATAGAAATGTGTGTGTATATGTATATGTGTGTGTAAGATATAACAAAATATGATAGCTGTTTCAAAAAAATAATTGCCAACCTCAAAATTAACATTCTAAATTTGGTGATCTGACCCTAAATTCATCTCTTCTCACAGGTTTCAGATTTTTCTATCTTACGTAACGTTTCAATGCAGATGCCTCTTGTCCAGCGAGCGAGAACCAGTAACCATATTTCACTACGTTACGGCACTGACCTTGATTCGAAATACTTTTCGATTTTGAACTTGCAAATACTCGATGATTTCAAAGTATTTTCTAATATGCCATTAAATCAAACACCAGAAACAAATTTGATGACTCACTGGAAGTTTGAAGCAGCAGAGTTCGAAAACTATTGGGGAAACTTCCAGCAGGTTAATCCTGTCTTGACTTTTTACAAATATGTAATGATTTTATAAATGTGTAGATAGCTGGGAAAGTGGCAGAGTGGAAAGCATGATGACGCAATTTAGCACAATGTATCTTGAAAAATCACAATCTTTTATTTTTTTTTTACATATGTCAAACCATCCTTTTGCAGATAAGATGTTTTCTAATTATATTTGAATACAGTAAGATGCATTTTTAAGTATGACATCGTCTTCACCAAGTATGCAGCAGCATGGTTGAAAAGCATCTTGCTAGGAGCAGAGCTTGAGCAAAAAAAGGGAGAGTATCATAGAACTTCAGAGGAAGAAGAGTGAGAGTCGGAAAAGTTTCAGTTGAGTTTTGGTTTACAATTAATTTGATTAGACACAGGAATAAAAAGGACTAACAAAACTAAACAAAAGTTAGCTTCATTTTATTCCTATGTTTTCCATGCTCTTCAAGTTTGCTCCTCCAAACTATCCCTTGATGAAAAACTAAATTATTTAAAAGCAATAGCTATTGACAGGGGCTTTTCACGCAACATTATTAATCAAGCAGTTAAAAAATTCGCATCTCAACATACTAAAAGGCACACTGTTGTTTTAGGAGATTATAAAACTTCTGTTGTCATTCCCTTCTTTTCATCAATTAGCTATAAAGTTGCACATATTTTGTAGAAATTTAACTTTCAGGTCGTTTATTCTCCCATCAATATAATTGAGTTCCATACTCAAGGACTTCATTCCAGATATGAATTCCTGGGTATTTATAGGATTCCTTGCCAGTGTGGTTTAATTTACATTGCCCAAACTAAGAGAGCCTTAAAATTTCGTGTCAAGGAACATGAGGCATATGTTAATAATTTTTAAGTATGAAAAAAGGAAATGCAGATGTCTTCTGTTGCCCAACATCGTTGGTCCAAAAATCACACTTTCAATTTTTCTGCTGCCAAAATTATTCAAAAAAACATCTTCCATTGGAGAACTGGATTTTCTAGAGGCATTTCACATTAAAAAAAATCTTCCTGTTCTATTAACGATCCTAATTCAATCCATCTTTGCCTTCACCCTTTAAAGAAATTATGTTTTAGTTTTGGTTTCATCAACAAATGGTGCCACTAGCTTATTTTCTGTCCAGGCTTTCTTATCTTATCTAATCATTATATCCTATCTCGTTCATTTGCACTTTTGCAGCTGAGGATGGTGTTTGATAAAACATCGAAACTAGTCCTGTGAAAATTTGAAAATATAACGCTGATTTTTGTTGTTTGACTTCTGAATTGGTATTTGTTCTGCGTGTTATTGTGTCTTAATAACACACTTGCTTTCACCACTTTGGCTTAGCTGGACTGCTGTCTGTCTGCTGCTTCTTTCTTGCTACATATTTATGAAAAATGTAAACTTTTTGGAATAGGCACAGTTAATGTGCCAACTGGATTATGGCCACATCATGTTTACTGAAATAAAAGTTGAATTAAATATACCTTGGCTGCCAAATTTCTTATTCATTGTGGATCGTCCCTTCAGCATTCTAAGACATCAAAATTCTAGCTGTTCATTACGGATACAACTGCCTGCATTCTACTACAGAATCTATTATCTATTGTATATATCAATTTCTAAATATCTATTTTGTTAATATTACTATCTATGAAGAAATCCATGCTGCATCGAGTCATGTGCTGTTGGTGGTTTAAAAATTTCACTTGCTGAGTGTCTTTGTCCATCTGTAAATGATGAACTTTTGTTTCATTATTAATGTCTGTTCAATCAAAAGTTGTTGATAATGGGATTTACTATGTAAAGAATTGGGTTAATCTTTGGATTATGGTAACTTAGCGATTTTTTGGTGAAAATTTGGCGACCAAACCTGCTACAGCAACCTGCTAGTTTTTGTTTGGATGCCATTTTGTTTTCCCGAAGTAAAGGCGTATTTTTTTTTTTTTTGTTTGTTTTTTTACTCAACATTTCCAACATTTTTTTCCAACAATCTGCTAGTCGAATTACGCTTATGCTAGAACTTTTATGCTTAACCTTTTCCCGTGGGCTATAGGGTCCAATTTCGAATGTATTTTGGCCATTTAGTCACTTATTTTAACTGAAAGGAACAGAAAAACAAATCGACAGGGTATTGCACGTCCTAATCCATATTAAGGAGTAAATTTTAAATCTCCATAGTTCACTGAAATTTCTTGAGACGCATTTAAAGTAGTGAACGTGCGGGACATATATGTCCCAGCCCCCAGAAAAGGTTAATCATGACGAAGATTAGGTGCGAAGATTAGATGCAGAATCGCGCACTGCTTGTCGCGTTTTTACGCACATGCACGGTATCATCCATTATCATCCATGTACACGTTGACCTATTTTCACTTAAAAAAAATCCCAGAATTGCACAAAAATGGCATTGTGCACACTCTTGACTATATCCATGTACACTGCTAAAGTTCTAGCTAGTAACCTTTATCGCCTTACCAAAATGTCGCCAAACTACCTATTACCATGTTCCAAAGATTAGCCAAGAATTGTCATAAATAAATAGAAGAGGGTTTTTTTTTTTTTTTTTTTTTTTTTTTTTTTTTTTTTTTTTTTGTTTCCTGAGCATTTCTTAGCAATTCTGTAATTATGTTTTGTGAAAAAATCTCGCATTTTGTTTAGGATTTTTTTTCATTGGCTTTTTTATATAAAATCTGTCAAATTTTGCAAGATTTGGTTAATCATAAGGATTTTATTCCTCTTCTAAGCATGAATAATGATCAGTAAATTGTGTATCATAAATTTCTTCATTACCACACTCATTTATTGATTTAAATCAATTGGAATTTGTCAGCTGTTCTAATTATTCATATCCCTACAAAAAGTTGCTAACTATTAAAGCATTGTGAATTGGTAAAAATATTTGTTTGGATATCGTTTTGGCTCATAAGGATTGTTTCATTCATGAAGAATGGAAAAGAAAGCATTTTATGAGAAAGAAACAAGATTTATATTCTTGAAATTATTATTTTTACAGATGGTGAATATTATTCAGCAAACTGACAATTAAAAGTAAAGTTTGTAAATCCATGTGTATGCATATGTACATGTACAGTTTATCTGCTGCTTGCATGTAAATTCAAAAGTATACGAATATATAATCGAAAGTTCAAGCTTACTTTTATAAAATTGCTCTAACAGTCTGCAAAAAATAATAAGCCGAATCCAATTCGAAGATTAAGGAAAAACGCAATCTGCAACATTAACTGAATTAGATAATTTTAGCTTAGCTTATACTGTCTGTTATACATTAAACGCGCATTCGTAAACATATTTTGTGCACGCGCACACACATATTCACAGCCGTAAAGGTCTTACGCACATGCGTCAATGCGAAGCATGTGCAGAAAGTTTGTAGCTTTGAGGTCCAGATTATTTGTGTCCGAATTAACAACTTTTGACTGTATTAATTTGCTTTTTAAAATGAAACATAAGAAATATTAAAAGGCATTTTGGTTGATCTTTACATTATGGTAACTTGGCGATTTTTTGGCGAAAATTTGGCAACCAACTCTCTTACAGCAACCCTCTATTTTTTTTCCCTGCCGCCATTTTGTCTTCACGAAGTAAAGACATGTTTCTTTTCTTTTTATCTACTGAACACTTCTTCCAACAATCTACTAGCCGAATTACACTTATGCTAGAAATTTTATCAAACAAAACTGCTTAATCATGACAAATATTCACTGCAAAATTGGGAAAAAGTGCACAATACCATACTCCTTACGCGTTTTTCAAAATAACACATACACATAAACCATGTACACACCGACTTATTTTTACTTAAAAAAACATCCCAGAATTGCACAAAAATGGCATTGCGCACACTCTTCACTATATCCATGTACACTGCTTTTTTCTCATAAATTAGAAAAATTTCACAAAAATACATGACAATTTTCTCAATCTTTAAACCCGGTAAAAAGAACATATATGAAATTACCTGATCACGAAAAAGTATTTACCCTTTCCAAATATGAACATTTCCACATATAAAATAAATAAAATATCCAAAAACTTTTACCTCTAAATCATCTATTACATTATACACGTCACCAACGAATTCATACCGCAAGCATTACAAATACTTAGTATCAAATATTTAAATTATTTCCATGCACGTTTATTTCAACTTAAACGTATACCAAATTCCTACAAACATAAAATTCACAAAATAACTATCATTTCATTAAAATATAATTAAATTCAAAAACACTACTTAAAATATAAATGAGCACATACATTAAATTAATAAAAATTACCTTACAATCCTAATTACTTTAAACTAAATCATTGCTAATAACAATTTTCCCAATAATACCAAATTCCTTTCCACCTTACATTTAGAACAATGCATAAAAATAATATCCTCAAATAATTCAAAATACTAACTTACCTAATCTTCTTCAGAATCTTGATTACGTGGCGGATACACTTTTCTAATTCCTTCAATAAAATTATTGAAAGATTTTTTCTGCGAATTTTTCCTCCATACTTCCTCCGCTAAATAAAAAGCAAACTTCTCTTTATTACAATGCCTAAATACCCATTTCGAATTCACTTTAGTTAGGGCCATGGGATCCAAAAATTAACCAACGCTGTTTCACACAACACAGAATAAAGCTAAATACAAAATTTCCAGATTTTTCCCCGATTTCCCCCCTTTTCCGATTAAAGAACCGTAATTCGTCCATTAATATCACATGACATATCCCATGATCTCTCATTTCCCTCACGCAAAATAATGCGTAATCGGAACTGAGTACTGCTCACGTTATTACCAAAGTCCCAGGTAGTAACCTTTATCGCCTCCAAAATGTCACCAAATTACCAGTTACCATATTGTAAAGATCAACTGGCATTTTTTGTAATGAAAAGCATATTAAAGCGTATTTGCAGTTTCTTAAAAACTAGAGAGTGATCAGTTTAAATAATTTTTGCACATTTCTTTTAAAGGTCTGTAGTTTTAGAAATACTGTTATAATATTTCTGTTCATTGATGGAAGGTTGAAAAAATATATAAATTAATCCTGAAGTTTTTAATCATTTGCTTACAATATAGTTTTCTTTTTTTTTTTTTTTTTTTTTTTTTCCTCCTGTCAGCAATGCCTTTTGCATTTTGTACACGTGAAAAATATCCATGGGTTGAGTTTGCTGAAGAAGCTGAAACCGGTCCTACAACTAGATTTTGCTGTGAGGTAAGGAATATTTAGTTATAACAAGATCAAACTTATTTCTTTATTTCAGTCTCTCGAAATAATGTTATTATTTTTATTTTGTAAATAATTTCAGCCCATTGTGAATCAAGATCAGAAATTATTCTTTCATTTATTTCCATATCATAAAAGTGCATTGTTCTTCATCATGAAAAGCAGAAAGTGAATTTATAATTTTTTAAAATTTTTATAATATCTTTGTATTCTTAATAACATTTTACAAAAAGTGTTATTTTATATCATTAGGATAAAAAGTAAAATACATTTCTAAGTTTGCTTCTTGTGTATACTATGGTCTGCCTCAGAAATGCAATTTAATTATAATGTTGAAATTTTATAATAGTTTATAGATGGCAATAATTGGAACCTGTATATTTTTTCTTTATTGATTTTTTAAAAAAGTGGTTTACTTTTTGGTAACATTGTTTTATTTCCTGTTTATACAATTGTATGTTCATGACAGGTAATGAAACAGATGTGGAAGCCTTTAAATTTCTCTTTCTTAGTTTTAATTTTATGTGGTAGAAAAGATTTAATTTTATCAGAAATGGACAATCATTTGCTTTTATTAACTCATTAGTGCATGAAGTTCTGCAGATTTAGATTTTGAGTTCGAAGTAAAAAGGAAGTATTGTAATCGCAAAAAAGTTTTAGGCAGCTTTTTTCAACGAAAATATCCATTTTGACCGCTATCGAATGCAATTTAACGATGTTTTTGCGCGATATCTGTATGTAAGGACAGAATAAAAGACTCGTTTCGGTAAAAGTTTACAATTGAGTGCCCCTTGTTTATTGGCGATTCTGTTTTGATGGCAAGATCGGCGCCAGGAAGGCACAATTTCAAGATGGCCGCTACACAAAACCAAAATAAGAAGTCAAAGAATTGCACAAGATCTGTGTCCATGTACACATCGATCTGTTTTTACTTAAACAACCTAGAATTGCACAAACTAGGCATTGTGCACTGCCTTAAATATGTCCATGTACATATCAATCTATTTTCATTTAAATAAAATCGGGAAGCTAAAACAAAGTTAAAACTATCGTGATAACCAGAAGTGAGGATTTATCGGCAAAATTTTTAAAAAATTGTCGCCAATCGAAGGGGCACCCAATTCTACACTAGAGCCCTCGTTTCTTCCAAAAAAAATTATAGAACTGCTTTAAAATGAATTCTGAAGAGAATTTTTTGTGGCGTCTGTACGAACGTATCTCGCATAACTCAAACGCGAGTAGCCTCAGAACGTTGCAATTTTATGTATAGGACTGCTATAACATGTAGATGTGCACCTCGTATTTTGATTGCAATTCGCTGCACCAAACGTATATAAATATATTTTTATATATATCCACTCTGTTACCAGGCTCACTGATCTCAGTTTATTTACTCTTATATGTTTGTAAATTGTACATTTTTTGCTTTAAAAATGATTGAATTATGTTGTTCTTATCTTCCGGTTAAGGTTTTTATGCTTTTAGTAAATCTGTATGCAATATTTTTAGAATTATCAACAATTTTAAAGTTATTTAAGTGCCGCTAAGCCTTTTTTTTATGGCGGCCATTGATTGTTTACATTTGAAACAGCAGACTAGTGGATTTGTTGCCAATCTAGAGAAACTTAGCTTCGCAACAACAAAGATAATGCCTTGATTTATTATTGCGAATTAAATCATGCTTAATCTTTTCTGGAATTTTTTTGAGGTTAGTGTTTAAAATTTACTTTGTAATTTTTAATAGATATTTTGAGTTTTTATGTATTTTTGCCTTGTCGCGAAGTGAGAACTGAATTAATGGAATGAGAAATACTCAATCATCTGTGAAAAACTGTTTCTTTTTTGTTTTGTTTGCTTGATTTCTTTTATACATCATTCTAGCTTTATTATAGTATTTGAATAGAACATGTGGCAACGAGTAGATAATTCTATTCTTTAAATGATGTAAATTTTGTGTATTCTGAGTTATAATATGAACGAAATATAATACTGTTAAGTGCATCTAGCGCCAGAGTGTCGCTATGGTAAACAAATAGAGTGAGTTTTAAAGAATGCATTTATTCTATTGTGGTTTACGAGCTGTAAGCGAAGTAGATTTAATTCAATCCAATAAGTTTAAATGAAATGCAAGAAAAAATGTGGATAATTTATTATTTCGTACAATGAAGTCGTGGTGTACACATCAGATTTTTTATTTTTGATTTCATACATTGTCAGCAGTAATTCAAACTGTTATACGAGGCTTAGCTTGAAATTTATATTCTGATGTAAGAGAGACATCCAAAGAATCAGATCATTTATGCTGAGTACTTTTAATGTAAAAATCATATTCATATATAATTTTTTATTCGTACTGTCAACATAACATATGGTTATACCTTTATTTGCTTTGATTAGTGAATGTGTATGTGACTTTACCAGTAGAGAAGCACTACTGTTGGGTGTCATTTACCTTCACATAATCTGTTAAACAGTGTATCAGTTGTTAAAGAAAAAAGATATGTTGCTTGGTAGTTAAAAGTCTGGTTCAGTATTCTATATGCCAGTGATGATTGCAGTGAAATTAAAAATTATAAATGCATCTCCAATTTTTTTCAATCACATGTGTTAGAGGGTTAAAAGAATATTAATGTGTAGGATTTTTATATTTAAAATTTTTTTTATGTTCAATTTCCCTTTGAGTTGTTAGACTGTAATCTGATGTTTTCAGGCTTAAAAGGTCAGAAATCTCTACAGCTCAGTCCGACTATTTTTCACTTCCTAATATATAGCATAATGTTATACAATACAAAGTCTGTAATCCAGACTCGTCGGGACGTAAGCGATTCCGGATTAGGGGTTTTTCCGAGTTATAGATCATCAATTTAAATTTGGTAATATGGCATGCAGAAATTATACAATCAAAAATATGAAACCGTAATTTATGAAATAAAGAGCAATTATGATCTAAAGGGTATCAAAATGTACAAAAAAAAAAAAAAAAAAAAAAAAAAAAAAAAAGCTTGATATTTATATGTTTACATTATAAAATGTTTCTTTCAATGTAATTTGTTTCCTTTTTTGTGCTAATACTTTCTCTTTAATTCTATAAACAGACATAATTTCTTGTTCAGTTCCACTGTTCAAGTCCTGTAATTGCTGTGTCGAGAATACCGACTAACTTGTCAATCAAAATTTTTTTGTTTTCAATAACCTCTCCATCACTTTCTTCCCTGTCGGAAGCGGTACATCGTAACATGCTTTCGCTTTGTAGATCCTTTGGGAACTCATTTTGACATAATCGAAATTTCAAGCTTAATTTTTATAAGATTGCTTTTACAGTCTGCAAAAAATAATAAGCTGGGTCCAATTAGAAGATTAAGGAAGAGCACAATCTGCAACATTAACTGAAATGCCTTAGAATCAGTAAAGATAATTTTAGCCTAGCTTATACTGTCCGTTATACATTAAACGCACATGCGTAAAGCATACAAAAAAGAAGTTTGTGGCTTTGAGGTCCGGATTATAGATCATTCCGGATAATGGACGTCTGGATTACGGACTTTGTAGTGTATTGTATTTTGTTACACTCTTAGAAACATATACAATCTATGCAGCCTTCTAATTTAATACATTTATGTGATTGATTTACCTTTTACTTTAATCATTTTTATGAATATTTGCATCATTATTGGAATTAATAAAAATTGTTTCTATAGTCATGTATTAAGTACCTTGGCATGGAATAATTATTTGATAATTTTGTGTAGACTACCTAACAACATATTCTTTTCTTTTTCCATTGTGTAATGTATAATTATAAGGTATGAACTTCAGAAGTATAAGAGAAATGGGAAGAAGACAATGTCCTACCTGCCTTTTAAAGCCACATGTAATTTTAAAAGATTTAATGAACTTTAAAATTGCATCTCCATATGTTTACATCCTTGTTATATAGCTACATCTCATTTTTGAATATTCTGTTATGATTAAAAATGTCTTTTTCATGAAAGCATACTACTGCATTGTTCTGAATTCTTAATAAATTAAAAATTACTAACATATTTTGTATCTGAAAAAATGAAGATGATTATTATTGTGCACTTTCGGTTTGTCTGTGGTACTTGTTCAAGGTGTTAAGTGGGGTTAATGTGAAGTCAGTGATCAATTTAATTTCTGTTAACTTTTATATTTCTTTTTTAACTATCCTCAAAAGTTTTATGTAAATACTGCTTCCATAGAAATTTATTTATTTTTCAGTGCCTTTGAAATTAAAGTATTGCTGTCTGAGGTTAAACATTCTGCTTCCTCCTGTAATTTTGTTTTTAATTATGGTAATATTAAACATAATTTTTTATCAGTTTTAGTTGTTAAGTTTTCTGCAAAGAAAGCAGGTATCTAGAAGTATGTAGGTTTAGTAATATTTTTATTTTAAGTCTTCACTTAAGATAGTTTACAGTTGATATAATTTTTTAAATTAATATTTAATATAGGTTTGTGAACAATAATGAAATGACAATTGAAATTTTAAAATAGTTAAGTATTTTATATTTAAATGAAATTTTAATTTTATATTTATATGAAATTAACTGGCACTTAGCTTCATCTCTTTAGTTCTTTTTAATGTTGAACATAAAATGTATAAATTGCTTTCAGTATAACGTTTTACATGTAAGACTATATGAAAAAATCACAAGTCTTCAAAATTAAGAATTTATATTTTTTACGAGGAGGTATTTGATGCAGTTTGCAAAAATGTTTTAAACAGTTTTAATGATTATGTAGGTCAATGAGATTTCTTTGGCTTAATTAAATGTGGTGAACTCTGGAGGTAAAGCATTTTATATTAGATGTCTATTTACATGAAAAAAAAATATATGAATTTAATTTTCAAATGTCATTCAGATTTGAATCATTCTATGAGTCATTTCAAGAAGTATTATAAGTAAGTGATTGCTAAGAGAAAGAGTCAGAAAATTATAAAACTGTCTTGTATGTGTATTATTTGTTTGCATTAAAAAATGTTGGTGCTATTTTGATTTTTAAAAAAATCAATAGTAATTAATAGTTAATTAATGTTAATAGTATTTAAAATTAATTAGTAATTTTTAAAGTATCTTCTATTTATAGTTAGCTAAGAAGCATAATATGGTTATTGTTTCGCCAATTCTTGAAAGAGATGAAACTTATGGTGATGTATTGTGGAATACTGCTGTGATAATCTTAGAAACTGGAGAAGTAATGGGGAAAACTCGAAAAAATCATATTCCACGTGTAGGAGACTTTAATGAGGTATAGTAAAATTAATTTTTTATTTATTTTTTATTTTAAAAGGATATTTATCTACATGTTAAAACATTATATTGTCTTTTTGTTAGTCAACTTATTACATGGAAAGCGAGTTAGGACATCCTGTTTTTGCCACTCGATTTGGTATGCAAGTTTTTTTTTTTTTTTTCTCTTCCTTTGAATTTCTTTTACATGTGTTATAGAGCAATTTGAAATATATTTATATGTTATGGCAAATTTTGCTAAAATTTACAAATGATATTTTTAAGAGACTTAGTGCTAGGTTTATAGGGAAACAATACTGTGTATTAAGCATGACCAAACTGAGCTCTCTGGCCTCTGTAATAATTTGATTTCAGACTGTTTGTCATATTGTAAACAACAAGTAATAAATAAATAAATAAATTAGTAACTAAAAAAAGGAAAATAATTTCATGGGATGTTACTTTTAGAAAAGATAATGATCCGAACAGTACACAAACAATTGCAGATTGTTTCACAAATTATGTAGATTTTAAAAAAGGTAATAAATCAGCCATAGCTGCATAAAGAAATCAAAACTTTGTTTTCTTCCAAATACACTCGGGTTAAATAAAAGGAAATATTAGTTGACGTACTTCCACTTTCTGAGGAAGGTGATTACTCTGTTAACAAAATTCATGATGATCCTTTCACAGACATCTGTGTTGTTTCACTAGTGATTTGTTGAATTTCTCATTCCAGTGTAGGAATAGTGTGTGATTTGTACATGTAAAATTTTTATTTGACCTGACCCCATAAAAAAAGTCAGAAGGCCTTGCAGACTATTTTGGGTCTCTGCTACACAATGAGATCAGGCTCTTGGGAAATTTTTTGTAAGGTTGTCACAAAAATCTCATGGGATAGGTGATGGGTATCCCTATCTTGCTGAAACTGCATATTTTTGTGGTATCTATTTCATACAGAATATGCAACAATAAGTTTGTGGTCATGACATGATAATGTTCACTGTTACTATAAATGCATTTCTTAAATGAAAGAGCTAATCACACGTCTTGTTTCCGAACAACACCAAGCAGTACGGGTAGCATGGAATGCAGCTGATGCTCTTAAATCCTTAGAGTTTCCCTCCCCCTTTTTTTAAATACAAATATGGCAGTGTAATCTGTTGACAAATCCGAACAGGTGAAAATGTACCTCATGAATGAAAAATATTGAAAAATTGTTACTTTCATCTTCTTTTGTTAAAATACACTTGGTACTTAAATTGTTGGTCATTTTTAATTTTGGATAAGTGCATAAGTTCTTTTATCAGCGTTTGTTGCTTTGATGATGTTGATATTCCCAATTGTTGTGAATGACTTTGGAGCAATTTCTTGGGGTACACAATTTACACTGCAGTGTCTTATTCCATTTGATCTATGCAGTTTTATGTGTAAAATTTTTTGGTTGCAACTGACTGAGATTCTTTGAATTTCTTAACTGTCATTTTGGTGAGAGTATTATTGTGTCCAAAGTTCCCATGAAGTTTATGAATTATCTCTGCATGACACTCTCCATCTCTCTAATGATGTTTCACAATTATGATGCATTGCTTCTTGATAAGCAGCTGCATGGTAGTTAAATGAAAAACCAAACAAATGCTGAGTTAATCAAAGTAATAGCAGATAAATGAAACTGTTAAAGATTGTGCTTTATAACCTTCAAACAAAAAACTAGTATGCAGTTCAAAAACCAACATGTTTTATGAAACAAATTATATAAAGTTAATTTAAAATGCAATACATTCCGATTTTTCCTACCCTGTGAGGTTTATTTCATTTGAGGCAGTTTCTCATAACTGCCTTTCTAAGTAGCCCTCTTTGCTTCGGAGCAAAGTAAAATATTTTCTATTTGTGCTTCAATCCATATCTGTCACAACTTTCATTATATAGCATGCATTAGCATTAAAACTGAACAGCCAGTCCTTAACAAGTCAGTTTAATGTTGTGCATTTTCCTGCACAATTTTTGTAACTACTTACAGTAATATGAATCTGTCTCTTGTGTGCTGGTTCATTAGTAATTCTAGGCAGAGTTTTATTTAATTCACGTAAGATTTTACTTATCAAAATCGGGGATCACAAGAGAAGATGGTCTTTTTCCCAGAAAGAGCAGTAATTTCAACTCTAACTTAGTTTGTATTCCATGTTTCATTAATAGCCATTATTCAAAGCAAAAATCTTTCACCTTCATTATCAGATTTTCATTTCAATTTTGTTTCATAATACAATGAGGAACTGCTTGGTCATAAACTTTTCTTTTCTACAAAGGTCAAAATATAGTATACTGATGGTGTGAAATCTCTGTAATGTATGACATTTCATACATTACAGAGATTCCATTGATACTGCTGTTTTTTTTTTTTTTTTTCTTTCTTTCTTCCTTCCTTACCACAGATGTTATCTTTTTTTTAATCTGTTAATCTGTTCATGTATATCATAGTCTTTACTTATAGCATCTCGTAAGACTAGCACATCTTGAAAGAAAATTAATAGCTAAAGTTATACTTCAGTCCACTACCTGACCAGCACACCCTTCATCCAAGACACAGTGAAATTCTGTTGAAGTTTTTGCCATGTTAACTTTCAATTTTGAAATATGATCTTTGATTTTCGGTAGTATAGTATCTCAAGTGCCAACAGATTTCATTTCAGACACCTGTAAAATGTTATGCTCTAAAGAACTGGGATGGGAATTTGCTTTTACCTCATATTTTCAACTGTAAATAATACAAATAAGTAAAACCTGTCCCACCATTAAGGTTTACTACAGTTTTGTATCAGAGCAGAGGTCCCCAACCTTTTTGTCCCTAAGAGCATATTTTAGAACATCTGTTAAACAACAGGCACCATTTACTTCTTCAAGGTGAATTTATAGTTGAATAGAGTTAATAGTACATGAACATTAAAAAAAAAAAAAAGAGAGAGAGAGAGAGAGAGAGATCAGTTGCTTTTCACTTTGTGCTGGTATCTGTGTTGGACGCAATTTCTGTTTCTTTAAAAGTGAGAAAACTTTAACATAGATTTTTATTTAAAACTAAAAAAAAAAAACATTTTTATTGTGATCGCACAGTGGCAGGGACACATTAAATGATCGGCGGGTGCCAATATTGCCCGCGGGCATAGTGTTAGGAAACCCTGAAATAGAGAATATGAAGTGGTTCTTTCAAATATGGTTGAACAATTTGTGCCAGTGATAAATCTAGAACCCAGATGGTTTAGCGTCAAGCAGACTTACTCTGGAAGATATGACACAACTTATGAATACTACATAAGAAAAAGCAAAGTGAAAATTCAGAAAAAATAATAAGCAGTATGTTAAACTACACAATTCTTTGTTCAACTAATACATAACATTCATAAACTGCAAGATATTTAACATCTGTGTGGGTTGAATTTTTGATAAAATGTAATCAGCTTGATTCTTTATTTATTTTTCTGTTCCATAAAATAGTAATAATGTAATTGTGTATTGAAAAAGGAAATGTTAAATTCCTTTGTTAATGATTTTGTTCAAGTAGAAATATATCACAACCTGCAAAACCACACTATAATGCTTAAAATTAAGAGAATTTTTTTATAAACTGAATTCTGAAGCATAATTTAATAAAATATCAATGATAAATACAGGAAATTTTATTTGTATTGATTTTAAAATATGATGATTTTTAAAATTTGATTTTAATAAAAAAATGTAAACATTGTAATCGACATTGGAAATTTTAGGGAAAATTGCTGTAAATATCTGTTATGGGAGACATCATCCTCAGAACTGGATGGTTTATGGAATAAATGGAGCTGAAATAGTTTTTAATCCATCAGCTACTATTGATGAATTAAGGTATGCAAGTTTCTACAGTTCTTTCACTCCCTTTCTTATGTTCATACTGTATAATAAGTTATGATGCTTTTCAGAGCAGTTTGTAATTAGGTGCACTTAAAATATGATCCATCATTACTTTCATAACAGAAATAAAACTGTTTCTGTTATTCAGGTAATGATGGTTTGCATTGTTACTTCCATATATATATCAGTGCTTAGCTTTACAGCTTATGTCATGTTAAAAATCAGTTATGTGTTACAATTCATTTTTCACAAGTTATTTTTTCTGTATACAAACATATATATGTATGCACTGACGAGCCAAAATATTACGGCCAGCCACACATTTTTAATGAACTCATTTGGATGACATGGGGTCACATGATTAAGTGGGAATGGTATTTAACCCTTACTGGAGGAGGTAAGGTTTGCATTTACTTTGACAAGGTGATTGGAAAGGCTGCTGATCTAAGCGAATTGGATAGAGGATAGATTGTAATGGCATGAAGACAATATCTCCAAAACTGCATAACTGGTAGGTTGTTTACTATCTGTCGTTGTTAGTATTTATGCAAAGTGGATAAATGATGATGAAACCAGTAGTAAATGCCAGGGTGTTGGACATCCACATGTCATGAAAGAAAAAGGATGTTGCAGACTGTCCTCCTTGGCACAGCAAAATTGGTGCCAGATAGTGGCTCAGCTGGCAGCCCAATACAATTCAGGTCCAAGTGCAAGTATTTCTGAACACACAGTTCAGTGGATGCTGTTGGATATAGGACTGTTCAGCGGACTTCCCACTCATTTACCTGTGTTGACTAAATGTCATTGTCAACTACACTTTATAGTGGGCTTGGAACTATTAACAGTTGGCTGGTCGGATGAACCACGATTTCTCATTCATTACATCAATGGTAATACTGGGGTACGCTGTCTTCCAGATGAATAGTTGCCCCTCCCCATGTTGTGGTAGAACAGATCATTAAAGCTGTGGACTGTCTGAACATAATTATCCATCAGTTGCACCTTTACATGGCATCTGTCTTCTCAACTGGAAATTGAATCTTCCAGCAGGACAATGCCCCCATGTCACAAGGCTCGAATTGTGCTGGAGTGGTTCGAAGAGAACAAGGATGAATTCTAATTAATATTCTGGCCACCTAACTCGCCGGATTTTAACCTAATAGAGCACATTTGAGATGTCATGAAATGAGCTGTGTTTATTTGCTCCATTCTGTTGCATAACTGGAATGCAAGCTGAACTCGATGATGATCTTTAAAAAGTTATAATGAATTTTCATTGAAAGCTGTAATCAGTAGCAATGAACCGTGGAACAAATAAGTTTTCACAGTTGTAACTGAGGTAGTTTTTGAACCATAGTAGAATTAATTTATAACTGAATAAATATACAACTGAGACAGGTTGCATAAATAAGTGTATAATAGAGATTTCTGTGTTATCAAAATGGAAAATTCTTTTAAATTCATTTGGAGAGTCTCATGAGATAGCTTTTGAGAGATGGTTCATCTGGTAAAGAAATCAATCTTCCCTTCTAATTTCCGAAATCTGATATATATGTACAGATTAAATAATTTTATATTATGTAGAATTTTACAAGTTTGCATAAACATGTACATATTTAAACACTTTATCTTTGATATATTGTGTAATATTATTCTCAGAACTGTGATATAGTTGAAGAAAATGATAATAAATTTATTAGAATGAATAAATAATTGTGTATTTGAAATTGCATGCTCTCAGCACTGTTTTTAGCATATATTTTGATAAAAAGTGTTAAGCATTTTACTGTTTTTAATGTATTATGTCCTTGTGTTTGCAAGTAACCTTCTGTAAAAGGTTTGTACTTCTATAACTCTGTGGAGTCAGAAAATCACATAATGTTTAAATACGTCTGTTGTTAAAGCAGCAGTAATGTAAAATAGTAATTTTATTTAATATTTGTGGAATTCAGAGCAAAAATATATATTGTGTGTAAAAGTATCTAAGTATTCTTTTTATCTTTGAAGTGAACCATTGTGGCCAGTTGAAGCAAGATGTGCAGCTATAGCCAATAGTTATTTTACTTGTGCAATCAATAGAGTAGGAACTGTAAGTTATTTTGCTTTTTTTCCCCCTACCTCACAAGAAATTTGACGACCCTCAGACTTAATGTGAATGCATAATTTTTATGTAAAATAATACGATAAGTTTTTCTTGCTTATCAAGTAGCATTATTTTATATGCTGGAAATCTTGGTATTTGAGTGTAATTTTTTTTTTTTTTTTTTTTTTTTTTAATGGAAAGCTAAAACTTCTGAAAAGTTTTCACAAAGATAAGAAAACTGGATTATGTGATGCAAGTGCAGAACTATTTTCTCCCTAGAGTGTAATGTTTGTGATTATTAAATTGCAAATTCTTTTAATCATGCTACTTTATATTTCTGCTTTAAGTCTGGTGTTAATACATATTTTTGAACATTTGAGTTTTTTATGTATATTAGCTTGTTTAATATTCTGTTTAGGTTGTTGTTTTCTGTTGTTTAATATTCTGCATAGAAGCAGAATAATTAGCCAGTTTTTGATAAATTCTTGTTTTATATTTTTAAAAGAGTTTTTGTGTATAATGTATTTTTTGTGTATAATTTTGTGTATTGGATACTGTATGATTAATTTGTTTTGTATTTGAAGGCCTATACATACAGTTTATATATGATCCTCAACCAGTGGGTATTCCCCCTTGGGAGAAATTTCATAGTGTCAGGGGAGGAATGTGGTCAGTTTTATTTGGCTGTTTACTTTTATGCTCTTGTTTAATTCATAAAACACATTAATAAAATAATATAAAGTTTAAAAAATATATATACTGTTGCATTCTATGGGTTTGTAAATTTAGAATGATTGATGACAACATTTGATGAAGAATCAAAACACAATTTATTTGCCAGTATTACACAGGGGAGTTCCAAAGACATGTTTACAGTGATCGAAAAACTACGATAAACACACTAAAACGATCAGCAACACAGCTGAAACAATCGGCCTTCAGGCTACAATGGTTAAGATAGCTTTACAAAAAAAAAAAAAAAAAAGCAGCAAAATGCACCTTCCAACTCGGTTTAGTCGCTCTCAAGCTAATCTCTGAACTCAAGATACTCTTCACTATGCTTCACAATACACTAGTCTGTATACAGGCAGAGTATTTATAGCTTTTGACCTGCATTCGAAAACATTCTTGGGAACACCAGTAAGAATTCATTCTAGAATGTTTCCTCTCTATGGCATATCTCCAATTTTGTCGCCAAATGAGCAATTTAGTGCCAACTCTGGCAACCCTAACCCCACTTTGTGTGGAAGCTATCCTATGGCAGCCAGGCATTTCATAACAATATATTTTCTGAATTTAGTATAGGATAGAGAACAGTTGTGAAAGTGGTGAATGGAGAGAGAAAAAAAAAAAAAAAAAAAGGTTTAAAACCACTTCATCAGACCTTATTGTTTGCATCACAGTTTGCTGCAAGTGCATGAGGCTATATAGTTTTGCTCCAGGCTTCTTGATGTGAGTTGCCTTAATATCTTACCCAGCCAGTCAGAATTTGGAATCATTCGAGATAGTGACTGGTGATTATTTTACACGAATATATAAATAAAACACAGAAATGAGAATTTGGTCTTTATTACATAGGTCATGTGGCTTATATTCCAGATAGTGTGATTAAGAGTGACTGTCACCCAGTCAGGTTTATACAAATGTGCTCTCTAAAATGTATATAATAGAATTCATATGGCAGTTATTTATTGGTAAATTGGAGGCAGTACATGGTAAGACCATAAAGTTGTGAGATATGAACTGGCAGCTTCTTCAGGATGACAGTAACCCAATTCACTCATTCAGGAATTTTGGGCTGAATATAAAATCTTAAGTTACAATATTAAGTCAAATATATCTTCATGCAACTTACGATGCTTTTAAAGTAAGAATTCCACTGAAGAATTTGATATCAATATAAATACTTTGAATCTCCCAAGGTACATATTATCAAGGTAATTGAAGTCTAAGTGTAATAAATAAACTCAAAGTTTTCATTGTTTATTTTTTTTAAAAGAAGGCAAAAAGTGATTTGAAAGAATACATAAATTTAGGGCAGTTTTGCATGTTTTGATCTGACCTCATATATCTCATGATCTGACCCACTAGACCTATGATTATTAATTTATATTTTTTTATTTTAACCATTTTTATAATCTGATTATATTTTGAGGCAAATCTCTTTTTTTTTTTCTTCCCAAACAGGAAGTTTTCCCAAATGTGTTCACATCAGGCAATGGCAAACCAGGTATATATTTACATAATTAAGAAAGTTCATATTTTATTTTATAATATATTATTAAAATATTAAACTAATGATATTTCTATTTTTCTTTCAGCGCACAAAGATTTTGGACATTTTTATGGGAAGTGAATTTCTTATTAATTCTGTTCTTAAAAATATAACTGTCCAATACTTTAAGTTGCTCAAAATGTTTTATATGAAATATTTGTAAAAATAATGTAGAGATAAATAATAAAATGATCAAAATAATGTAGAGATGCCCTCTGGAGAAGAGGAAAAAAGCATTTTTCAAGATGTTTAGAAATAAATGTCCATTCATAAGTAAAAATTCCAAGTTTTCAAATAATGCACTAATGAAAGGAGATATAAAATATGTGAAAAATCTTGTTTGATTTCCCCCACCCTTTTTGAAGAATAAAATATAGGCAATCTGAACTTTAAAAACAATTTGTGACCAAAGACAAAAAAAAAAAAAAAAAAAAATTTGCATACAGCATAAATGCAGTATAGCCATTTTCTTGTCTTGAAATGTGCTTTAGCATTTAAATTAAAGTAAAATAATATTTTTCAAAATGTTTAAAAAAATGTGTATTCATAAATATTTGTAAAAATTCAAATCTTAAAATAATGCAATGATACAAGTGTTGGAAAGAAGGGATATATGATATGTCAAAACTCCTAATTTTTTTCCTCCCCAAATTTTGAAGAATTAAACATAAGCGGTCTGAAATTAAAAAATAATTCACAATCAGAAACCTAAGAAGAGCTAAATGCCATCTAAATCAGTACAAATGTCTGTTTGGCAATTTGCACTTTTACCCATTTTCTTTTATAACCAGTGTCATACATTTGATACATAGTCCACTGTTTCATCTTATTGTTAATTGCAAAATATGTATTTCTTATGTTAAATTTATGTACTGCTCTAAATATTTGTTTTGCCGTTCTCTCCAAAATACTTTAAATAATGTAATCTTTAAAACTGGTTTCAATGAAAATAAATTTAAACTCATTTTCTTTTATTTAAATATTGCTGCATTTCGAGACTTATTGTTCAGCTATTAAAAAAAATGGAAATCTGATCACTCATTGACTATGTTCCAGTGCTAACTGTGAAATCCCATGTAATGCAGAAAGTGTAATCTACTTCATGTAATAGTGCCCTTGTAATGCATTGTGGCATTAGTTACTTGTAAGCATTAGTTACTTAATATATAATTTAAAATAAAATTGAAGGATAAGTAGAGGCCATAATTAAGTATTAATTATGTAATATATAAAAGTTAAAAGTGTAACTGGAATCAGAACTGCCCTGTAATTTGCAATTTTACTACTTTGTGCTGGTATTTTATTGCTTATACTCTAAGCATGAATTTTTCTGTTACAAGCCACTTCTTTCAAGTTCTACTGAAAGGGTGTTTCAAATTTTTAAACAGATTGTCTTTCATCTAGTTTGACATCAGATGTAATTGCTTGGGACAAGATAAGTACTTGCATCTGTACTTATTTATCTGTACTTTAAAGATAATAGCCTAAAAATTGGATAAATCAAAAAATTATTAAAATCTTAGCTGTCTTAAGCACTTATACAGTCATGTGAAAAATTAAGAGAATTTGCAAATTATGTCTGTTTTTATGAAAAGCATTGAACAAAGATAGTAATTATGCAAATATTCAAAGTCATAAGCATACATGTGTGTGTCTGTGGGGCTGTGATTTCAAAGACACAATTTGTCCTGAGTTGCTGTTAATGGATGACGACATTTGTCCACATGGAGCTTAGCTGCTAGATGGTCATCTGGAAAGTGAGGATACTCACCACATGGATTAGCCAGCTAGATCTCCTGATCTCAGACCTATACAGCATGTCTGGAACTCTCTTGGGAGGGCAATTTCATGTCACCATCCCCCTTCAAGAACCATTCAGGAATTGAAAACTGCCTTGCTGCAGGAGTGGAATAGGAACCCTCTCAGTTGCCTCCTGTACAGTATGCCATCATGCTGTGTGACCTAGCTGGCTGTGAGAGGGGAGCATACTCCATCTTAGACTTATTTTTACTTCGATGTGATAACATGGATTTTGGACATTACTCTATATTATTAACATGCACTATGAACATTACTTCATAATCATGGGTACATAAAATGACTTTTGAGTGGTCTCTTTCTCTGTTATAAATGTATATGCATACTAAATTTCATTAAAATTTGTCCATTAGTTTTTCAGAAATATGGCATAATGTGCAAATTCTCTTAATTTTGTATGGAACTGAATTTATTATTTTTAACTTACACAAGCAGTACTTTACTTGTAGCTAATATCTTTATTGCATAATTAATTTAGTTGAATCAGTGTAATTCTTTTATTTATTGTGTTCTAGCTATGCTTGAAATGTTTGCAGAACTTTTATAGTTTGCAATAGCTTTTTATTATAATAATACACTTTAGTACATTTACGTCTGTTGTCATTGAAAAACGTGTGAAATGTGACATTTTACATACACTTTAGTACGTTTATGTCTGCTGTCATTGAAAAACTTGTGAAATGTGACATTTTACATAACATAGATGTTCAGGATAATAATTTTGGATATACTAAAATCATTGCCACCTATGAATGAAAACAAGCCTTGTTTTCATTTAAATGCATCCAGTTACTTTCAGTTATACAGAGAAGAGAAATGGTATGCATTCCTGTTTTCTGTAATTCATGATAGGTTCATGTAAAATATAAGAATTTTCTGAGTATTCGTATTTTTTGTCATTACAATGTAACTTACTCTTGATAACTAAACCATTTAGTCCTTCCTTCACATTTCAGTGCCGCTGCAATTTCCTTAATAAATATATTACTTGGGATTTATTTTAATTTATATGCCTACCTGGGGTTAAATATCCAAAACAGCTAAATAATAATTCTTTACTATAAAATTATCTGTTTGAGATCATCAAGAGTTCTTGAAATGAGTACATATACGTTGTTGCTAATATTTATTTGTAACTGTTATGAAAAGACATTTAAAGTACTTAAATATCTTAATTTTTGCATCAGAGTACTAAGATATGAGAATTTAATACTTAAGTTGCCACTTTACAGGTTCAAGCTATATAGCAGGTCCTGATGGAAGCAGAACTCCGGTAAATTTAGTTTTTTTTTGTTTTTGGTAAACCTTCATTCTTAAAACACGCAATTCAAAATTTCTTTTTTGTAAATTGGATTTTTAAAACATTGATAGAATCTTATTTAGAAATTCTGAAATTTTAGGGCCTTTCAAGATTGAAGGATGGATTATTAGTGGCTGAAATGGATTTGAACTTATGTCGTCAAATGAAAGATAAATGGGGATTTAAGGTGAGATTAAAAATAGTTTATATTTTATCATATTAGATTAGATTGTTTAATAATGGCATAGCACAATAGGGCTATTTAGGGGAAGGGATCTCTTTGTGGAGGATCTTTTAAGAGAAAGTGGCTTGAATTCATATTTAACCCATTGGGTACATTTGACGTCTGAGAAACATTAACTTTCCCCTCTAGGAGTGGATGACGTGTCTAAGACGTCAAACCAAAAATTAAACTCTTGGGTACATTTGATGTTTGAGAGACATCATTCACTTGTTTTCAATAGGAGCGGATGACGTGTCTAAAATGTTATTTGAGGTTAGGCACAATTCTGTTCATTTCATTGTAGCTTGTATCAGTCATAATAGAAGAGGCGATTACAGTATTTCGGTGAACATTATTTGTGATACACTGCCCCATTATGTCAGAAACAAGGAATATATTTTATGGTAGTGATAGTGAAAGTGACTTTGAGAAATCTAAAGAAGAATTGTTTAGTGATTCTGCAATTGACAATTACAATGAAATACAAAGCTAAGGTGATGAAGACAATATTGAACTAGAAAATGATGACAATTGTAATATAATATCAAGGTTTCGAAGACGCAAAAGACGTCTATCAAGCAGTGATAGCGAATCTTCTCGTGAATGAGTATCAGAGGAATGGATTTGGGAAGAAGAAAGTGTAGCCGATGTAAAAAGTTTTTCTGAAATATCTGGAATTAATCCTTTGAGCCTGCATAGACTAGGTGGTAATGCTACGCCTTTAGATGTTTTGAAAGAAGTCTTGAATGAAGATTTTTGGGACACTATAGTAGAAGAGACAAATAGATGTGCCAGACAAGTGATAGAAAAAGAAGGTTGTGTAACAAAAAAAAAAAAAAAAAACTTCCCATAAGTTCTGATGAAATGAAAGCTTATATTGCATTATGCATCTTGATGTCGCAAATGAAGAAGCCAAAAATGCATATGTATTGGTCAAAAAAATAAATGCAATAAGTACTCCAATTTTTGCCAGCATTATGCCACGCGATAGGTTTTTTTGATATTTTAAGCTATCTACATTTTACGAATAATGAAAAGGAAAATAAATATGACAGAATAAGAAAGATTAGAAATATAGTGGATTACCTAAATAATAAATTTTGTTACCTTTATACTCCTGATAGTGAAGTAGCTATTGATGAATCACAACCAAAAATTATATCCATTCCATGTGCAAATATTTTTTCAAATAAATCTGTACCCAAGGGGTTAAGTTAAAAATAATGAAAACAGTATCGACCAACTCGGTAGAAGTATTAGCGATCAGATGCATTGATGAGCCATTGTCCTATTCAATGGTTATGTTATGGAATGTAAAAAAAAAAAAGTCTGATGTGCTCCAAACATGTGGCTACAATTTTTGGGATTGGCCCACCAGCGGCCGAGCGGTAAAGTTGCTGAACACTGGTAGTTTGGTCCAAGGTTCAAATCCTGCGAGCGAGCTGGTTGCTAGGGCGTTTTCGTGGTTTTCCCAATGTGTAACGTGTATACAAGCCGAGCCAATTTCCCTTAGAAAGTCCTCCACGAAGGCATCCCTTCCCTTAGGCAAATAGCCCTAGTGTGCTTTGCCATAATTAAATAAACCAAAACCAAACTAAACATGTGGCTACAGTTTTCGGGAGAAAAACTCAAATGGCTGGAGCTTTTGGGAAGAAAAACTTTAGGTGTTGAATGAGTCTCTTGCTGTGTTATGACAACAAAACATGCACTCACCTTGCTGAGCGGTGGTGAACCAGTTTCTTTTTTGCCAATAACGTGATGTACTTATCTCCTCCATGCATTGTATATCTAATATGATCTCCTCTGTGATGCTGACTACATGTTCCAGTTGTTTTAAATGCTTTCCAAATCCATGAAACAATGCTATAGGTGATGTTAAACTGCCTGGCAACATATGTTACTTTCTGCCCTTCTTTGATCTTTCCAATGATACATCCACATATAAAATCATTTTAGTGATGACGGGATAACATATTGAAACTTTCCAGATCATTAATTTATTCTTTCATTAAAACTTTCACTTGGTACAACTGCTTTCACGTAAAATTCCTTAAATCTTTCAGTGCTGTCATGATGAACAGATGAGGAAATGAAAATTTACATATTCACATCTCTACTTATATCCTGCACTTGTTCTAATTTTACACATTTTGGGATTGCTATCAATGATAGTGTTATCCATTCTTAGCAATTGTGGAGTAATGTAAATCTTAATAGTTATAATTAAATTAGTGGTAACTACATTGTAATTAATATATTATTGCCAATATTAATAGCCTCTAAATTTAATACAGTATCTGAAAATAAACAGCCATGTTCCAAGATCTCATTACCAGTTCTAGGAAAAAAGCCCACAGGAATAATGCTCATAGGTATAAATGCTTACAGGAAAAAAGCCTACACAGTAAAAAGTCCACATGGGAAAATGCTCACTTAGAAATATACTCACATAGAAATATCCTTACATTAATCAATAATTAATCGATCTGAACATAGATCATTTGAAAAAATTATTGGACAAATGCTCACATTAACCTTTTCAGAGGCGGTATATGAAAGAATGAAAATTATAGTAAAATTTTGCATGTACTGTAATATTTTATACCATTGCCCCTGTACAACATTTTTATTCTTGTAACTGCCAATAGTTATTTTTTTTAACTCTATTCTTGCATACTTTGATGCTTATCTATAGGGATTGATGTTTGGATGTAGTTATTTAAGTCTGGAACCAAAAAAGTTCTAGAAGACCACAGTTTCCAGTCGAAGTGTAGAATTATTATGAAGCAGCTTCCAAAAAATCTAAAACCATAAATCGCTACGGAAGCTTTATTAAGGAACTAAATTCATTATTTAATTGTAGCCATCCCAGTATGTGGTTTTGAGAGGGATTGAAAAAAGATTTAGCCTGTTAACGTTTATTATTAGCTATTGTGAATGCAGGGTGCACTGAAGTTAAAAAAAAAAAGAATATGAAAACTTACATTTAGTTATCACGAATCATGTAAGAAACTATGATGAAATCGATGATAAAATTAGATATTTACACATATTAGCTTAATATTCAGTAATTTTGTGTATTTATAACTTTTTGAAATATATATTTATAATTTATATATAAAGGTATTTTACATAATTTAAATAAAATAATTATTTACATTTCTTCTAAATGTTAATATTATAAAATGTGTAACTTATATTTACTATTTTATTTTTTTAACAATCAAAACTGTAATAATTTTTTACTGTATATTCTGTTTCTTTTTCTTCCTTTCTCCTCTTCTTTTCCTAATTCAAATCAGTTTATTTGTTTATATTATATAGCAACTGAATCTACACATAAGTTATGCAGTTTTTGATATATATATACACCATAGATGTTTTTGTAATTTAAATAATTTTTCTTTGAAAAATTCAAGTAGGTGTACGATGTTCAAATCGATTAATTATTGATTGATTAATATAAGGATTTTCTACGTATTTTATTTATCAGTGGGCTTATTTCCATGTGAGCATATTTCTAAGTGAGCATTTTTCCATGTGAGCATATTTCTAAGTGAGCATTTTTTCATGTCAGCATATTTCTAAGTGAGCATTTTTCCAAGTGAGCATATTTCTAAGTGAGCATTATTCTTGTGGGCTTTTTTCTGGTCACCCTCTTTACCATCTTGCAGCAATACTACTTTACAGAAATAGTAAAAAATTTTTTGGACTTGTAATGAGGATATATATAAATAAAATAATAATTGTTGACTACTTTTAGCACATGTGAAATATCTGAAAATTGTGAATCAGAATCTCAAAATATGCCTTTGTACAGATAAGGCATATTCCAGATGTTTAAGAAAAATCAGTTATAACTTTTCTTATAACTATTGCTAAACCTTTAATCAAAATTATTTTTCTGGAAACATTTTTGCAATTTGTTTTTAGTGTGACGCTGATGACACTAAATTTAAATGCATTTCTTTAGTCAAAAAAAAAAAAAAAGTACTAAGCTACAGTTGCTTCTATTTGCAAAGTAATAAATAAGATATTAATTTCTATATATATTTATTTGCATTCTAATATTCAGTATCTTATTTATTTGACTTTATCAACCATCTTACTCTTCTTATTATTTTAGATGACACAGCGGCTCAACATATATGCTGATGCATTTTACTGGGCAAGCCAGCCTGAATTTATACCTCAGGTTAATTATATACATAATTAACTACCTTTGTCAGAGCTGAGAAAATCCATCACATAAAAAGGGCATATTTTTACCAGAATTTTGTTCTTGAATCCTCTTTCACTGTTATTAAGCAGATAGTTTATTATGTTTTTATATCTATTTCTTTTTAATCATGTCATAGAATTATTTGGAATTATATTACTGTTATGCTTTGTGCAATAAAATCTTTGCATATAAATTGTATTTGTTATAAACTGCATCATTTTAAACACAAATTCAAACCTTCACCCCATTTCATTTTAATATCTTTTCATTATCCCATGCAACAGTTTACATAATAATGTGCATGTTTATGTGAATTTTTATATAATTTATTAACCCAGGTAACATGAAATTTACAAAGGATTTTATCCAAAATACATAAAATAATATACAAAAGGTGTTATATTATTGTTAAGCAATTACAGAACACTAACTTTATATGTACATACTTTTTTTTTTAAACAAGATATTAAGAAAATACAGAAAAAATATTTTCAAAAAGCAAATAGGTTGAAAATTAAACTAATAAAAACTACGAGCTGTGTTTAACCACAATGCCAATGATTTGCAAATTTCAGAGTGCCTACGGTTCAAAACCATTTACCTCCACATCAGAATTACTAAAAGTGAGCAGAAATTGGAAAAATTTGGCATAAGTGATTTACTTGATGCTCAATAGAGGGAGCCACAGGCTCGAGAAAGTTTAGGGATAGAGATGAAAATATAAAAACTTAAGTATCATAATTTTTTTTTTTTATATATAAGTTTTTAGGTTTTTGGCGTGTCTTGCCCTTTTAGATGGCGGATAGATGCCGAACTCTCGGCCAATCACGGCTCTCGGTCTCTTCTGTGAGCTGCGAATAGCAGGATCGTATGCTGGAATCTGCTGAAGTGCTCGGTTATCAATCTGTTCAATTTTGAGGAATAAATTTCGACTAAGCTTTTTAATATGGTAATCTACAGGTTTAATATTTAGGTCCGAATGAATCACATCTGTACGGACGTACCAGGCTGCATTCAGGGCCATACGTAAGGTCTTACTTTGAAAAGATTGAAGTTTTTTGACATGAGTTTTTGCAGTAGTACCCCAGATTGTACATGCATACATGAAGACAGGTCTTATAATTGATGTATAGAGAAGAATTTTGTTTTTAATTGACAGATGGCTCCTTCGAGCTAAGAGAGGGTAAAGTTGGGCTCTAGCACCTTTTGCTTTATTGAGAACATTTTCAATGTGAAGGTGCCAGAATAATTTTGAATCAAGTACAACTCCTAGGTACTTGTAAGAATTTGACCAGGGAACATAATCGTCGAAAAACTTTAAATTAATGGAAGGGTACAGGAGGGGGCTACGTTTGAATATCATAGCAGCACATTTAGCAACATTAATTTTGATTTTCCAAGTGATGAGCCAGTGCTCAAGGCTGGAGAGATATCTCTGAATGGTGTGTACCAGGTTTTCAAGGCGTTTGTGTTGGGCTAGGATGGCCGTATCATCTGCATAAAGTGCAAGAGTGATACTTGGTGATTTTGGTATGTCATTTATGAAAATGTTGAACAAAATTGGGCCTAAAAGTGACCCTTGGGGGGACGCCGCTTAGTATTGGACGGGGAGCCGAAATGAAAGAATTAACTCGTACAGAAAAAGATCTATTAGTGAGGTACGAATTAATTATATGAATTAAATGGGCCGAAACGTCAAGTCGTATGAGCTTGATAATGATTCTTATATGCCAAGTCCTATCAAATGCTTTGGCTATATCAAGAAATAAAGCGCCAGTAAGCATATTGTTACAAAACCCTTCGTGAATGAACTCCACTGTCCTCAGCAGCTGGTGCGTGGTGCGGTGTTTTGCTCGAAATCCAAATTGTTCATCAATCAGAACGTTGTGATTTCGGGGAAAATCATTCAGGCATTTAAGTAACACAAATTCGTATATCTTAGATAACGAAGATAGGAGGCTGATAGGTCTATAATTTTGAGGATTTGAAAGGCTTTGGCCTGGTTTTGGAATAGGCACAATGAGTGCTTGTTTCCAGCTTTGAGGAAAATAGCAATGCTGTATCATAAAATTTATAAGCATTACTAGGAAAAATAGATAACTGGTGGGTAAATTTTTAATCATACGATTAGAAATAGAGTCCATACCAGGGGCTTTTTTGGGTTTGAGCTTGGTAATGTATTCACTTACCTCGGTCATGGATGTGTATTGTATTTCTCTCGCAAAAGGCGAGGAGAGGAAACGTTCAACATCTTGTGGGAAAGAATTTGCGTTGTTCGCAAAAATTCCTTCATTATGTGGTGTAAATTGAGTTTGAAGAGAATCCGCAATTAATTCGGATTTCTCAGCGTCTGTGTGAGCCACCGCTGCGTCTGTAGCTAAGAACCAAAGAATCTCTAGGGGCTTCTTTGCTAAGAACGGAATGTGAGATTTGTGTTTGCGTAGGCGGGCTGATGCGCGCCAAAGACTGTTATCATTGGTCGTTAGGGACTGAATGTAATTCGTGTATTGTGATTGGAAGAACTGGTCACATGATGCCTTGATCTCATTTTGGAGAGTACGGAGTTGAATTTTTAAGCCAGGATTTCTATTTCTTTGCCAAAGTCTCCGTACTTTATTCTTTTCTTTAATTTTGAGTTTAATTTCTTGAGGTATTTTACGAAAATTGGGTCTGAGGGTGGGTTTTGATACTTCCTTATAAGTATCAGTTAGGGTGTTCGTTAATTAATCTACTGCCTTGTCTATATCATGGCTGGATTTAATTTCGAGGGAGGGTAAGCTTTTAGAATTTAGTTTAAAACGAAAATTGTCCCAATTTGTTGAGACGAGTGCCAGAAAATTTTGAGTAAAAATAGTACAGCTAAGGTCGATGATTACGGGGTTGTGATCTGATGATAAACAATTTTCAACAGTCACTTGGTATCCAAAAGGGATGTTTCTAAAGAGTGCCAAGTCAATAAAAGAGGGGGCACCCCGTGAACCATATCTAGTGGTGGAATCCAGCGCTATGATTTTAATTTGGACGCACTGAGCCCATTTTAGGAGACCACGACCAGCAGGGTTTGATCTATGACAACGCCAATGCTGATGGTGACAATTTAAATCACCAGCTATGATAAGATTATTTGAAAAATTGAGCAGTTTATTAAAATCTACCACAGGAAAATTTCCACCTGGTGGGAGATAGGCAGAGATCATAACTAGGGATGGTGAATTTTGAATAAAAATTTCGATAATTGTTGCTTCAAGTTTGCTCATATTTGGTGTGTCAATTCTGCGATGTGGGATTGAATTTTTTATGTAAATACAAGTGCCACCATGATAAACATCACGTGTATTTGAAGCTTGTCTGTCATTTTTATATAGTGCATAATTTACAAGCTTGGGAGCTCTCCCTGGCTGGAGTTTGGTCTCTTGGACAAATATGATATCAAAATCCTTCTCTTCTACATAGTCTCTAAACTCATGAAATTTGGAAAGAATGCCATTTGCATTCCAGGTGCATAGTTTAAGATTTTTCAACCCTTTCAAAGTATTGAATTTTAATGAATGTGGGAATCAGAGAATTGGAGAGTAATATAACTCAAAAATGTAGTAAGCCGCGTCAGCACCAGATGGAGCCACTCTGAGCTGCGATAAGGCGTTTTTGAATGCCAAAAGTAATTTGCTCTGGTCAATACCAGGCTGATTAGAAATTTGGATTATAGTCAAAAGAATTTCGGTACAATTTAGTGTCGAATTAGCTCCTAAGGGGACCGATAAATTTGGAATAATTTGTGGTGCTGCCTGTTGCATACCCGTAAGGGCAGCAGAGTATGAAACTCCAGGGCGAGTATTATTTGCACTGAAGTGTGTGCAGCCGGCAGTGTTGGGAATGTATTTTGTTGTAGATTAATTTTGTTTGTGTTGTCAATGGTCTGACTGGGCTTGGTACTTGGTTTTGGTGGCTGACGATTCTTTGATCCTGGAAATCTCGGGCAGGATCTCCAGTTGGCTGCATGGCTCCCGGAACAGTTGGCACATTTATTTGGCTCTTCGAAGGGCTTGGTGCAGTCTTTCGCCTGATGCGGGCCAGCGCATCTTACACATCGTTAGGGTAGAGTACAAACTTCAGAAGAATGAAAGAATCCCTGGCAACGCCAGCATTGCGAGGGTCCTTTCTGGCCTTTGAAATGTTCCATTGCCACTTCTGTTCCTAGGAGTTCAGTGAATGAGTAGATATCTGAAGCTTTTAGACTGTTGTGTATTTGCAGATAGAATAGAGGCATAGGCATCTTGGTTTTGAATTTTTTAAGTTGAGAGATCTTGTGGATTTTATAACCAAGTACTTCAACCGCAGTCTGCACAACGTTGATGGGTGTGTTGGAGGGTAATCCCCTAATGACCACTTTGAGTGGTCTGTCCGATTTTAGTGTATGTGATTTAAATTGAATGTTGTTTTCAGTAAGAAATCTAACGACTGTCCTGTAATCTGATTCGTTAGTGGTGTTGAGGCGTAGAAATTCAATGTCTTGTTTGGATTGGACAGTCGGTGCGTGTCTGCGTAACTGATTTAGTAAAAAGAACCAATCAGCACGCGGTTTAATGAATATGGGTGGTGGTGTTTGAATTTTAGGTGTTGTATTTTCAGCCAGCTGCTGCGTTATATTTTCTGTATTTTCTGAAACATTTTGAATGTTTGTGCAAGAATTTGTGATTGGAATGTTGTTAGTATTATCATTAGTACTGGGTAGTTTCTTTGCAATCAAGTGTTTGGGGGGGGGACTGCAAAGCCGTCACTGTCGACAGGTCTGGTTCTCTTTTTGGTGTCAGGCTTAGAATTTTCTTTGGGTGGGTCTGAGGATGAGGGTGAGTTAGATTTAGGATTTTTGGTTTCAGGGTCAGATGCTATTGTAGTTTTTTGAAATTCTCTAATGAATTCTTCCTCAGTTGCAGGTAGGGTGAAAAGATTAATATTGAGTTTGGTGCAGAGTATATGTAAAGAAAATAGAATTTTCTCACCCTCATCCTGAAGTTGCTTCATCATCAATTCTTTGTTGGGAGTTTCTGATCGCTGAAGTCGTTGTATATCAAACAGTAGATCTGTGTGCCTGGTCTTCAGTGCGTAAATCTGTAGAGCGCTTTTAGAGAGTTCGAGAGCAGAAGGAGAGGCTGGAGGAGTTGAGTGCGTGTCCATGTCCGTTTGAACTTGTAGTGGTTGAGAAGTTGAGAGATTGCCTGCTGGCGGCGCCGTATTCAAGGTTTCCATTTTTCCATTGCGGAGCTCAGAGCTCGCACGTCTGTCGCTCTTGGCGTCCATGACGCGAATCCAATGTTTAACCACAGAAGTCAAGGCATTGCTTGACTTACGAAAAAGTTTGTAGAGCTAGGCCATACATGACCTAGGAATATATATCCAACTTGCAGAGATATTCGTACAGTATGGGAAAATATGAGGATTGTATTCAGGATCGTCAATTAATCTTATTTTCTCTTTTAGCAAGTGTTGTGAAGGAAAAAGTTAAAATTTTAAGAATGTATCTCAGACTCTGCTATTTAACATCAAATTAGAAGTCATGTTTACAAATTTAAAAAGCCAGTTTTAATAAGACATGTTAACTATGAGAATTAAGTGCATAAAATGGTCGCATGCTATTTTAAGATTATTAATAAAAATATTTTCTCAACAGCAAAAATACTTTTATTTTAATGACATGAAAAATTTGATATTATATGGCAAGATTTATTCGTATTCAAATTACAAATGAAATGAAGATTTAGTACATCTGAAATACTTCCAAGTACACCAGCAACATATTTTAATATTCACAAAAAATCTAAAATGATTTAAATCTTAAATATTTAAAATATCATGAAGAGTTATAACTTCTGGAATTTACAGAACATGTTTACAGCAAAAGTTTAACGAACATTTTCTTGGTTAAGCACAGTTACATGCCATTAAGTACTTCAGAGAATTCATAAAATTCTCACACATCTTAAATAAAAAATTAAGCATAAGCAAGCTTAGAAATTCCTTCAGCTGTTAAAAGTGTTTTTTATACATAACATTTCTCACAAGTTTATTAGAAAAATTATTTTGTTTGATACTGCATCCCTATTGTACAGAAAGGTCTGCTACTGCAGAAATAAAGAATACATATAAAAGTCTTGAAAATGCTGTTATTTTTTTCATGAAATTTAATATGCAATACTGTCCAAAAAACAAGGCAACAGCTGCAAATACCTTTTCCCTCTATGTTCTTAATTGAGCTAACTGCTTTTCCAATTCTTCATCTGTGGGGAATTTTATTTTGCTGCTTTCACCTAGTTCACCTCTATGAGCAGAAGGAGCTTCAGCCATCTAAACAAAATTAAAATATTGATTTGATTTTATTGTTGATACAATAACCAATAAAAATTATATATCCTATTTTGTATTAGCATTTCCAGCTAACTGAAATAACAAGAACCTGGATCATAATAGAAATTATATCATTGCTATCCTGTAAGACATACTGTCTACACTGCTACCAGCTGAGTCTCAGTTCTGAAAATGGTAAGGTCTTAGTCAAGACCGCAGCAAACCATTAAGAGCTTACATATAATTCATTTCGTGCCATGCCAGGAAATTTATAAAATATTTTAATTTATCAAATTTTGTGTAAATATATATTACTTAATTACTTTTATTTTGAAATTTTTTTTCTTTTGCAATTCATCCAGCACATGGCTTTGTTGATAGTTTTTTTCAGCTACTCCTTGATATGGAGTTATCAACCTTATTTATTATTTGTTGTTAATAATTATTTTTTTTTATTTCTCTATTTGATTTTATTTCACTTTTGCTTTTTCAGCATCAGCGATGCTTATTAGTTTTGTAAGTCACTTTTTGTCTGTATGACTTTAGTGTCTGATTCGTTTTTCAAACTTGCTATCATGCTCAATTTATTTTAAAAAATGAATGATGAATCAGCAAGTGTGTTTTTTGAATTGAGATACAACAACAGCACCTAGAGTCGCTTAGTTTTTCATACATGTAGTCTCCTATCTGAACATGGGCATCTTGAAGACCAAATTTTGAATTTGCTTTTTTATTTCATATGTTGTACAAATTTAATGAATTTTTGATTAACAAACTGGGTGACTTAAGAGCTAGAAGTGCCAACACTGTTCGAAATAAAACATTTTTATTCTCAGCATGTTACTGTTGCCATTTGGCAAAACATAAGATATTTATTTTTCTATTTTATCATGTATTTGAAAGCAATGTGTTGCCACTGCCTTGAATAGATATACTTATTATCACCCCACTTTAGTGTGTTGCCATTAAGATATAAGATATTTAACTTTCAAATTTAATCTTTTCATTACTGAGTAGCACACCAAGTGATTGAAAAGCAATAAACAGTCAATTCTTAAAATATTTATTTTTTGATTGTTTACGTTTTCTCTTAAGTGGTTAAGCAGCTAGTTTTCAAAGAAATAATATAGCAAATGTGAAAAAATAAGTGACAACCGGTTACACTCTATTAGGAATTCTAAAGATATGCTGTTTCTAAACATTTTGTGATTTTGCTCTTGAATTTTATGTGCTGTAACTGCAAAGAACATCATATTTGGTAAACGATGTTCAACATGCAAGAAAAACTTTTTTAAGTCATCTTACTAAGAAAACTGAGCATTGATATGATGAACTGAGAGAAGACAAACAAATGAAAAATGTATGCCAACACTTAATGCTATATTAGGAATTGTAAACATATGCTGCTTTTAAAACATTCGTGATTTTCCTGTTGAATTTTATGTTCAAATAAAATGATGTTACAAACAAAAAAGTGTTAGCAGGAGTGAGTCCAAAGGCAGATTGGCAACCAACGATGCTCAGTGAGAGCATAAAAAATTAAAAAATCGTATTTAATCCTCTGGTGCAATGTTAAAAATCAGAATTCTTTCAGATTCTTCCTTTATTTTTGCTTCAAATTGTTTTTAATTTGTGCCTTCCTGTTAGACAGCTTACCACTGTTGGTTGATATTAAATTCTATATATTTTACCTCTCTTTATATATATATATATATATATATATTTGATATAGTATTTAAAGAACTTGGCAGTCGAGGCAGTTTTAATTCCATTTTTATTTCCAATTGATATTTGTGGCCACAATCACTTGGCACTCTAGTCGTGCCTTTCCACTGAAGATTTACATTTTTGATATTGTTGGGATAGAAAGCAAGCCAGCGAAATTACATCTTAGCACAGTAGAGAGCGAAAGCTGAAGTGCGTAGTTATGAAAGATGGAGGCACGCGAAGAGAAAAGTTTTGGTTTACAAGGACAGTTTCTGTTCCCAATGATTACGTCATCAGAGCTGTGCCGATCATAGGGTGATCTAGAAATGACGCAATGCAGAGAAGTTATTACGATTTTAGAATAGAGAGGAAGAATTAATGTTTATAGTTTAAACTATAATTTTGATTCATATATTTTTTATCTTACATATATTTCAGATTTTCTCACCAAAGTTGAAATGAAAACTATAGAATTCGCAGCACATTAAATAATTTAGTTCCTGAGCTAGATTCACACGAATGGAATAATTTTTGAGCTGTTGAAAAGGCGGAAGTGCGTAGTTATGAAAGATGGAGGCACGCGAAGAGAAAAGTTTTGGTTTACAAGGACAGTTTCTGTTCCCAATGATTACGTCATCAGAGCTGCGCCGATCATAGGGTGATCTAGAAATGACGCAATGCAGAGAAGTTATTACGATTTTAGAATAGAGAGGAAGAATTAATGTTTATAGTTTAAACTATAATTTTGATTCATATATTTTTTATCTTACATATAGTCGACAAGCCGGTAAGGATAGTTTCCTGCAGCCTGAAATCTCAATGGAAAATTTAATTCAGCTCTTCAAATCATCGTTTGGTGATAAATCCAAGATAATGTGAAAGAAGTGAATCATCAAATTTGTTTTTTCAGTGTTTAAAAAAATAACAGATCATTCTTCTGCTGTTGTGTTTTGCAAGTGCTTCAAAAAATAATCTCGTGTAGTGTGTATAGATTGAAAGTAATCTCTCGATAAATTGAGAAGTTTGAATGCCTAGTGAAAAGGAAATCATCAGTGAATTACCGTTTAGGAATTAAGCATTACAGCGGGTTCAAGGTTGATTTGAGTTTGTGTTTGCAAGTATGTGCGACAGAAAATTATTTGCACTTCCGCTTTTGAGAAAATCTGAAATTCTTGTTCATTAATTTTTCTAATTTTTCATAAAATGTGTGTGAGCAAATTAAGTAACGAGTTTTAAGCTATTTAAATTATTCATAGGGAAGGATATTAAGATAAGTTTTTATGTTTTTGAAATTTTGTTGAGAATTTTGAATACGAATTTTATAATTATTCTAAAAATAAAGATGTTAAAAATAAGTGAAATTATTACAGATATGTAATATGAAGTTATGGTAAATGCATGTTAAAATTTATGGGTTATTGTGTGTTAAGTGTAGTATGATGAGGGTGTACTGGTTCCTTCAACAGAGGCCTGTAATTACCTCTGTACAGTTGTTCCTTTTACCCTCTTCATGCAAGATAATGTTGGAGGCTCTCATTTTATGAATGCATGTAAATTTTTTATATTATTATTATTTTATTATGGAATGTATTAGTGCAGTTCTCAAAGGCCAGTTACCTTAATGCAAGGAACGGAGGTCTTTTTAAGTAACTGTCTAGGCACCCTGGGCCACTAGTGCAGAGAAAACACTGGTTAGCTCAAGAGCACAGCCCTATTGATGGATATGTTTGTTAAGAAGCATTGCGAGGCTTCCAGTTTGGTAAAATCAGGAATTGTAAATGAAAAATGATAACGGTGAAACCATAATTTCTGAAGCTTACTCCTATTATTATATGGTATTAAAATATAATTTATCAATATGAAAATTAATATCATAAATATTTATGTGCATTACATTTAATTATAAGTAATGATTATGTAAAAGTTTATTTTGTGATATTCTCTAATAACAAGAACCTTCCCTGAAGAATTATGATTATGTGAATTCTCAAACAAAAAGACTTTTGGACTGAAATGCTGAAAAATACAATAGGACTCTAAAAATTAAAAATTTATTTAAAAAAAATTGATATTTATAAATTATACTTTTATAGAATCAAAATTTTATGATTTATTTATTTTTATTTTTTTTACATTTGCTAGTGCTTTAACTCATTCTCTTTAAAAAAGGCTTCTCTGTCGCTACGCCTTTTTCTTTTTGAAGGGGGGAATATGTAAGATAAAAAATATATGAATCAAAATTATAGTTTAAACTATAAACATTAATTCTTCCTCTCTATTCTAAAATCGTAATAACTTCTCTGCATTGCGTCATTTTTAGATCACCCTATGATCGGCGCAGCTCTGATGACGTAATCATTGGGAACAGAAACTGTCCTTGTAAACCAAAACTTTTCTCTTCGCGTGCCTCCATCTTTCATAACTACGCACTTCAGCTTTTGCTCTCTACTGTGCTAAGATGTAATTTCGCTGGCTTGCTTTCTATCCCAACAATATAAAAAATGTAAATCTTCAGTGGAAAGGCACGACTAGAGTGCCAAGTGATTGTGGCCACAAATATCAATTGGAAATAAAAATGGAATTAAAATCGCTTCTACTGCCAAGTTTTATTTATGAAGTCAACACATTAGCTTACGACGCAATCAGATTACTTCCTCTTCAATATGGGATAACTACGCATCAACAGTGTTCCAACTTTTTCCTGTGCTTTTAATATGACATATATATATATAATATATATTATCTCTCTTGATATATACATATATATTATCTCTCTCTTGATATATATATATATAGTATTTGTATTTTTAGGACTAATAGCTCATCGCTATTTATTTTCATTTTGATTTTAATTTTAGACTAGATTAAAAAGTTTGATTTTGATTTACATATTTTAACACCTTAATGTGTCTTTCTAAGCGGACGCGTCGGGAAATTGGAACAGAGAATTGAGACTATTAAAATTTCTAAGACACTTTGTCAAAAAATTTTTTAGCGTAAAAGTTTCAATTGTCTGTTTCGGCGAAACGCGTAATGGGGTTAGCTTGATTGAACGTTCAAACAATGAAATTTCCCTTGAAAAGCCTGTTTGGATATCGAATTGGGCTAATTTACCATTTTCCGCTTACTTTTTAACTTTTTCTGTTATTTAATTTTATTGTATTTATGTTTTACATGTCTAATGATTTGCTTTTCATGTGTATTGATTTTTGAAAACGTCTTTAACCTTTTGGAGCGGCAGCTCTTGGTAACTTTTAGGCGAGCTTTCTACAATTTTTATTTTTTACTTATTTTGCAGCATATTGCGCAAGATGTTTTCTTGACCAAAATTGTTATTACTGCTTTGCTTGATAAATTATATATAAATGTAACAGACCTATTTAAGTGTAATTGAACTATTTTATTCACGCCATGAACTCATGAACTGTAACCGAACTATTTTATTTAAACGCCATCTCGTGGCGATATGAAAAAACGTCAGTCGACCTCCAGCCGCCATGATGATAGCTTACTATGTTATGTTATTCTCAATGTTTGATGTTCCATTTGGTATATGTTTCATTTTTATGTATATTTCTTTTGTTTGTAACCGTTCCTGTGTGCTCTGTTAATAAATCCTTTTAAAGCTAGCCGGCATTTGTGTCTATTGAGGAACGGCTACATCACATATATATATATATATAATGTTGTATGAACTTAAATCCATTTAGTGCGAATACAAGTTATTATTACTTGCGCAATTGCTGCAAAGTTAGTTAATAATAATTTATTTCCTAAACAGTATTTATTAATTGATTATATTATCTCCTAAGTTTAATTAAAGTAGAATTATTTTAAAAGTGTGCATCCATACTGGTAAGTTATATTTTGAAAGATGTTTTGAAGTAATTTGAAAGCAAAATGTTAATAATGTTTTAATGGGGACTGGAGTTAAATCATCACGAAGAATAATATTTCAATTGTAAAACGAAAAATTAAAACATGTAATTATTGTCATTGATTGGAAATTAGTTGACTTTTCAAGGGGAACAAACCAACTCCCGTTCAATGAACAATAATTGATAAAAATACGTAAATATGAAAGTGTTTCGTCTTTACTCGAGTTATAAGTTAAAGCCAAACCGGCAATTCTAGTCAGGCCAAATATTTCCCCGAATAGTATATAGTATAATATTCAAAGAACTTATTCTCATGAAGCATTTTAGTAAATTCAATTTGGAGTAAAAATCAATTACTGTAGAGAAATCCTGTAAAACTCGAGTAACCGTCCCCGACACTATCATCTTTATGTATTTGAGTACTATATTATTTGTAGAAATTAAACATTGGAAATTGTCATTATGAAATCGAATTCAAAGTAAAGTTGAAATAAACATAGAAGATTATAAAAAAGATAAATAATGCAAACTTTGTAAAAACAAATCAAAGAAAACATAAAAATAATATAAAAATAATATAGAAAATAATATAAATAAGATCAGTGAAAGTACATGAAGATATAAATAAGATCAGTGAATGTACATGAAGATATAAAGGCCAGAAAGGTATTAAGTAACTTACATTCTTTCTAGTGGGCGAGTTGGCAAAGTGTTCTCTTCGTGTCTGACTCAGAAGTGTAGGGTGTCCGAAAATTCTTAGCGGCAGTAGGGGCTTTGAATAATATCAGTCGGTAAGACTTGGGTGAAGTAATTTATGGTAGTGGGTGGGACTTGGAATTCTTGAGGGATGTATTTTGTGGAGTTCTTATCTGAGAGAGACTGTCTGTTAAGATTTTTTTGAAAATACTAGTGAATGGAAATTAATTAATTTCTGGCTAATTGTCGTGTCGCAATGATTAAGAATTTAAGAAAGGAAAAGGCATTTTCGCTGTCCAAGAGCTAATAGACAGTCTAAAGGCAGGAAATAGGCCCATTTTTTTAGTAACAGTATATGTCTGAAGACAATTAGCTTTTTACAATATATACAATTGAGTAATTACACTATAAACAAATCTTTCAACTGACAGTCATCGAACTTATACCGCCTTCTCAGGTTTAGGAATAAATTATCATATCCTTTTACTTAAATGATTTAGAGTGAGTATTTAACGCCTGCTCTTTTAAGGCAATGGTTGATAAATTGAAAGGGAATTAGATTATTTTTGAGAATTTTGATAAGGATCAAAATTTCGCGTTGTAAATCTATTGTATCTGTGCATATAGTTTTAATTCGTTATATTTGATTAATTATAGTATTGTTAATTACTTTTTTGGATATGTTGGAGTTCCAATTTATTAATTTGTTAGTATTGAAATTGAAGTTTCTTGTTTTGTCAAAAAGTAAAATTTTTTTGTAGTTAATGATTTGAAGATCTAGAAAGTCGATGCTATTTTGTGAATTATTAGTTTTATTAAGTTTAAGACAATTCGGATAAAAGTCAGAGTTTTCAATTTTACCAAAATTATTAATTGTAATAAGGTCATCAATATATCTGTAGGTGTGTTTGTAGTAATTTAACTCTTGTGGTTGTAGATTTTTTTGGAAGTTAAATTCTTTGACAAATAAAAAGATATTACAGATCGAGGTGCTGGAATGTAAGCCCATTGGCAATCCTCTGACTTGTTTAAAAAGTTGATTTTGAAACTTGATGTAGTTATGAAAAAGTGTGCATTTTAGGTAGGTTTTCCATTTGTCAAGAGTCATGATATTGAGTATATTGGGGAAAAGTTTTGGTAGATCAAGTAGACTGGTATAGATTTCTTCTAGAGGAAGTGAGGTATATAAGTTTTCAAAATCATAGCAGTTAATGTTTTGGATGTTAATGGTATGAATGGTATTAATGACAGGAGTGTTATTATGAATGATCCAGCAATAGTTATGATTAGTGTTACAATCATTGAAAATAAATTTACAGATTTTATTAAGTTGAATTGAAAAATAATAGTCTATATTTTTCTTGTAATTAAGAAGTAGTTCCATTAGCTATAAATCTAAATTTTAATGGTGTTTTATGGAATTTGGGAATCGCATAAAGATTAGTAAATCTGTTGTAGTTTGCATTGAAAGTAATATTGAGATTCTTATGAAAAGTTTTAATCCTGTTTATTATAGATGTTTCTGTAAGGTTGGCTGATTGATAAGTAGTTGCGTTGAGAAGTTCTTTATGAATAATCTCAAATAAAATCTAATAAAAACAAATCAAAGAAAACATAAAAATAATATAAAAATAATATAGAAAATAATATAAATAAGATCAGTGAAAGTACATGAAGATATAAATAAGATCAGTGAATGTACATGAAGATATAAAGGCCAGAAAGGTATTAAGTAACTTACATTCTTTCTAGTGGGGGAGTTGGCAAAGTGTTCTCTTCGTGTCTGACTCAGAAGTGTACTCCGTTCAACAAACCAAGTCCCGTTCATATAATGCTAAAGTTATTAGTTGCTTTATCTATTTTTGTAATAGTAAAAAGCTGTTTTAATTTACTAATATCTGATGTAAGTTGCGACCAATTCAGTGTACTTTTAAATTTGAGGTGACTGATTTCTGTGGATATATGTTGAAGAATTTTAGCTTTCCATTTTAAGAAGGTATCTATGGGTAAATTCAGTTGATAGCTTGCTTTAACTATAAATTCGTTGATGTTGTTTTCGAAAGTCTTGTAACAGTAATTTGTAGTCATGTTTCTGACTGGTCTAAATTTCGTACCATAACTCATTAGTGTTTTTAGTTGATGGTTTTGTATGATATTCAGGTTGCCAGTAATTATGTGCTGGTGATGAGAATCTACGTAATTGCTGTAAATTGGTGTCTTACAATGTCATTCTGCAGTTTCATCTATTTCATGGTGGTTAGTAAGCAAGTTGCTTAAGGTCCATTGATATTTAAATGCAATCATTGGTATTGTGTCAACTGCGGGGAAGTAATCTTTACAATCTCTGATGATTCTTGAGAAATGAATATTGTCAAACTGTGGATGCAAAAAATTGACTTTAAAATAAATTTTGCGTTGAGTGAGACTATTAGAGAGTCTGAAAAGACTAAAATCAAGAATCATGTCTTTAATGATTTGTATGTCGTCGTAGCTTTCTTGAATGAATTTTTTTAGTTTGATAAGGAATTTATTAGTACAGGAGTGTAACCAGTTGAGAAGTTTTTGGGAAAGCAGTCTGAGTCAAAAAAACATTTCAATTGTTTTTTCAATGCAAGTGTATTCAAAGTGGATAAAAATCTCGCATTATTTTTTATTTTGCTTCCTCTTTTTCCTCTCTGCGTTTTGATGCTGTAGAGTTTAAATTGGCTGAAAATAGACTTCTTAGAAGTATCTCTATGACTATGTATATAAGTGTTAAGTCCATATGGATAAAGTGAACGTTGTTTTAGTATATAGAGAGATTCCTGAAAAATTCGTGTTTTGTGATTGGGTATTATATCTAGTATCTGAAGTTGAATAGAGTTGAAGTCATGGTGTTTAAAGTGTTCTTATTTTAATGCTATTTTTTTGTGCGTTGAATTTTTTGATTTGAGCTCTATGGTTATTGATTCGAAAGTTAAGATTGTTTTTAGTCTGTCCTATATATTTAATATGTCAAGTACCGCATGTAATCATGTAAATACAGTTAAATGTTTTTCATAGAAACTGTTTTTTGGGTTTACCTGTAGCAGGCAGGGCGTTAAATTTTCAAGTTTGTCATCTAGTGGAATGACATTTAGTGATTTCAATATGAGTTAAACTAGCAAGATATAAAAGTAAGGAGGCTGCTAACGTTCAATACGGTAAAGTTTTTGTATAAGAACTTTAAAACTTAAAAAGGATGGAGATAATATATAAAGTGGGTACATTAGGTAGGAGATAAATAGCGCTAATAGCTGCTATTTAGCATATCAAATGTTGTATGAACTTAAATCCATTTAGTGCAAATACAAGTTATTATTACTTGCGCAATTGCTGCAAAGTTAGTTAATAATAATTTATTTCCTAAACAGTTTTGATTAATTGATTATATTATCTCCTAAGTTTAATTAAAGTAGAATTATTTTAAAAGTGTGCATCCATACTGGTAAGTTATATTTTGAAAGATGTTTTGAAGTAATTTGAAAGCAAAATGTTAATAATGTTTTAACGGGGACTGGAGTTAAATCATCACGAAGAATAATATTTCAATTGTAAAAGGAAAAATTAAAACATGTAATTATTGTCATTCATCGGAAATTAGTTGACTTTTCAAGGGGAACAAACCAACTCCCGTTCAATGAACAATAATTGATAAAAATACGTAAATATGAAAGTGTTTCGTTTTTACTCGAGTTATAAGTTAAAGCCAAACCGGCAATTCTAGTCAGGCCAAATATTTCCGCGAATAGTTGCTACTCAAAGAACTTATTCTCATGAACCATTTTAGTAAATTCAATTTGGAGTAAAAATCAATTACTGTAGAGAAATCCTGTAAAACTCGAGGTAACCGTCCCCGACACTATCATCTTTATGTATTTGAGTACTATATTATTTGTAGAAATTAAACATTGGAAATTGTCATTATGAAATCGAATTCAAAGTAAAGTTGAAATAAACATAGAAGATTATAAAAAAGATAAATAATGCAAACTTTGTAAAAACAAATCAAAGAAAACATAAAAATAATATAGAAAATAATATAAATAAGATCAGTGAATGTACATGAAGATATAAATAAGATCAGTGAATGTACATGAAGATATAAAGGCCAGAGAGGTATTAAGTAACTTAAATTCTTTCTAGTGGGCGAGTTGGCAAAGTGTTCTCTTCGTGTCTGACTCAGAAGTGTAGGGTGTCCGAAAATTCTTAGCGGCAGTAGGGGCTTTGAATAATATCAGTCGGTAAGACTTGGGTGAAGTAATTTATGGTAGTGGGTGGGACTTGGAATTCTTGAGGGATGTATTTTGTGGAGTTCTTATCTGAGAGAGACCGTCTGTTAAGATTTTTTTGAAAATACTAGTGAATGGAAATTAATTAATTTCTGGCTAATTGTCGTGTCGCAATGATTAAGAATTTAAGAAAGGAAAAAGCATTTTCGCTGTCCAAGAGCTAATAGACAGTCTAAAGGCAGGAAATAGGCCCATTTTTTTAGTAACAGTATAGTAACAGTATATGTCTGAAGACAATTAGCTTTTTACAATATATACCATTGAGTAATTACACTATATACAAATCTTTCAACTGACAGTCATCCAACTTATACCGCCTTCTCAGGTTTAGGAATAAATTATCATATCCCTATCAGTTAAATGATTTAGAGTGAGTGTTTAACGCCTGCTCTTTTAAGGCAATGGTTGATAAATTGAAAGGGAATTAGATTATTTTTGAGAATTTTGATAAGGATCAAAATTTTGCGTTGTAAATCTATTGTATCTGTGGATATAGTTTTAATTCGTTGTATTTGATTAATTATAGTATTGTTAATTACTTTTTTGGATATGTTGGAGTTCCAATTTATTAATTTGTTAGTACTGAAATTGAAGTTTCTTGTTTTGTCAAAAAGTAAAATTTTTTTGTAGTTAATGATTTGAAGATCTAGAAAGTCTATGTTCTTTGAGTAGTAATAAGTTCTTTGAGTAGCAACTATTCGCGGAAATATTTGGCCTGACTAGAATTGCCGGTTTGGCTTTAACTTATAACTCGAGTAAAGACGAAACACTTTCATATTTACGTATTTTTATCAATTATTGTTCATTGAACGGGAGTTGGTTTGTTCCCCTTGAAAAGTCAACTAATTTCCGATCAATGACATTAATTACATGTTTTAATTTTTCCTTTTACAATTGAAATATTATTCTTCGTGATGATTTAACTCCAGTCCCCGTTAAAACATTATTAACATTTTGCTTTCAAATTACTTCAAAACATCTTTCAAAATATAACTTACCAGTATGGATGCACACTTTTAAAATAATTCTACTTTAATTAAACTTAGGAGATAATATAATCAATTAATCAATACTGTTTAGGAAATAAATTATTATTAACTAACTTTGCAGCAATTGCGCAAGTAATAATAACTTGTATTCGCACTAAATGGATTTAAGTTCATACAACATTTGATATGCTAAATAGCAGCTATTAGAGCTATTTATCTCCTACCTAATGTACCCACTTTATATATTATCTCCATCCTTTTTAAGTTTTAAAGTTCTTATACAAAAACTTTACTGTATTGAAGATTAGCAGCCTCCTTACTTTTACATCTTGCTAGTTTAACTCATATTGAAATCACTAAATGTCATTCCACTAGATGACAAACTTGAAAATTTAACGGCATGCTTGCTACAGGTAAACCCAAAAAACAATTTCTATGAAAGACATTTAACTGTATTTACATGATTACATGCGGTACTTGACATATTAAATATATAGGACAGACTAAAAACAATCTTAACTTTCAAATCAATAACCATAGAGCTCAAATCAAAAAATTCAAAGCACAAAAAAATAGCATTAAAATAAGTACACCATGACAATTTAATACAGCTGAATTAGAACACTTTAAACACCATGACTTCAACTCTATTCAACTTCAGATACTAGATATAATACCCAATCACAAAACACGAATTTTTCAGGAATCTCTCTATATACTAAAACAACGTTCACTTTATCCATATGGACTTAACACTTATATACATAGTCATAGAGATACTTCTAAGAAGTCTATTTTCAGCCAATTTAAACTCTACAGCATCAAAACGCAGAGAGGAAAAAGAGGAAGCACAATAAAAAATAATGAGAGATTTTTATCCACTTTGAATACACTTGCATTGAAAAAACAATTGAAATGTTTTTTTTGACTCAGACTGCTTTCCCAAGAAACTTCTCAACTGGTTACACTCCTGTACTAATAAATTCCTTATCAAACTAAAAAAATTCATTCAAGAAAGCTACGACGACATACAAATCATTAAAGACATGATTCTTGATTTTAGTCTTTTCAGACTCTCTAATAGTCTCACTCAACGCAAAATTTATTTTAAAGTCAATTTTCTGCATCCACAGTTTGACAATATTCATTTCTCAAGAATCATAAGAGATTGTAAAGATTACTTCCCCGCAGTTGACACAATACCAATGATTGCATTTAAATATCAAAGGAGCTTAAGCAACTTGCTTACTAACCACCATGAAATAGATGAAACTGCAGAATGACATTGTAAGACACCAATTTACAGCAATTACGTAGATTCTCATCACCAGCACATAATTACTGGCAACCTGAATATCATACAAAACCATCAACTAAAAACACTAATGAGTTATGGTACGAAATTTAGACCAGTCAGAAACGTGACTACAAATTACTGTTACAAGACTTTCGAAAACAACATCAACGAATTTATAGTTAAAGCAAGCTATCAACTGAATTTACCCATAGATACCTTCTTAAAATGGAAAGCTAAAATTCTTCAACATATATCCACAGAAATCAGTCACCTCAAATTTAAAAGTACACTGAATTGGTCGCAACTTACATCAGATATTAGTAAATTAAAACAGCTTTTTACTATTACAAAAATAGATAAAGCAACTAATAACTTTAGCATTATATGAAAACAATTCTACACTGAGATTATTCATAAAGAACTTCTCAATGCAACTACTTATCAATCAGCCAACCTTACAGAAACATCTATAATAAACAGGATTAAAACTTTTCATAAGAATCTCAATAGTACTTTCAATGCAAACTACAACAGATTTACTAATCTTTATGCGATTCCCAAATTCCATAAAACACCATTAAAATTTAGATTTATAGCTAATGGAACTACTACTTAATTACAAGAAAAATATAGACTATTATTTTTCAATTCAACTTAATAAAATCTTTAAATTTATTTTCAATGATTGTAACACTAATCATAACTATTGCTGGATCATTCATAATAACACTCCTGTCATTAATACCATTCATACCATTAACATCCAAAACATTAACTGCTATGATTTTGAAAACTTATATACCTCACTTCCTCTAGAAGAAATCTATACCAGTCTACTTGATCTACCAAAACTTTTCCCCAATATACTCAATATCATGACTCTTGACAAATGGAAAACCTACCTAAAATGCACACTTTTTCATAACTACATCAAGTTTCAAAATCAACTTTTTAAACAAGTCAGAGGATTGCCAATGGGCTTACATTCCAGCACCTCGATCTGTAATATCTTTTTATTTGTCAAAGAATTTAACTTCCAAAAAAATCTACAACCACAAGAGTTAAATTACTACAAACACACCTACAGATATATTGATGACCTTATTACAATTAATAATTTTGGTAAAATTGAAAACTCCGACATTTATCCGAATTGTCTTAAACTTAATAAAACTAATAATTCACAAAATAGCATCGACTTTCTAGATCTTCAAATCATTACTTACAAAAAAATTTTACTTTTTGACAAAACAAGAAACTTCAATTTCAATACTAACAAATTAATAAATTGGAACTCCAACATATCCAAAAAAGTAATTAACAATACTATAATTAATCAAATACAATGAATTAAAACTATATGCACAGATATAATAGATTTACAACGCGAAATTTTCATCCTTATCAAAATTCTCAAAAATAATCTAATTCCCTTTCAATTTATCAACCATTGCCTTAAAAGAGCAGGCGTTAAATACTCACTCTAAATCATTTAACTGATAGGGATATGATAATTTATTCCTAAACCTGAGAAGGCGGTATAAGTTGGATGACTGTCAGTTGAAAGATTTGTATATAGTGTAATTACTCAATTGTATATATTGTAAAAAGCTAATTGTCTTCAGACATATACTGTTACTAAAAAAATGGGCCTATTTCCTGCCTTTAGACTGTCTATTAGCTCTTGGACAGCGAAAATGCTTTTTCCTTTCTTAAATTCTTAATCATTGCGACACAACAATTAGCCAGAAATTAATTAATTTCCATTCACTAGTATTTTCAAAAAAATCTTAACAGACGGTCTCTCTCTGATAAGAACTCCACAAAATACATCCCTCAAGAATTCCAAGTCCCACCCACTACCATAAATTACTTCACCCAAGTCTTACCGACTGATATTATTCAAAGCCCCTACTGCCGCTAAGAATTTTCGGACACCCTACACTTCTGAGTCAGACACGAAGAGAACACTTTGCCAACTCGCCCACTAGAAAGAATGTAAGTTACTTAATACCTTTCTGGCCTTTATATCTTCATGTACATTCACTGATCTTATTTATATCTTCATGTACATTCACTGATCTTATTTATATTATTTTTATGTTTTCTTTGATTTGTTTTTACAAAGTTTGCATTATTTATCTTTTTTATAATCTTCTATGTTTATTTCAACTTTACTTTGAATTCGATTTCATAATGACAATTTCCAATGTTTAATTTCTACAAATAATATAGTACTCAAATACATAAAGATGATAGTGTCGGGGACGGTTACTCGAGTTTTACAGGATTTCTCTACAGTAATTGATTTTTACTCCAAATTGAATTTACTAAAATGCTTCATGAGAATAAGTTCTTTCAGTAGCAACTATTCGCGGAAATATTTGGCCTGACTAGAATTGCCGGTGTGGCTTTAACTTATAACTCGAGTAAAGACGAAACACTTTCATATTTACGTATTTTTATCAATTATTGTTCATTGAACGGGAGTTGGTTTGTTCCCCTTGAAAAGTCAACTAATTTCCGATCAATGACAATAATTACATGTTTTAATTTTTCCTTTTACAATTGAAATATTATTCTTCGTGATGATTTAACTCCAGTCCCCGTTAAAACATTATTAACATTTTGCTTTCAAATTACTTCAAAACATCTTTCAAAATATAACTTACCAGTATGGATGCACACTTTTAAAATAATTCTACTTTAATTAAACTTAGGAGATAATATAATCAATTAATCAATACTGTTTAGGAAATAAATTATTATATATATATATATATATATATATATTATAAGCAAAGTTGTAAGAACTATACAAAAAAACCAATTTTGGTCCAAACTTTTTTGCGCAATGTGCTGCAAAATTAAGGAAATGAGAAGAGAAATTTTAGTTAGCTCGCCAAAAAGTTACCAAAAGCTGTGGCTCCAAGAAAGGAAGTCAAAATTAAAGGATAGTTTGAAAAAATATGCTTGCTTATTAAAGTTTTCATACAGTGTCTATGGTCTAATTATTTACAACTGAATACAAAATTGGCACATAGATTACCAAATGAAATATGTACATTAGACAACTGATTATGTGTTCTGCAGGGCACATATATTTTTAAAATTCGTGTTAGTAGTGTTGTTTGAACTTTGATCAGTGTTCATTAGTTGTGATTGAAAGGCATGAGTAATTTAGGCATGAGTAGGTTTAAGTAAAGAGCAAAGTGGCAGTTATTTGGTAAATAGTTGAGAGGGAGTGGCAAATGAAAATGGTGGCCACCCAAGATATGAATAAGCTTTAAAATATCATATCAAGAGCTTAGAACCACTTTTAAAAAGTAAATTCATCTGTGGATGGCTTGGTCAGGGTTGCTTAGAACAACAACTGCATTCAAAGACCTCTTTAAAAGTTGGCTTAAAGAAACCATGGAGCAAACACTTGAGGATTTGTTTTAGACATTCAGACTGCCATAGTTACTCAAAAACTGCCATTTTATAGCTGTAAAGGCTTTATGTGGTTCGACTTTATGTTAGGAGAGCAATGAGTTAGGTTCCACTCATTTCATTCTCCAAAGGGACCCATTTAAACTTATGATAAATATCGTTATGTTCACTGCAGACAAGAGAAATGTGACCATATAGTGTTTACTGCTGAGTCCAGAGGTAGCCCGAGCTGTGATTTTAGATGTGTTTTTGTCTGGAGGGTGCGAGAACATGCAACTTTCCTTCTCTTGTTCTTGAGAGATCCCATTTCCATGGAAGTAATGTCATGGTTTGAAGTGTAATCATAAAAAATAGTCAGACTGAGCTACATATCTTTAATGAAGGTTGTGTAACTGATCACAGATATGTGGGACAAGTTTTTGAAACCTCTTGTATGACATTTTAAGTGTTTCGTTGAACCAATATGTTAGCTAATAGATATGAATTCCTATCGAGCATCGCTGATGTAAATATATTTAGAAACTGAAGATATCACTTGAATAGACTGGCCAGTTTATTCTCCAAACCTAAACCACATGTAAGATGTACTGCAATATTGAACCACTGCAATACATGCTTCCACCTCAAACCCAAATGCATTTTGGAAACGTGGCATGCAGTTCCACACAAGTCTTGATCAACAATTTGCTAAATTCTGTGGTATGAAGCTGTAAGGTTTGCACTTTTGTCAGAGGTGATGTGCATCATTTTAAAGAACAATTTGTTACAAAACAGGGTAGATTTTTCCATCTAAAATGTCTATCAATTTGACTTTAATTTAGAATTAAAATAAATTAATAATTAAAATAATTTATGATTAACTAACAAATTTAATATTTTGAGCTTAATCAACTGACAAGCATGGTGATTTTAATTTAGAATTAAAATAATTTATGATTAATTAACAAATTTAATATTTTGAGATTAACCAATTGACAAGCATGGTGATTTAGGTTAAGTAATGTTTCTGTATAAATAGTTTTTAATCATTTTCCAATAAATTAGTTGAATTATATTTCTGATAATATCCTTTGATTTTGAAGAGCACTGTGTGTATATAAAACATTAAAAAAATTAATCAAGTGTAACAGGAGGATATGAAGCAATATAAACAAAAATACTTTATTAATATTTGCAAAGTAACAATGCAGGAAATAATACCTATAGCTGCCAACCCTCCTTGTTTTTCCTATACATATAAAATATTTAAATAAATAGTTTTTAAAAATGGGGGCATAGCATGATTTCTGGCATTAAATTTTATTTGATCTCAATTCTCTTAATCTATTGTAGATACGTGTAGAACTTTTTTAAAAGATTCAAGCAGTGTTTAATCAGTTCATATTTGTATTTAATTTTGTTTTACATAAATCCATGGTACTTGCTGTAATTTTATCTATACAACAGTATATACATTAATTGTCAATTTTCATCATATTTAAAAGTAGTACTTTGATAAACAAAATCTCCCCTTTAGTCAGAGTTTTCTCAAAAATTACAAAATGAAATAAGTCAAAGCACATGAAATTTACAATAGCTAATTAAATTTTAGTGTTTTGGAATTGTGTTCTTAATAATTCAATAACCTGAATTATGTAGTATAATGCAAATTTAAGTCGGTTAGAAGTTCTTTTGTAGTGGTGTTGCCTTGCAAAATGAAAATCTGCAGGAAACTCCCAGTCATATTTTAAGATTGGCAGCTATGGTATATAAATTAAAAAGTAAAAGTAGAAAAATCTTTTAACAAAAAGGCTACCATGACATTTGAAAATGATATGGAATGTATATCAATAAAAAGATAGAGAAGCAAACCAAATTTTGAAAACCCAAAGAAAACAGTGACACAGTGACTGAAGAAAAAACAAGATTTTAAAATGAAAATGAGCAAAACAAAATTAAAAGGATTATCAAATTGAATATAATTACTGGAGGAAAAAATTAAAAACAACATTAAATTCTAAAAAAGACATTTTGTGAATGTCATTATTCTCAGTCCACACACTAGTGGAATGAATAAGTGAAAATTCATCAGCATATGTTATTCAAAATAAGTTGCAGTGTTGTGTCAAAGTCTTAAAGTTTGGGATAATCGGCCTATATTTGAGTAAGATAAAATAATAACAATGAATGCAGAATAATACAGAACTCTCCATGAAGCAGATAAACTAACATGTGGTTTCAACAGAATGAGGCAACTGCCTGCTCAGCTATGGATTCAAGAGAAAGGTTGAGGAGGATGTCTGTTGATATGGATGGTTATTAATAGGACAATACTAGTCCCTTTTTTATACTTCTTCTTATGAGATTACTTAAAATCGAGAGTATACATCATATCCATCAAACCATGTCTTCTACAGTCAAAAGTCGTTAATTCGGACACCCATAATCCGGACCTCAAAGCTACAAACTTTCTGCGCATGTGTCGCGTTCACGCATGCGCACAGACGTTTAAGAGTGCGCGTAAGACCTTTACTGCTGCGAATACGTTTGTGCGCATGCGCGTTTAATGTGTAACGGAGGTATAAGCTAAGCTAAAATTATCTAATTCAGTTAATGTTGCAGATTGCGTTGTTCCTTAATCTTCGAATTGGATCCGGCTTATTATTTTTTGCAGACTGTTAGAGCAATTTCATAAAAGTAAGCTTGAACTTTCGATTATGTCAAATAGAATTTCCGATATATATTTACTAATAAGTAATTTGTATCTACAAAGCGAAAGTATATTTTGAAATCCGAAATCTGTTTATCAATTTCACGCTGCAGATTGGAAGTTGATCTGTCAGCTCTATCCTTATCTGAATGGTCAAATAGAGTTTCTGATATATATTTATTAATATGCAACGGATCTACAAAGCGAAAGTATATTTCGAAGTTCATTAAACAAAAAGTGTAATTGCTGAAAAAATGGATAAAGGCATATCCTTTGTTTATCTAAACTCTGTTTATCTTTAACGCCGCGGAGCACGATGAATTGGAAGTTGATCTATCAGCACTATCCTTATCTTCACGGCAGATGTTTTTATTTTATTTAGCTTATAATTCCTTACTAAATGTAGTATTTCATGTTGATGTACTCCATCTTTGATATGATTTAAAGCAATTATAGGACTTGAACAGCGGAACTTTGTAACTAAACAAGAAATTATGTCTGTTTAATAGAATTAAAGAGAAAGTATTATCACATGAAACGAAGCAACTTACATTGAAAGAAATGTTTAATAAAGTAAACAAATAAATATTAAGCTTTTTCTTTTTGTAAATTTTGATACCCTTTAGATCATAATTGTTCTTTATTTTATAAATTACGATTTCATATTTTTAATTTTGTAATTTCTGCATGCCATCTTACCAGATTTAAACTGATGATCTATAATCCGGAATCGCCGAAGTCCCGACGAGTCCGGATTAACGACTTTTGACTGTACTAAATTACAGGACTTCATTTAATACGAGGTACTTGCCATACTGAGAGAAATGCTGCAAACTGTTAAGCAAAGTTTCACTGATTGACTCTTGCAATGTGGGCTAAGGAGGACATCTGCAAGATGTCATTTTCATAAAAATGATATCAATAGTTACTTAGAAATATTGATATTATTTTTATGTGTTTCATAGTAATGGTAGATAATGTGTTCATAGTATTATAGTATAGTAATATTTTATGTGTTTCATAGTAGGATGACATTAAACTGTAAAACTACAGCATAAACAAAAATGAGTTTTTTCTTCTTTTATTTACTGTACAGAGTTGCCAACTCTCCCGATTTAGGCGGGAGACTCCCGATTTTCGACCGATCTCCCGCTAACCCGATTTACAATATATTTCTCCCGACTTTTTCTTATTCTTAAAATTTCTCACGATTTTTATGGAACTTGGCTTAATACTTTGTTATATGAACAAAAGTGATTTTGGACGTCTGAAAGCAATTGAATTTTCTCTAGATTATATCTAAAACAAAACCTTACGAATCAGATAACTTATGCTTTGTGAGTGAGAGCATTATACGTATCCCAGAAACGTCGTTCTCCAGTTCTCCAATGGGTATCGAACTCCACTGCGTGTCAGCTGGCATATATTAGCCAATGAGGACAAGGCAAGCTGTTATTTTTTATGTTCTTTAGTTATTTCGTTCAATTTGTGCTGAGTTGTGTGAGTGCACGTACCTTCGGGAAATAGTTTTAGAAATTATCATCTTTTGTTATGTCTGTGAGAATGAAATACTCGTGTACGTTTCAAAAATCGTACGCAGTTGACTTTCCTTCCATTATTTCCTCAAGGAAATGTAATAAATTTGCGATGTGCACAGCCTGTCGTTGCGATTTTTTGAATTCGCAATGTGGAAGGGCGGATGTTCTCAAACATGTGCGAACACAAAAACACAAGGATAACATGAGTTGTTTTTAAAAAAAAACGAAAAATTTAATTTTTCTTTGGAAACAAAGGACCAAAAAGTTATTAATGCAGAATGTCTGTTCTCTGCCTTTTTACTGGAGCACAACCTGCCACTGAATACATCGGATCACACTGCAGCTTTATTTAGAAAAATGTTTCCCGATAGTGAAATTGCTAAGAAATACTCAAGTGCAAGAACCAAAACAGGTGCAATTGTTAAAGAAATGAGTTTGAAAAATAAATCTTCAGTTATTGATTGCACAAAACAGCTCCGTTCTGCCTCTCTACGGACAGAAGCAATAATACCGATTCAAAACTGTATCCAATTGTTGTTTCTTTTTTTAATCCAGATTCTTAAGAAATTGAGTGCAGTTTACTTTCTGTCCCCATTTTAGAAGGACATTTGACAGGCTTTAATATACCACAGCTAATTATTAAACTTTAAAAGAAAATGCAAGCCTTCTGGATAATTGCTTAGCATTTGGTGTCGATAATGCACCAGTATTGGTAGGCTTGAAGACTGGTGTTGCAGGCATCTTAAGAAAGGAAAATTCAGATTTGCAGATTATGAGGTGCACCTGTCACCTCTTAAATTTAGCAGCTGAAAAAGGGGCAGTTTCTTTACCAATAAATGTGGATGAACACATTGTTGATATTTATTATTATCTTGAAAGGAGTTCTAAAAGGAAGGAAAAATTGAAACAGTTCCAACAGCTGCATAAGAGCAGTTTACAATTAGAAAACTTGAAGTTATAAAATCAGCTAGGATTGACACCCAGTGGAGTTTAATTGGAAAACTGAAAGGTGCTGATGGAATTTTAAAATATAGCCAACTGTCTAGAATTGTGTTGGCCATCTTGACAGTTCCCCATAGTAGTGCAGAGTGTGAGAGGATTTTCAATGTTGTTGCGTAAACGAGGACTAAATTTAGATCTAATATTAGTGATGACACATTAGAAAAACTTTTCTTAGCGAAAGCAGGCCTACATGTCAATTGCAGTGAACAAAATTAGTTCTTTAAGAAAGAAACTTCCTAATTTTCTAAACTAAAATTCCCTCCTTTTTTTTTTTTTTTTTTTTTCCGTAAACGATGCAAGTAATAAAAATGTTTTTTTATGTGTAAGGTATTTTTGTGTTGCTTGCATTTAAGAATTAGTTACTATTAAAGTTAATTCATTATTAAAAATCATATTTTTATCATTTAAAAAGTCTTTTTAACATTGTGAAAAATCTCCTGATTTCTTAAAAAAATCTCCTGATTTTTGAGTGTCATAGGTTGGCAAGTATGACTGTGTTATGTCATCTTAAAAACCATCAGGTTTTTTGTTACTCTTTTGTTATTGGGACCAGATTCAAAAATGTAAATACGAATGCATATGTGTGTGTACACACACTTATTAACTTATGTAACACACACTTATGTAAGTGCATACATGAAACATCCATCCATACATACATGCATATATACAATACATTTCTGAATCTGGTTCTGATAACAGAAGAGTACCGGTTTTTCAGCCCCTTCCTGTATAAAAAACAAATTGGAAATACATACTATTTATGGAAAAGCTACTTATGATGTCTACTTATGATATGAAATTAAAAGATAAACTGAAATCAAAACAGCATATTATGAAAAGAATTTTACCATCCTAGAAACATGAATCTACATAAAAAATATGACTGAAATTTATAAAGATCCACTTCATATTGATGCAACGAAATTAACTTTTTTATTCTTATAAAAGGCTTTTCTTAGAAAATATTAAAACAAACCCATATAATATAAAACTGTTAGAAATTTCTCAATTTTTTCATACAAAGCTTTGAAAATTCATAAATATAATTACAACAAAATTTAAACTATGAAAGAATAGATGGCCAAGAGAGCCATAAAAAGTATGATACAATAATTATATAATTCTGTATCAGTTATCAAAATATGAACAGGAATCAACTGACATTATCTGAATCTCTGCACATGTATAACAAAACTGACTCGTTTAAATGATATTGACCACTCACATAAAAATTAATCATTTGGAATTCTAGTTCAGACATTGATACTAAAAATTAGAATGTATTCCAAACTAACATTTTGAAAATCATGAGTTTTTTAATTAATTCATGAGAGAAAAAGAAAATGGAGCAACAAATAACTTATATGCTGAAAAAATACTATCAATGACAAATATAAAGAGGAAAAAATTGTGCATAAAATAAGCAAAAATTATGTTTGAAATAAACCTTTTATAAAACAAAAATTACAAATTCCTTAAATGAATATCCACTGCAATCTGCATTGCATTATTAAATTTACACTTTTTTCAAATGAAAATTTATAAATTATTGTTTTAGTATAAGTTTTAGTAATTAAATAATATATTGATATGAATAACTGGAAACAAATCTTAAATTTTTATTTATATTAAATATGTTGATAAAAACATCACAAAAAATCTTCAATAATAAAATAATCACAAAAAAACTTCCTGAAGAATTTAATTAGTGTAAACAGGAAATATTACATTGCTAATATATAATTTATTATTTCAGAAAGAATGTATTTCAAAACAACCAAAATTTTATTTTATTTTTCTAAGTATATGTATTTTATGGTAGAGAAAATTAATAACATAAACACTTAAGGTTATACCAGAGGCAGCTGAACAGAGAGATAATTTTGATGTTCTAATAACATTTTATGCTGAGATTCTCAAAATTTATTGACAAAAATAAATAAAATAAACTACACATATTCCAAATATGTACAGAATGTGTGTGTGTGTGTGTGATTATGGCAAAGCCTCAAGGGCTATCTGCCTAAAGGGAGGGGTGCCTTTGTGGAGGACTTCCTAAGGGAAATTGGCTCGTATACACGTTACACATAGGGAAAACCACAAAAAGGCCCACACAGCCAGCCCGTTCGCGGGATTCAAACCTCGGACAAAATTACCAGTGTTCAGTGACTTTATCGCTCGGCCGCTGTACAGAATGTAACATCTGAGCATTGAAAAATTTGGATAAAATAAAAGAAAGAAATTAAAGTAAAATTCATTTTACTGGAAAGCTTCAGACCTTGTTAGACTAACATTAGGTATTTAAAAGTCTAACATGGTCTGGGTTTGCTAGTCAAGACTGCTTAAAATTTTTTATTTCTATTTTTAATGTTTCTGTCCACAGTTGTTGTACTGGCATATGTATTGCTTACATATTGTTTTCCTCCAGCATATCTGATCAACTTATTTTTAATTTTGTTACACAGATTTTAGTAATCTCTGAGCAAAATGTTCTGGACATGCACATTTATTTTTATTTGAAATACAAATTAGCTATATTTTTAAATAATGTAGATTTTTTTTAATAACAAACTCATTTTAATGCAGTTTCTCTTTCCATATATAAGTGACTCGTTAGAGTAACTACAGAAGTTAACTGAAGGGAACAATAAGAAGCTTCACTATTTGTGTTGCATTCTGCATAAACACAAAATCTAAATTTCGTCAAGTCTTGAAAATAGGCTTTTATAAACAAGAAGACCATATATAAAATTCTACTTATAATTCTACTATTCAACATAAAAATTCAGATATTTAATCAGCACACTAAAAATATGTTTTTAACTAAAATACAGCAGAAAGCTTTGCTTGAAGTTTTTAGAGTGATAGCACAAAGAGAAACATACCTTCCCAGAAATTTCAATGCCAATTTCATCTAACACTTGGTTGACAACTGCATCCTGTTCTTCTTCATCTCCAGATTCATCCAAGACTGCATTTAAGCTGTCTTCAACTGGAAAGTTAATATATTCACAAATTATTTTAACTCCTATTAAATAAGTCCCTTCTGTTTAATAATCTAAAATGCTTAAAACTCACTCTGATATATATATAAAATACCAGTGTAAAATACAAAATTGGAAATACATAACTATTAATATTTTTATATCACTTGAAAAATTTCTATGCCCCTTTCTGAACAAATATTCTAGATATAAAATGATATTTATTCAGAAAGTGGAAGATATTCTAGATATAGAATGATTATGCATGCACAGGAAATGCACGAATAAGATATTTTAAAGAAGAGATATGGAACTGCTCAATGTTATAATGGAGAAAATAAGTTACATAACATTTTATTAATAATGGAGAAAAATGAAAGCAATAAATGAAACGTTTTTCCTTGTTCACATGACAAAAAATTCCAATAAATAAAGATTTAATGAGGATGCAATGCCTATTATAAAATTTACTCACTTATACCAGATTATCCCTATAAAATTCTAGAAATTATGTAAAATTCTAGAAAGCATTTAAAAAATAAATAATAATTATAAAAATATTTGCACACATCACAGAAAAAATATTTTCCAGATGAATTTTATATTCCATTACTGAACTAAAACACAAAGATACTAATTACAGATTTCTGTTTCCTAATTCATTTATCCAAGGTATGCATTACCAGTTACAAACTTTTTAAATGGGAGTAGAATACTTTACAGATAAAGTGAGAGTGGAATAGTCAGTAAGTATAAAATTTAACCTTTTTTATGGTCTGTATAGAGTAAAAATTTCAGTCAGCACAATATTCTTATGCATTGATATGGTATATACAATTTAACACTTTAGTGAAAATATTCAAGGATAAATTTATTAACTTCAGCAATTTTTTATGCCTTTTACAGACAGAAATGTTGGAGAAAATATAAAAGAAAAGTTTTAGTTTATTAAGTGATTTTCTACTGAGGAAATAAAGTACTCCTCATTAAAAATGTAGTCAAACTATGAAAATATTAGTATTGTATATCTTTGTGAACTTTGTACTCGTATATAAAGTTATGGAACAAAGAGCTAAGTAATTACATACATCATTATTCATCCCAAATATCATATATTATACATATATATTTATAAAACCAAGATAAAAATTATTAGATATATTAACAATAAAAACCATTATTAAGATTTATTAGAAGAAATGTATTAAACACTTTTAAAAACTATAAATGAGAGGTCAAAGAGGAAATAACTCAGTTTACTCAATTCAAAATAAAAATTGCTTTATCAAAATAAATTATTATTTCATTTTTCATGTACTATGTTTCAAAGATTGTGATTTCTTTGAAATGGCTTAGTGACAAAAAAATAGAGAGATGCACATTATTTTATATTTAAGGACTCTTTGAAGAAAGTCTATGACAGTGATTTCAAATTTAAATTGCATGCCTGCTAAATGCTCAATTTGAAAGCAGATGGCATGCCACGATTTTTTTAACAAAATTTTAAAAATATTTTTAACAAAACAAAGAATTGAACGTTTCAAATTTTGCTTACTGAATATTTATCAAAACATACATAAACAATAACAATATAAAAGAAAAAATTCAAATTCGTATTTATTTTCTATCTGAAATCTAAAGGTTGGCATTTGCAAGAAATATCTATTGATTATACTTCTAATTTAAATGTATTTACAGCTAAATATTAAATTTTAGACTGACTTCTTTTCAGGTAATTCCAATATGTTGAGTTTTAACAGCTAAATAATTTACTTTTAACTTTAACCTCAAAACTCTAAATTTCATAATACTGAAATGCCACCAGCTACTGACTGGCAAAATAAATTTATTAACAGTAACAATGTGGAAAATTCTGGTATCTTACCCTAATCACATGGCCTAGCATACAAGCTTACAGTGGAGAAGACAAAACCCCAACCTACTGATACTATTTTTCCTTCAATAGCAGTTGTGCACATAATTTTAGTGATGTTAGTAAATATACTAACATCACTAAAATTATAAGCACCATATTTGCAACAAATACATAATTGAAATGAATATGTAGGCTATATAAAATTGTTTTGGGATACAAATTTGAAACCACTGGTCAAAAGCATATTTTTTTAAAAAGCGATTTTGTCTTTTTGGTCTAGGAATAATATTTGGCTTCAGTTTATCAAGGAAAAGGAAATAATTTTGGCAATTCAGTTGCATTTAAGAAAAGGCACTTTCTGATAATCTTCATTCTTCACCAAAGAGTCATAAACCTTTCGAGGACATTGGACAGCATTTGTGAATTCACTGACTCATTTTTCGCCAAACTAATGCATGAAAGGTAACAGTCATTTTCAAAATGGTGGCACACTAAGAATTCCACACAATAGCAATCAATCTATAAAATCAAACAAGCACATAACATTAGTAATAAAACAGATATATATTTAAAGAAATCCTTTTTGGTACTGTTGTTTTTCCCGTGTACAAAAAAATACGTTTCTGCTTTAAAAAAAAATCAGAGATTTGAAAAAATTCAGCATTGCATAAATATTGCATTGCACACCAATCAAAAGCAACTTTGCTCACCACCAAATCAATGTGCTATGCGCATACCTGGGTTATCACATATACTTTTTGGTGACATCAAGGGTTGCACCATATAAATTTTTTAGTGGCATATTGTTTTGCCTCATGAATACATTTTCATGCCTTTTTTGCAGGGATACAAATAATCAGAAAGTACAGAGAAATGTTTAAAATACTGAATTTTTGAAGTTAAAGAATTCTGACTCATTAAGAAAAATTAAAGAAGTCTCCAAACAGCAGAGCACTAGAGCAGGGGTCTCCAAACTCCAAACTAGAGCAGGAGTCTCCAAACTACGGCCCGCGGACAGATTTTGTCCAGCCCACGGAGAGCTAGCATACTTGAAAACTCCTTTTAGAGAACATATTTTTTATAGCAAATTAAATTTAGTTTACTGAAGTATTCTAATTTTATGTTGAATAATTATTAATATGACATCTACATTGATATGGTCATGGGCTAACTACTCATAACATTGTTGTAGGCTTATTGTTATTGTTTTTGTGATAAGTTGGATAAAGAAACACAGAATTGTAATGAGTAAAGACATGTATAATATGCAGAAAATTTAACTTCAGTATATAATAACTAACAAATTATTGAAATGAATCCAACTAACATTTTATACATTTTAAATAAAAACATAACTTATAACAAGCATAATGACATATGAAATACTAATGAGATTTATGTAATTGAGATTTTCCACTGACAATAGTTTGTAGTTGTGGACTAATTTTACTTGTACCAATTATTAAAAGAGACTTAAGATGCTCATCAGTTAATTTAGATCTGTAAACACTTTTTGTGTACTTCATTTTGGAGAAGGTCTTCTCACGCAAATAAGTAGTACCAAAAACAGAAAACAGCCCACAAGCAAATTTATGCAAATTATCAAATTGTGTCAGTGGAAGACTCTTATAAAATTCCAACAAAGAAGAGTTTTGATATTTGTTCTTAATTATATCACTGCACTGTAGATCAATCATTTCCATTTGAAGTTCCGGGGCTAGGGTTTCAATGTCAGTATCAAAAGGATTCTGAAAAATCTTAATTTGATTTGCAATGGCATCAAAGTCCGAGAAACGAGTATCAAAATTTATTTTTAAAGCACTCAAAGTTTCGATTGCAAAATCGATAGGAAACTCAGTCTCAGTGGTGTGGCTGAATATTTCACATGTTTTAAAATGTGAAAAATATTTACTTCATAGTTGTGATTGAAACAGTATCAATTTCTTCTGGAATGATTTGATATTAGTGTATAAATCATGAAGATGCTGGTTTTCTCCTTGCAATCTCAAATTCAGTTCGTTCACATGTTTTGTCAAATCAACATAGAATGCTAACTTCCACAGCCATGCATTGTTTTGAAATTCAGTAAGAGGGCGATGCTTTTCATTCAAAAAAATTTCGATCACTGCTCGAAGTTCAAAAAAGTGCTGAAGGACTTTCCCACAACTAAGCCAACGTATGGCAGTATGATAAGGTAAGTCATTTTCTCCAATCTCTTCAATAAATTGTCGGAATTGTCGGTGATTCAGCCCAAAAGATCTGATAAAATTAACAGTTGATATGACTGGTTTCAGAACTTCAGACATATCCAAACATTTTCCGCACAAAGACTGTTGATGAATGATACAATGTAAGACTAATGGTTTTGAACTACCGTCATTTTCTACAGCCTTTGACACAAGAGCGACCACACCTTTATCTTTCCCACTCATGTTTTTGCATCCATCAGTTGTAATACATTTCAAGTTTTTCCATCGAAGGTTCTTTTGATTAATGGCCATTTCAACTCCTTTAAAAATATCTGTACCAGTAGTTGTGCCATGAATACTATACATATCAAGAAGTTCTTCATGCACTTCATAGCTTTTATCTACTCCTCGAATATAAATCAACACCTGAGCAGTATCTGACACATCCGTTGACTCATCCAAGGCCAAAGAAAACCACTCAACATGTCCATTTTTGTCGAACAGTTGAGAGGATATATTTTCAGTGATGTTTTCTACCCTTTGAGCCACAGTGTTTGCTGACATACTGACAGTTTTTAATAAATTTACCTTTTCAGGGCATATTTCTTCGGCTACTGCAATTATGCATTCTTTGATCATTTCTCCATCGGTGAATGGTTTTCCACATTTTGCAATTTCAAGAGCCACACGAAAGCTGACACGAGTTGCAGCCTCTTGTTCAGTTTTGAGTTTTGTAAATGAAGATTGCTGCGATTTCAATCTGCGCTTCATAGCTTCGAATTTTTCTGTGCGCAAACTTCCTGTATATTTTGAGTAATTTTGAAAATGTTTTGTTTCATAATGACGTTTAATGTTATATTCTTTGAGAACGGCTATGATTTCATTGCAAATCAAACATACCACCTTGTTACTGGACTCAATCATGAAATACTGAATGTTCCACTGATCTTTGAATTTTCTGCATTCACTATCAATTTTTCGCTTCTTTTCCATACTACTAAATCACACACAAAAGCAACAATTCAAATCAAAATACTGTTACAAAGATGTCTTAAACTTAAACATGCACAAACACGTTTTAAGGAGGTACGCACTATTTTATTTCACAACAATGTCATAGGAACTGACTTCTGTACGTGCTATTAGTGCCATCTGTTAGCGATAGAAGGTACTACCTATTTCCGCTTGTGTCCACCAGATGTCGTGTCACGTTACTCCTCATGGCTCGTACTCTACGACTAATCTAGAAATTACAGATAATGACAGGAAAATTAATAATATGCAGTGTTGCCATTTTGCGGACTTTAGTCCGATTTGCAGCCTTTTTTAAACGTTGCGTACTTTTTCGGACATTTTTTTTCATCAGTGGACTATTTCACTTTTTACCACCAGCAACAATGATAATATGGTTTTGGCCCTCGGAACTTACTGGAGTAATCAGTATGGCCCTAAGGCTGGAAAGTTTGGAGACCCCTGTTCTAGAGTAATTCTGAAATATTCCTAAAAAAATCAAAAGTAATTTTATGTAATATACACAGAAAGAAACAAACCTATTTCTTCTGTCATGCCCATTTTCATTGACTCCTTTTCAAAATCTTGCATTGTTTTCATTATGCCTTGAGGATTCATTTCTCTATTTACTGCACCCATAGTCTACGGAAGTAAAGTGTAATAAGTGAAGTAAAGTTTAGAGAGGTAAAGTAATTTAAGTATACAATAAATAATTAATGAAATATATTTAAAAATCATGTAAAAATGCTATATTTTCATTTTAAAAGAAGTAAAAATTAAATGCTTTCGATTTTGCAAGGGCATTTACTAATTACCTGTATGCACATTTTAACAAAACTGAATCTCTTGTTGTCAAAATCAGAAATCTGGAACCATTACCAAGAATAATATTTAAAAAGTGATATGTCTAATGAGAACAAAAAATTTAATGCTACAGAATGAAAACTTACTTTATGCATAAGCAACCGATATTTCATTACAAGCTAACCAAAGACTTAAAATGCTGACAAAAAAAAAAAAAAAAAAAAAAAAAAAAAAAAAAAAAAAATCCAACATTCAATACTTATTATATACTCAACATTCGATACTTATTATTATAGCTTGTTACATTTCAGTTCACTGTTTATCTGTTTTACTAACCCTGCTTCTGATCATGCAATTTACAGATTCGCACATGAATTACAATTATTTTCAAACATTATTTGGTACTCACATATTAATGCAACCACCTTGGCAAAATATGGCAATTTTTTACATATGAAAAGATAAAAGTTATTTATCACATCTGAGTTGATGGTTTTTTGTACCTTTTTTTAAGAAAGGTTCTCAAGTTATTGATATTTATCATAAATTGGTAAACATTATCAACATATAAAAAGAAAACGTACTTTAGCAATTTGAATTATTAAATAAAGATTACATAACACATTATAAAAATAAAACACTAACATTCTTCTTCAAATCTGCCTGTAATTCTTTTGCATTATTGGACTTCTTAAATATGTGTCAAGAATGCTTCCCATTACATAACAAAGTCATGAGGAAAGGACAGAGAAAATACCTTGCATACTTTCTTTTAAAGGGAGAATGGGGATGAGGGAAAAAATCGCCAAATCCTAGTGGTGACAAAGTATTATCCAACACCTTTTAGTTTGAATGCCATTTGTAAAGTCAATGGGATTTTTTAGCAAGAGACATAAAAAATGTGCAATGCCCTCACCAGGACTCAAACACTGAACCTCTCGAATATGCATTTAGTATGCTTCCAATTACACCATGAAGAGATGCAAAAAGGAAGGAGAAATAACTTATACATTTCTCAGAAACAAATCTGCAAAAGATTTAAAGATTGATTACATTAAGGATTATCTCAATAAGATAATCAAAAATTCCTACTGTAATGCTGAAACAAACTTTGCTGAAATCTTCAACTATGAAGTTATTCCAGAGGATGACTTTTCCAGGCCTTACACAGCACATATATTTAACATGTTGACATTTAATATTAAATCTCTATATATAATTGTTTGCTTACATCATTATCGCTCCTTCTTAATTTCAGGTGTCTTCAATTTTATCCCACTACTTTTCATGTCAATATTAGCACAGCAGATAGCAGCATGACCAAAGACTTCACTTAGTATTGAAGAGGTTTAGGTCAATGTTTCGAGCCTCTCTGACAGCACTTTTATATTTTTCTTCTCCCATTCATAAAAGCTCACTTTTACTTCGTCGAGCTTCTATTCTGTATCATTCATTAATAATTATATTTTTTCCTGCACCTGTGTCTCTACAAATATTTTTTAAAGATTCAAAGCTATGAAGTTCTGATGCAAAACATGAGCTCCACTCAGTAAGCAGCTTCATGTCTCTGAACTTTCCTTCCGAGTCCTATGGATTTAAGATTTATCATCCCTGATCATGTACATAATTTTATTTTCTCAATTTAAATTGTCCTTTATTATTCCACAACAGTGCCTAATTTGTTATGCACCATGAAGTGGGTAGTAAATTCCAGTACTGCCAACTCTAAATGAAACAAGAGTATCCAAAAAAATTTAATAAATTTCAAAAGAGGAACTTATCATAAACATGGGAGAAATATCACATAAGAATATTTTAGGAAATAATATGAAATAAGGTTAACTCATGATTCCACATTACATACAACTACAGCATTAATTTAAAGCAATTCAGAAACCTAAATACGAGTGAAAAAACAATAAAGTCTATTTCGGAATGTTTTTCCAAGTCCTGAGTAAATAAATTCTTGGGTATCTGGGTTTATCTAAATAAAAAAATAGCAATTCTTCATCTAAACAGTATTAAATATTTTTCTTTTGGTTTATGATTAGTGTTAAAAAATTTATTTTGTGCATATGAAAAGAAATTTCGGTACTCCTTTGTTATCAAAACCGTATTCAGAGATGTATGTATGCATGTATTTGCGTATGCTTGTTTATATATATTTACATATGTATGTGTATATACACATACACATAAATATACATGCATGCATACATACATACATTTCTGAATCCAGCCCTTATAACAGAATAAATAGTACCGAAGTTTATGTTAAATTTTTCATCTTCAATGCAGTGCACTCCTCAGCAGATATGCGTGGCTGAAATCTGTATTTATGGTCAAGTAAGTTACCATCTAGGAAAAATGTCTACTGCACACGTGTCAAGCATAAACAGCTAAAACAAATGCTACTTTGCTTGACTATAGGACTGTAATGAGCATGGTTGCCAGAGTTTGGCCCATTCTGAAAAATGTGACAATTTCTACTAAGGTAGTTGCATATATTGCATAATATCTGAGTACTCTTTATTTATTATTTAATAACAAATTAAAAGAGAAAAATGATATATACTAGTTTCTAAAATAAATTACCTTAGTAGTAGTTGCCATAGTATTTGCAAGTTTTGAACTGGAATGCATACTCTAAAATAAAAAATGCAATGAGGTTATTGGGGAAATATACGCATGAATTGTGTGAAAATATATACATGAATTATAAAGAGAAAATACTACAAACTTAATTTTGAAAAAAAAAACCCTAGAAAAATAAAGTTGTGGTAAATTCTAAAATGATATAAAAGAAGTAATTTTTAACATTACTAGAAACAGTCATAATCAATACAAATGTTATGTGGCAAATACTTGCATCTTTATTTGAAATGAATAACATTAAAATAACATATAAAACTTTCAAAATAAATTGGATTTTTAAAGTTATTGTCTAAGTCCATCTACTATGTATTCAAGTCCATCTGCTATAGAATTACTTAGTGACTTTGTTACTTAACTTTCTAAAACCTTATATACGTGTTATTGAACATTCAAAAATAAAAGAAGAATGTTCTTTTCAAGTTTAGTCTTCTGTTCATTCCCCTTTTCTTATTACAAAGAAATTTAAAACAATGTTAATAAAAATATTTTGACATTAAAGCATCAAAGTTATATAAATACACATATTCATATACAACTCAAGTATTCATTTGAGTGTGCATTATGGCATATATTCAATGCCATAATACACACCAAGAAATAATTATTCCATTGTAACTAAACTTGGCATGAATGTACACAGCGTCAAACAAAAGGACAGTTCTACATCTCCCATTTTACTGGGATGATCAATGAAATTCACCTCGAAAGCACAACTTAGAATATATATTAGATTTATATCTAGCATTGTTCTAACATACATATTCTGACAAAAAAAATCGGACATTCTGAAATGACATACTAATTTTTTTCCTTGTTTCAATCCAACATGTTAAATTATGGCAAAGTGCTGCATTACATTCGAACAAAATCGCCTAGGTAGTTTTTTTTTTAAATTGGGTTTGAAAAATTTAGCCACCCAATATCAATCGAATTTGGTATATATTTCTTAATATCTCTTTTTATTGTTATTATTAAACTTAACTTGATTCCTTCTTTTAGAATTCAAAACTTAGGTTCAATCCAAATAAAATTCATGCACTTTTTATGATTTATTTTTTTAAATTTGTATTTTTAAAGAATTTTGAATTATAACCTATCTAGTTATATCTGCAAAAAATTAAGTTTTTTTATTCAAAATTTCCCAAGATATATGTTAATTGTGAATTCATATAATGGTGCATTTTGAAATTTGGCATATTTGCTATAAACGATAATAACACCAAATGTGGTTTAAGTATTTTGTTATAATCTTTAATGAATTATTTTGAACCTTAAATTTCCAAATAAACTTTTACTGAGGATCATTCATGAGGAATTTATTTTCATTTTTATTAATAATGCTTAATAAATATTTATTAACAATACATTGAAAAGCTATTTTTTAAAATCATTAAGAATATTAATCAAAAATTTAAAGAGTTTTTTGCTTTCATAAGAGTAAATTTTTACCTTTACCATTTTATTTTCTGCTATTTTACTTAACTTCATTTTATATGCAATGAAATTAATTTTGCTAACTTAACATTAAAATTATGCATCAGATATGCATTCAATATTTCCGAGTGTTTCAAACAATATGTCAAAAATATACATAAAACATGATATCTTCTACTACAGAAATATTTAACAGCAGCAGATTTACTAGAATATAAGATTTTTATCTTATTTTCTGTGTGAAGCAAAGGCAGTAAATAAAAATGATTTTAAAGATGTGTCAAGACCAAAGATAATTCACAACCTTTACTGCATACTGATTTCTTAAACAAGCTGCCATTACATTTGAGAGAGCCCCTATTTATAAGACCCTTTTTTTCCAAGGTAAAATATGTTTTATGTAAACACGTTTTTAAAGACGTTATGTTATAATAAATGTTAGAATAAACACATTAGGATAAACACATTTTTAAAAGTAAAATAGTGATTTGTCAAGACCTCAATTCTAATCATTACATTCAGTGACTTTCTGCTTTTCTTAGTTTAGAAACATGCATTTACAAATCATGCTTGTTCGATTATTTAAATATGGCAAAGCACATGGAAACTACTATCTGCCTAAAAGAAAAAATAACTTCATGGGGGACTTTTCTAATAAAAAATGGCTCATGTTCATGTAGCAGATGGTGAAATCACAAAAACCTTGCAGCCAGCTCATTCACCTGGGTTGGTTTCCAAGACAAATGATAAGCAATCTTTAACTGCTCAGCCACTAGTGGCATGGTTTAAATTATGAGCTAGGTTATTAGATTTGTAAAGTATCTTATGTAAATACCATAACAAGTTATTATGGATTTAAATCTTTACTGTAACTTCTCCTTTTCACATTACGCACCAGAATGCAAATTAGCTTTGTATGTATTTTAGCTGACGATTTTTAATCTTCAGCTAAGAGAGCTTCTGGTAATTGTATGTTGCTGTTAGTACTTTTAGTCAGCTCTGTTTAAAAATTATATTCTGGATTTAGCATTCTTGCCACCCGATGCTTAAAATACATTGTCTGTTCTGTTAATTTAAAATATTCATAAGTTGTGGAAATTTTATCTGTAGTACAAGTTGTGCCTTTTTGTTCAAACTGAGAGTAAAATAGAAAGGCTATTTAAATCTTCTTTCTATATATTGTGAGTTGTTTAAGATGTAGTGCACATGTGCTGTCTGTCTAATAGAGTCTGTGGGATTTTAATTCTAGTTTCCAGTTATAATAGCAATCCTACACATTCTAATTTATTATTTGATTTAAAGTGTATTATCCTTCTCAGGCATAAAAACATTTGTTAACATGCTAAGTTTTACACTACCAAGCCATAGTGCAAATGAACATTTAGTTATATTTGCTATTATTTATTGTATTCACTTGGTGTTCTTGGAAGCTAAGCTAAAGATAGGAAAAGACTGGAAGAAGCATTACACATTAAAAAGAATAAACTGGCTAATATATTCTACTAGGGCAAATCTAAAGCATGGGCTGGCAAGAGTCTTAAACCAGAATATAATTTTTAAACAGAGATGGTTAAAAATACTAACAGCGAGACTCGGAAGCACTCTGAACTAAAAAAGCACACAAATCTAGGAACGTTGCAGAAAACAGCTGTTTCAAAAGTGACTATTATATAGCAAATAAAAAAGGAAGGACAATTATAGATATATCTGTAGAATGTCTCAAGAAAATTGTTAAGGCATTGTTAATTGTTAAGCTTTCTTCAGGCAATTAAGAAGAAAAATTTAAGGCATTAAGAAAATATTTAATTTTTTAATGATTTTTATTTATTTATAAGCATAAAATTTAGAATTTTGTGCATTATACTATTTGATTTTTGTGACTTAAAAAAATGAAAAATTTGAACTTATTCCAAAATCTGGATAATATTTTTACAAACTAAATGTAGGATGACATAATTGCAGAAAGTAATGGGATAAAATCATGGCAAATTGTTTATATGCATATCCTTCTAAATTAAAATGTAGGTAATACAATTTTCTCATTTATACGTCTTTTTAGAAGAATTAACCGAGCTTTATGGTATCTTCTTTTTTAATACAAAATACAATTTTCAAAGGCTTTCTGACTACTGGGTTATAAAATATTCTTTTGAAAGAAATACTATTCAAATAAAACCAAATTAAAAAAAAGATATTTATATGAATAAACATGTTTAAAGTACACAATGTGAATGAATAAACAGAATTTTAAAAATAACTATTTGAAGAACTGTAACTTAACCACACAAATAAGTAAAAAATTCTAAAAAGAAAAAGGTGTCTAAAAATAACAACTATGATTAAAAAATATAATATGAAGTAAAATGATATGTACGAGAGAAAAAACAATACTTTTTTTCTGCTCGTACAGAATGAAAGAACAATTGAAATAGGTTGCCATAAGTTAGCAAAGTAAATTACTCTTGGCACAAAATTTTAAAAAAAGTATACCGAGGTAAATTCCAAATTACTGATTAAATTTCACAACAAATTTTACAAAAATGTACATATCAGGCAGATATGCAACTGATTGTGCATTGCATATGTCACCAAAAGGGTTGAATTTACTTAAAAGAGGGATGCAGAAAAAAATTTGCCTGTAATTAATCTGTTGCAGAGGGCCTTTTTTAACAAGGAATGTCTTTATACTACTATCGAAGACAATATGATAGGCTATCAGAGTTTGAGAGGGGAAGAGGATGGAAGTTGGTGGTCAGCTCAGTGAGTAATCTGAGCCACTTAGGCCATTCTGACTTAATTTTAAGGAGGTGTTGAGACCAGAGAATGAAAGAGCAGTCTTGTACATGGCGGCTATGCTTGAGATACCCTCAGCATGCCAGTTGCCAAGAGAATCATGACATCACTTCACTCACACAGTCTGACTGCACTTGTCTGCCATTTGGACATAGGCAACACTTTCAATAAAGCCCCCTATACCTGCCCACTTGCAAGATCCCTGGCTGAAGGCCATTTAGTTTTGCATCCCCATTATGTGTCCAGCCAATGACACCATGCACCATTGATTACGACTGAAGTGATGTCATGCTCTACGGAACCAGATTGCAACTGAATAGAACTATGTTGTTTTCAGCGACAAACAGATTCAACTTGGGCTGTGATAATAACAGCAGACCTTTGTGGAAGCCTCAATCTTGCCTTCACTTTAGAATGACATGTACAGACACATTGGCCTTTACTCAAAGTGCTGCCTGTGTCCAGATGGCACACGATGTAGTCAAACTATGTGCCTACATTTTACAGTGGCACACCACTTCCACAGCAGGTGTGATTGTATGTGATGCCATCACATTCAACATTTTGTCAATTCTAATATTGATCCATGGCACTATGATGGATAAGTGCTATCTCAGCATGTCTTTGCGACAACAAGCTGGAGAGCATAGAGGTTTGGTTAAACCAGAAGCGCACTTACAACAATTGTGAAATAAGATATTGCAGTACAGAATATGGAGCCTATATGTCTCAATGATTGCCCATACCATAGAGTTTATTCATTCAAGAGCAGTCCAACAGGGCACTAGAACCTCCAAATTTTCGTAGTTTTTCCTATAAAAAATTACCCTTTGCATTTTATTTTGTAACAACTTATATCAGCATTGCACTTACATATATAAGATTTTGTCCCATTCTTGATGCACAAATTTGTATGACAAACTCTTCTAATATTATCATACTTCATAATCATTTATAATTTATATATAAATGTTAAAGTTTCTTTACTCAGACGGTTAATGAAAAGTATTGCAAGGCTCCACATGAAAAGCAATTTAGATAAGTATTTCACATGATGCACATAATTTTTTTACTGAAAAGGAGGAATAGTGCACCAATGGCCTACACTATGGCAGTAGTTAATGTTACTTAAATAGTGTTGATAACTCACCTTTCTAAAAGCAAGCAAGTTCTCGAAGCATGCTGAATGCTAATTAGCATTTCACAAACAATCTCAGTGCTGCAGAAAAATGAATAATAGTAGTGAAGTTGTTCCATCAAACAACAATTCTGTCCCATTCATATAGCATTCCATGTTCTTCATATGGTACCTACCACCCAAATGAGGCAATCCTCACTTTTCACTAGCACTCCTGTACAGCCGCCTGGCAGCGTACAATGATATTTGTGGGCATGGGTTCTTATGCAATACTTAATCCTTATGATGTGCCCTATCTCCCCCAGAAGTTTGTTGCAACATTTATGGGACACCCTGTATATTATATAACATACAAACAAAATTTTCAGACCATTCTTGATGTAAACAAAATATTCAACTCTGACTAAATTTTATTATGAAGAAATATGCCATCTCCTTCGATTAATAATAAATATAAAAAATATTATACGTTAGTCAAAATTATACTGAGTAGAAATTTTGTTGCACAAAAACAAAAAATTTATATCACATAAATGAAGGGGACAATAAATGTTTTAACATGCAGCAATATCAATTATATATTTGCTAGTATTTTTTACTTTATATCCCTCTCCTTCATAAAAGTAACTATTTACCTTAGTTTGAGAACCAATAGACTGTATTTTTGAAGATGCAGTGTATGTTCTAGCTTTTTGCTTCCTGACTTGAATAAGATTCTTTGCCAAAACTGCACAGACCTAAAAATAATAACATGAATGTGTATTATCAAAAATAACATGATCTGCATAAGATAAAACTTGCAGAATTCCAATATAAATAAAATATTACCAAAATACAGATACTGCCACTGTATAAAACTTTTTGCAGCAGCTATATACTACAAAAATATATTAATGTCAAAAGTTCTATATAAATATGTACTTTATAGCTAAATGATTTTATGCCATCAAATAACTTAGTACCTAAATTTCAGATTGCATTAAATAATTCCAATTTGTATTAAATGGAGAACATTTGGAGATACCAATTCCAAAAGCTTGATGAAATGTCATCAAACTATTGGCATTCATGTCTCAATCTTTATCATTCCTTAATATCACTGTTAGGAAACATATTCACTAATGAAGTGCAGTTTCTTCTTCTTGGGAAATGGGGATTTGGCCCATAAATTGATGTAATTTTATTGCAATTTTTAATCAGTTTAACTTTACAAAACTAAATTTAGGTTTATTATTTTTTTTAAATCCATAAAAGGAACTTTCTGGTTACACACATGCCTTATTGAATATCACCATAAATTTCCATTTATTAGCAGCTAAGCGTTTTTCATACAATTTTCAATAATTTATTTTTCTTCCTACAGTACGCTTTGGCAAAAGCAGATGAATTTTAGTATTAAATTTCTCTTTTAACTACAAATCTTTATGAATGATTTTAATTACAGTGCCAGAAGATATTCCAAGTTCCAGTTCAACACATCTTTCAATCGGTGGATTTTCTTTCAGAGACTTCACTTTCTTCATATTTACCCACATTTGTACAACCTTAGGATGCGATTTTGCGCCCATCTTTTCCCTTTTTACTTTCAGCTAGATGCTTTATTACTTTGAAATTTAATATGTTAAAAATACCTTTCTTTGAGATGTAATAATCTCAGTTTTTATGCAGCTTTACAATTTATTGATACAAGCTATTTTTTTCTCAGAAAGTGTGCATTTACATACCCTTCAAGACATTTACCAATTTTAAGAGCCATTTCCAAAATCAATCTTTTACTCCGGTTACTCTTGTATTCCAGTCAAAACAAAACAACAGTGGGCGATTAGGTACTTTTCCATTTCACTGGCACAAATCTCACCAAGCAGACTTTATTGGTCATACAGTATACATACAGTATATGCATAAAAAATGTTAACAAATGTTAGTTCTAAGAATTTTTTATTTTGAAGGCATAAACATTTTAATATCGTTTAAAATTTTGTAAAAGGCCAATAAGTAGACAATAAATTTGTAAAAAGACATTAATTTAAGAGTTTACTATGCTTTCATGGTTCAACATTCTTATTTGTTGGTTCATATCACGTGACCCCAAGTGATCTCATCTCATGTAAACTACGCTGCAAAAATCTAATTGTCTCAGTAATTATCTATGTTAATTTCAAATTAAATCTTAATTTGTTATAGAAATTTAAATGCAAGAAATATTTCAATTTGTACGATTAGCTTACTCAGTGAGAAGTTATGTAAAACCGCAGTGCTTTACTTCACTAGTGCATTCTCATGAGAATTGATGAATTTAACACTTGACTTTGCCTTTTCTATATTTTCTCCTTGGGTGAGCGGTGTGATTGCATCCTAATTCACTTAATTACTGAATAGCCTTATGGCATAAAACTGAAGTACCTGGTAAAAATTCTGTGTAATTAATTGTATGCCAGTATTGAAAGAAACAATCAATCTGGTAAGAAATGGCTGTGACTTGTTTTGAAAATGAGGCGTAAATGGTTACCAGTGAGGATATTGTGTTTGGCATCAGTTGTACCAGTATTGGAGACTTTATCGTCTGCGCCAGCAAAATGGAAATGTACCGATGGTTATATTAGAATGGTCATACACTGAATACAATTTTTGATTTAAATAGTATTTCAGAAAAGTTAAAACTTGCCTCATAAGTGAGAAACATTTTAGAGAGACTCTATAAACAGAAAAGAAATGAGTGATTGTAATAGTAATTATACAACAAAACTTTGATCTTAATTTTTGTAATCATTAATCAAATAATAATTTCTTTCCACTGTAATTAACAAAAACTTGTGCCAAATTAAAACCATTCTGAGCTCAGGAAAATTAACAGCATTAAGTTTCGCTTAGAATGAAATACTGTTTAAAAAATTCAATCTTCCAAATAGTTAGGAATCTGAAATAATGTAGAAAAAGAATATATATATATATGCTGTAACTGCAAAATGTTTACCACTGAATGTGTTAAAACATATAGATCTTAACGGTAAACCACTGAGCATTTTGATAAACAAGGAGGACATCCACTGCATCAATTGAGGTAAGAGAAACTGGTCAAGAATTCTCTTCTTCCTCCCTTCGGAGTTCTGTATATGAGAATGGTGATGAATCATGAAGGGGCATAGGAAAATCTGCCGGCTATGCCTCTGATTCTTTCTCATATAATGAACTTTCTCTTGCTTTGCTAATTCACTAATGCTTTTCTGCTGTAAAAATAACTGACAACCTTAAAATTAACAATTTTAGTTTTGGTGTTCTCCCCCTAAATTCATCTGTTCTAACAAATTCGAGATCTTTCCATGATTATATAACAATCTCAAATTCACCAATCATAGCTTGTCTCTACAGTTACATCACACTTAGTATGTGTATAAATACCGTTGGTGAATTAATCACATCACTCTTCCTTTCCCTAACTGCTGCTCTATCAACACTTTGCCTTTGCTTAACTGCCTACATCATTTCTTTTAAAATCCAATGTACATAAAAATTTATTGTATTTCATTATGTTTTGATAAATATCTACTGAGATAATTTTATATGCATGGAAATAAAGATTGGGAATTCATCTAATAAATTTTTCTGTTGGTGTCATCCATTTGTCTTTCCAGCCTGCCACTATGCAATCACATTTATGCTTCAAAAACATTACTTATATATCTGCAAGATACAAGAAAATACGATAGCTGCCTTAAAAATAATTGGCGACCTCAAAATTAATGATTCTAGATTTGGTGCTCTCCCCCTAAATTCATCCGTTCTGCCAAATCTGATACCTTTCTATGTTATATAACAGTACGTGAAAAGGGAAATTAAAACTTATATTAACTAATCACAGCTTGTCTTTAGAATCACAGTGAGAGGAATTCCTATGGGAGCAAACAGTTCTACACAAATATGTAACCTATTTCTTTTTACTTATGAATATAAATTCCAACTAAGTTTAAATAAGAATGAATTAAAGCTATTTGCACATACATTTAGATACATAGATGATATTATAACTTTCAATAATCCTGCTTTTGAGCAATTCAAAATTTATCCAAATAGTTTAACACTTAATAAAACGAATACGAATCAAGATACTATTGAATACCTAGACCTGCTAATTATTAAACACAGCAAAATTAAATTATATGATAAAAGAAGGAATTTCCATTTTCATACTATTAAGCTAATTAATTGGAACTCTAAATCTCTAGAAAAGTAATAGAAAACACATTTCATAGCCAAATAATCAGAATAAAAATATATGTACTGAAATAGAAAATTTAAAGGAAGAAATAATAAAGCTAATTAATGTTCAAATTAATAACCAAGTACTATTTTTTCCCCAATGGTTGGCTCTAGACATTTATACAGGCATTGGCCACTACTACTAAGGCCAGGAGTGGCAGTCTCTTTATTATGGAGGCAACTAATAGGTAGGATTATGGAGGCAGTCTGTTGCCTCCTATGAAGGGATGGACAAATTACATCTATGCCTTCTCCGGGATCAAACCTGTGGCCTTCAGTGTGGCAGTCAGAGTCATAAACCACTTTTCTGTTTGAGCAGCATTAATGTGACTATCAGTAATTTAAAAAATAAAAAAGGATACACTTGCTCGCTCATTTTTATAATTTTGTATCCAGATAGATATCACAGCAGAATATAAAAAATGTTTAAATTCATTTTTATACATTTAAACAGTAAACATATATGTGGCCAACTAGTCTTAAGTATCAAACATGAAAATTTTTTCATATCAGATATACCAATCTGTAGATGTTATATAACAGAAACTTTTATATTTATAGTTTACTGAAATTTAATAATAGCAAAGTAAATGTATATAAATATATTTGATTATTACCTCTTTATTTCCTTGTTTAGCTGCCTTTTTTATTTCCATTTCCTGCACACATTTAAAAAAAAGAAAAGAATTAATAAACTAAAGTATTTGAACTATAAAACATCTTTAAAACTTTAAAATATGGAAAATCATTGATTTTCCTCTTTTATAGTTCAGATTAATGAATGCCCCTATGCTTTTTTATTTCACATTACTTGAAATGATCAGTATACCTTTAGATTTACTAATTCTCTTTGCTGAAAGCCATTTTAAATCCCTTTTTTTATTAATAAATTAAGTTCATATTTAACTTAGTGACTCAGCAAAAATTTCGTTTCTAAGCTAAACAGAAAACCATTTAGCTAAAATGGATGCTGATTCTGAGTGGTTAATTTGAATAACTGTCAGTGAGAAAGCCATCTAGGAAATTAAAATATAATTTTTGATATTACAGACAACAGTAAGTTTTACATTTTTCAATATGTTAATGATATTGCTGATAAACAAAGTAATTTTCAAATAAATATAATTTCAAAAATGAAATTAAAGTCCAATCATAAAGCTATATTTACAAACATTTCAGTACAGGAAAGCCATCAACTTCAGTGCACCTTAACAGCAACAAGGCAGCAGACAAAATAATTTATCTCGCATAATGGCACACACTTTCAAGCATGATTCTAAGAATTAATTAGTGAAGCTAAAATCAGTGCTAACTATTAAGTGTTAACTAATAGTTAACATGTCCTTTCCTGTAATTAACACAGTAGAAGTCAATGTAAAGTGATTGGATTTCATAAATAAATATTATACAGTCAAAAGTCTTTAGTCCGGACCTCAAAGCTACAAACTTTATGCGCATGCGTCAACGCATTACCTTTACGCATGCGCGTATGCGTCTACACATGTGCATAGTACGTTTATGCATGCGCGTTTAATGTACAACGGACGGTATAAGCTAAGCTAAAATTATCTAATTATCTATTTCAGTTAATGTTGCAGATTACATTGTTCCTTAATCTTCTAATTGGATCCGGCTTATTATTTTTTGCAGACTGTTAGAGCAATTTTATAAAAGTAAGCCTGAACTTTCGATTATGTCAAAAAGAATTTCCGATTCTGGAGCTACCAAAGGATCGACAAAGTGAAAGCATGTTCCGATGTCCATCAAACAAAATGTGGAATTGCTGCAAAAAATGGATAAAAGTACCGTATATACCTGCGTATAAGTCGAGATATTTTGGGCAAAGAAAGACTTCAAAGTGGGGGGGGGGTCGACTTATACGTGGGGCCATAAAAAATTAAAAGAATCGGAAGTTCAAAAATTTCTTTGTATAATGCAGTTGTTTTCTTCCCGCACTCGAATTGGACGACTTATCAAATAAGTCACTTACTTGAAGTAATTTCATGACTTAATTATGTAATGAACTACAGTGGTGGCCAAAATTGTGGACACTTTTGGAAATTTTTATGTTTTTGCCCCTGAAAAATGCGAATGCCTGCGAAATACCCTCTGAATGATTATAAAATCATTTAAAAAATGTTGTATTAGCAACGAACTAGACGGCACGGAAGATGATACTGTTTTTGAAAGTGAAAATGACGACGAAGGCTGTAGTAGTGATTGTAACAATACAGAGTTCGAGACTGAAAATATGCATGATGACGAGCCAATGACGACAGAAGAGTTCTATGAAATGTTTGGCGAATCTGACCATGAATCAGCCGTTGAAAGATTTTGATTTTGTTAATTTACCAAGGTGTTTTTTATCATATATTTACTTTTTTTCTCAGATTATTTTGAATAAATGTAGTACTTAAAAAATTTTTTTCGAAGTTTCTCAATCGATTTCGGAAGTGGAGGATCGACTTATACGCGGGTTTCTTATTTTCTACGAATTTTTTATGTCGAAGTGGGGGGGGGGTTGACTTATACGTGGTATCGACTTATACGCGAGTATATACGGTATATCCTTTGATTCTCTAATCATTCCGAAATCTGTTTATCAATTTTACGCTGTTCTGTGGGGGGAGGAAACGATGCGGTGCGTCATGAACTGGAAGTTGATCTGTCAGCACTAACCTTATCTTCAGGGCAGATGTTTTTATTTTATTCGGCTTATAATTCCTTACTAAATGTAGTATTTCATCTGGATATACTCCGTCTTTGATATGATTTAAATCAAATTCCTCGTCATTATAAATATCACGAATACACATCAAATAGTTTTCTGGTTGCAATTTTCTAATTTCGACTATGCGTAATGTATGCTTTACGCATGCATTGAAAGAAATGTTTAATAAAGTAAACAAATAAATATAAAGCTTTTTTTTTTTTGGTAAATTTTGATACTCTTTAGATCATAATTGCTCTTTATTTTATAAATTACGGTTTTATATTGTTAATATTATAATTTCTGCATGCCATCTTACAAGATTTAAACTGATGATCTACAATCAGGAAAATCCGATAATCCGGAAGTCGCAACGAGTCCGGATTAAAAACTTTTGACTGTATTTCTTTGTAACATATAATGACAAATAACAACATGCATTTAAAAATTTTTTGAAACAGCAAAAGCCTGTCTATCTAAACTAGCCGAGATGACACCGTTTTCAATAACTTTTTTTCAGAAAATTCATATGATATGAATTATTTTCGTAAGTTAGAGGTAGAAATAAATAACCTATAAATTTCTAGGTATGTATGTATTTAAATCAATTTACATATACTTATATTACTTTAAATCAGGGATGGCAACCCATTCTGGGAAGAGTGGTACTATCTGAAAAAAAAAATTATGCACACCACTTCCGCTTTTCTAACATGGTAAAAAAAATATAATGTTATTTATATGTGGATTATGGGATTTTTACACAAATAGAACAGTTCTTTTCCCACTGTAAGTGGATTAGTGGAGATTTAAAAAATATGATGGATAAAACAAAAGATTAAAATTAGGTTTTATTGTTAATAAACATTTTTAAACGTTCATTCAGTTAGGTTACTTATAAAATGAAAATGAATAATCTGAAATGTTTAACGCTAAATAATTATTAAACAGTTAGTAGTTAATTAATGTGGCTTTTGAATTTGCAATTTTTTCACTAAGTCATCTGTATTAGAATTAGTTCTTAAAGATGCTATCAAAATTGGGTGTTTTAGGTACATACTAGTTAATCTTGAATGATATTTTGATTTTATTACGTTCATAACAGAAAACATTTGTTCATAAACATGTCGATCCAAACCTACAATAATTTCTCACAAATTTTAGAAAATTGCTTGTTAGTATAAATTTCTAAAATTCATTATAATTAGGATCATTTGCACTTGAAATAAGTTCTTTATATTGGCTTCTCAGTGTAGTATGGTGCTGTATGTCTATAAGTTCGATTTGGATTTCAGGTAGGTAATAATTAACATCTTGCAGAGAGATTGAAAAATCATTTGTGAAAAAAACAGCACTTTTTTTTATTATCTTTTTTTTATTATTATTAAAATCATGAAACCTAGCAATGAATGAATCCTGCAAAATGGATATTAAGCTTTTTAATTTGTCATAGTTTGGAGCATTATTGAGTTTTGCTAGCTAGTTCCTGTGTTAATGTGAAATGTGTTATCTTTTTTCTCCAAAATCAGGATAAAAAAGGAAAATTTGTTCATTAAAAAAAAAGACAGATATATGACCAAGTAGGGTAGGTAAATACAATCTTTACAAGTCACTGAGCAGTTCATATTTTTTTTCGGCTCTACTCTTATATATGCCCTAAGATCACCAAATGTGGCGATATGCGTTCTGTGCTGGTTTTTGGTGCAATGGTTTCGGGGACGATGTTGTTTGTTTGGCAACCCTTTTGACATTGAAAAACTTTTTTGCTGCAGTGGTTCAATTGGTTCTTGTCATGCGTGTTTTGAAATAGCCTATGTTGCAATGAGAGACGTGGTGGCAAGATATTTTAGATTGTGTGCAAAGTAAAATCCTAATTTTAGTTATTTTAGTTTATTTTGTTGATTTGTGAGCAATGATTGTGTTGATTGTGCAATTCGTATATGTTTTTTTAAGTTAAAACAGAATGCGGTGTATATGGTATTCATTGAAATTTATTATTGTTATGTTAATTTATTAAAGTGAGCTGTGCGTAGTTCGTGGATTCCTTTGCTGCCTAGATTGTGCAATTCGTAGATGTTTTTTCTAAGTTAAAACATCTCGCTGTGTACATGGAATCTTGTCAAATATTTTTGGTTAGAAACTTTATGTTTTTGCTATCTAAATTTTTTGTTTTTGTTTTGGATTTTTAGCTGAAATTGTGTGTTTAAAACATGGTTTTTGCATGCGTGAAAACCGCGTTTTTGGAGACATTTTAGGCTTAAAGTTTGAAATGTAGACAAAAAATTTAGATAATAATATGGCACCGTGGAGTTTCTTGCCAAAAATATTTGGCGAGAAATTTGTCGCCAAGCGAGGGTGTATATAAGAGTAGTTCCTTTTTCTCTATATATTTTAAAACAAAATTCAATTCAAATTCTTCAAACATCAAAATCTTGCAAGTACATTTCCTTTGGAAAGCCAGTGTATACTACATTGAAGGAGTAACTTGCCATCTTCTTCTGTTACTTCTGGGAAAAGCTCACGCAATCATCAACAATTTAGAGCTCGAGCTCCTAATCTGTCATATAGTGTGCTACAGAGTTAACAACAGATTTTAATATTTGATATTTTGATCAAATAATTAAAGTCTAATTTTTATTACCTCCTCTTCATCAGAACAGGCTTTTTTCTTGTGGCCTAACAACAAAGAAAGTTCATAAAAAGCGTTTACTATCGTTTCATTATTTCTCGTCTAGAACAAAGATAGTTGACTGGCTGAAGATTTTTTTTAATTGATAAATTCCATTCACAAGTGCGATCTAACAGGATATTTGCTGTTTAAATCACTACACAGTTGTTTGAAACGTTGGTCTAGGTGAAAGTTTTTAAGCACTGATAGACAAATTCGCAATATCAAACAAAAAGGCTTGACAGTGTTTTGATGCTTAAATAAAAATTGTTCCTCCCAGTTTTAAAATCATGATCTGCAATATCCTTCTCACATTTTCTTTTCGATATTGAAGGTTTACTCATGCATATAGTGAAAATAAAAATTTTTAAACCACGATATTTGATGCCAAAATCAAGAAACAGTTTAAAAGAGCTTGATTTGTTTGGCAGTTTAAAATAAACTAAGACAAACAGCCAGAGTGTTGCTTGCATTTGCTCTTGCTCAAACACAATGGCACCAAAGCAAGGAAACTCAAACCATTAGGCTTGCCATATAACCACTCTGCCTTACCACATCATCGTACTGGTGTTAAGCAGTGCTGCTTTCCGGTGCTGTTGTATTCAGTAGCATATCAATAAAAATAAAACTTTTACAGATTTTGACAAAGTTCCTCAAGATGACATTATTTTGTCAATTTTTTCAATAAGTCTTCGTGTGCCACTGTTGAAACTCTTCCTTGTCCATTGTTTAAATACTCATCAACTGTTAATGTTTTTTCTTGCAATTACAAGAAATTGTGCAATGCTACTATTTGATGAACAGCTATCACTTGAGCAGAGATTTCACTGTTAAATACTTTTAATGCAAGCTATATTAAGATCATATTTTACTTTAAAAAAATACATCTAAAGAATGAAATGAGTAAAAGTTGATTTTCAGAAATTGCAAATGGGTGGTTTACAAACTCCACTGGCCCAATGTTTGCCTCCTCACCCCTCTACCATTTCCAATAAATAGGGATTCAATACTAAATTAAAAATTTAAAGAGCTAAATTCAATCTACAGGAATGTCTACAGAATTATCATATTTATTTACCAGCTGCTTTTCTTGCCTTTCTAAATCTCGCCTATCTTTCTCTACATCACGCTGAGCACGACGTAATATCTTATTTTGTTCCCGCATAAGCTCTAAAACGAAAACATAGAATAATTAATAATTAATAATTTAATGATGCATACATATATAGTGTAATATCATACTATAGTATCATAACAGTTTAAAAACAAACTAATTTAAATGTTCAAATTTCATAATTAAATTTTTAATCAAAAACTTGAAACATGCCAATATTCCAACCAATTTATCATTTGTTTCATCATCAATTCAGAGAACACTATAGATAATGGTTCAGTTACTGACACTATAATTTTCATTACATCAGTATAAGTATCAGGTAAAAATTATCATGATTAACTACTGAAACATTACTAAGATGAAGCAATTTAATTAACATTATGATAGCCACAAAATTAAATGAAAAATAATAATAAAAAAAAAAAGAGCAGCATGGCTTTGACATAAATAACAACACAGAAGTAATTGAAGTAAAGCATCCTATATTTAAAAGTAAAGCAACCGTAAAACTGAAATTTTGCTACTTATTAAGGCAACATAAGATTTTAAATACATTTCTGCACAAAATTAAGAGAATTTAATCATTATATAAAATTTCTGAAAAACTAATGGATAGATTTTAATGAAATTTAGTGTAAATATACATTAATAACATAGAAAAATACATACCATTCAAAAGACATTTTATGCAAACAAGATTATCGATAAAGCTCATTGTGCGAGGATATAAAAACCCATGCTGCAATATCAAACTGAAAATAAGTCTAATATAGAACCCTATGATTCTTTCACCACCGACCTCGGGCTGTTACATTGCCTAACAGGATGCCGGGAACCAGAATGGATTTAAATCTCATCACATCAGAGTTTAATACAGAGTACGGTCACCTCTCACACGTAACTATGGTCGTGTTCCAGGCTATCTCCAGATACAGGTATGCCTATATACACTTCAGTATCTGGGCTGAATCTCGACTTATCTGTAAAATGCATGGTTCTATACTGAAGTCTGGTCCAAGACGCATGTTGTCTGCACCATGTTAAATGTGCTCTATTGTGTGCTGCAGCAAGTGGAATGCAAACAATATGTGTTCTAGCATACAGCTCCATCTTATGAAGCCTTAAATATTTGACTCTGAATATTTTATATAATTTTTTGGCTGCATAAATAGCACCTTTAATTTACATAGATGTTCAAACACAAATAATAAAGTTAACAATATAACAAATTTATATAGAAGGTCAAACACAAATAATAAAGTTAACAATATAACTTTCAGCAGAAATTTTATGTAGAACTTTACAAGAATCAAATAATATCAGTATATCTAAAACTTAGGAAATGGCCAGAAATTTTTCTAATATGTTGCAAAATTTTGAGGAAGGATCATGTATTAAGGATCAAGCACCAAGTATTTTGAACTAATGAAATTCTACTCGTCAAGGAAATTTAAGATTAATTTTAAGAGCATATAATCTACGGGAATTCAGCTCGACTTATCAAAAATTTCAATATCAAAATTTTAGTACTTAGAGTAATTTTTCTTTGAAGAACCACAAAACATAAATTTCGCACAATCTTTCTTTGAACAGAAAATCTCGTCTATAACTTAAACTCACATGGAAAAGCACTAAAAGATAAAAGTTGATTTCATGGGGGAATTATGATTGTTAATATTATGATTTTATAATCGGGGTAAGGACTAATAAGTAGATAGTAATATGCAGTTCCTTAACTAGACCAATGATTTAAACAACATATAAAACTGTTGAAAGCAAATTATATCTCAAGTAAACATGAACACAATACGCATTCATACTAAAAAATTCTCAAGAGACATATAAAATTTCATACCGAAATATTATCAGAAGTTTCATTTAGCAACTCGAAAATAAAACAAGTACTAGATTTAAGAATTTTACCAGTTACTTACAAAATTATAAACTCCCAATAAATCAAATTATTGTCAATTACTCAGCTAAAATATCACCTTTATTACATTAACTTTCTTAAAAACATATTACATAAATTCCTCAAAAAAAAAGAAAAAAACCACTTCAGAAAAGCTGCGAAAAAAGATTTTAGTACCTGCAGGAGTTTGTTTTTTCGAGAAAAAACTCATTTTATAAAAAGAGTCAACAAAACGAATTGAAAACAAACGAAAAATGTAATTTGCTTCAGAAAAATTTACAAAATTTTATTCACATGATATTGATGACATTCTGTCACTGTAATTATGCAATGTTTACTGACTAATGTTGCCAAACCTATTCTAATAAATTATGAAACTTAAATTTTTAAACGTTTCCTCCCAGAGAACTACTTATTTTCCTAATATGACGATGAATTTCGGAACAATTTTGTTCAGATGATTATTTTCAAGTATTAAAGTATTCTGTTCCAATGAATGATGTTAAAGAAGAAATTCACGACGCAGATAAAGGTAGAAGTCTTTTCGTTTTTCGTACATATATATATTTTTTTTTTTTTTTTTTTTGTTTGTTTGTTTTGTTTAGCTAAAAATAGTACAAATATTTTTCGTGTTATACAGATATATTTCACAGAACTGCACTATGTGTTTACTTGAAACAAAGGTAGGCTTGCAACATATATCCGAAATATTTTATTTCACTCATACTCAAAATTCAGGGAAAAAATTAAATCCTAAAATAAATTTAGACATATTCATATACACAGTTTCTAAAATAAATTTAGACATATTCATATACACAGTTTCTAAAATAAATTTAGACATATTCATATACACAGTTTCTAAAATAAATTTAGACATATTCATATACACAGTTTCTAAAATAAATTTAGACATATTCATATACACAGTTCCGAAACTTTTAAATAGCTATCCTGCGTTATGAAATGCATTAGCTTTGTTTTAAAGCGAAAGCACTGAAAGAATTGTTGAATTTGCTACTTGATCGTACAAATGTTACGATAAAATGTTTAGGTAATGATATTTAACTCTAACTGAAAAAAGTACTTGTAAAAAAATTAAATAGCGGGTGCAAAATAAGACATCTGTCTACTTTGTCTGTCTGTCTAAAATAACTTTGATTTAGAAATTATTAGAGTTACAATGAAAAAATTGTTGTATATGATTAAGTAATATTTTGGAAGAAAAAGAAATAGAAATTACTATATATCTGTCTGACACTTAATTGAATAGGTTTTGAGAAGAAATTTTGCCTAATTATGTGAGAAGTCTATAAATATTATTTGCATACCGAACGCTATGGCACGTCGCTTATGATGTTTGATGAAAAAATTTTACTTGTACTTTTTGTTTTACTTCAAATCACCTTTTACCTACAAGGCCAGGATGAAATTTCCCAGAAAAATTCGAGTGGAGGAAAATTGGGAGGAGGCCCAATTCCAATCATTATAAAGGTAAAATATTTCTTGAAACTAAAAATTTTCTTCTTTCAATCTGTGGAAATAAATTGGGTACTTTCATAGTAAAGCGGCAACCGTCGTTATTCCTTAAAATTCGCAAACTTTCTCCTTAAATTTGTAACACGTAGTCTTTAACTATCAACAGGGCCAATATAGTGGTAGTTTAATAAGGAAGTACCTAATTTTGCATTTTTTTGACAAATAAATTAACAATCGTTAAATAATACGCTCATTTTTTAATCACGACTCAAAGTATAATGGAGATAAGATCTAATCATCATTTAGGCGGCATACATGCGTTTGTAACTCACCTAGAAAGTTCATTAAGTGACAATACATTAATCTTGTGACTGTTGTAAAAGGTCACAAAATGTTAGATCAAGAACTGATAATTCGTTCGAGAGAAATCAGAAAAAGTGTTGGAATAAGAAATAGTAATTACTTCAACGGAAGTGCCACCTTATTTAGTGGAACTCATATAGATGCAGAGATAGGCTGTGGATAATAACAAATTGGTGGCATTTTGAATGCGACTTCCAAACAATACCTGTCGGAAATGAAAAAAAACTTGTTTCGTCGATCTACTAAGAAAAGAAATTCTATTGCTAGTAAACAGTTGGTCGAACACCGACTATTGCACAAGTATCTGATGCATCATATATTCCAATTCGTAGAACTTATACTCTACAACAGAATTAAAGAGCTGGAAGTACATATATAAATTTCATAATCAAATCATAAATGCAATTTCATAGAATCGAACGCAAGGACGAAAAATGATTATGGTAAAATGCAAAATAGCAAAATGAGAAATACTGTGGGACTTCGTCCTTCGCAGTGTTTCTTTGGGGATGAAAAAGAAAAGAGATTTCTGTAGAGCGTTAAGATTTTTTGCCTTCCTAAACTAATTAACTACCGTTAAGCAATAAATAAAGTTGAAGTTAACAGCAGCAATTTCAATAATTTAAATCATAAATATATATAGCTCAAAATTTAGTTCATCATAAATGTAGTTTCATGGATCTGAAAAATAGACTGCTGATCAGATATGGAGCTCTAGTTTCTTACCTAGTATAACCAAGGTGTAGCTTCTGGTGCTTGATCATACTCGTTGTTCCTAATTATAAGCAAAGAGTATGATAATTTTTCTTGATGCTTGACAAACTTTGCGTCTTGTTACTAAAAAAGTACCTATTTAACTCCTTCTGTAATGCAAATACTTTTTGGATGGTTGAGTTTTTAAAATTAAACTTTAATTTTTCTAAAGCATCAATTTCTTACTGAACGAGATTGCGAGTCTCAAGTATGTACTGGGATTCCGTCTTTAGAAAAACTTGCTAAATTTGTTGCTTTATCAAGAAATCACGAAAAAAAAGAGCATTATCTCTCAAAGGGCAGGCTGGGTGGGTGTATTATAGGATGAGGAGGATTGCATTATAAAATGCATGTTAGGTCATATGAACGAAAAAATATGAGTAACCTTATATCGAAGGAATATATACTAATAGAAAATATATAATGACGCAGAAAATTCTGCGTATAATTTTGCGTGCAGTACACAAAACTTATCTCTCACTGGAAAGGTAGAATTCGAATTTCAGTGAGGATGTCATGCATCCCTCTCCCAGGTTTCCTAATTTAACGCCGTACGACTTTTTTTCTTTTTCTTTTTTTTCTTTTTTTTTTTTTGAGACATATTAACATGCCACCACGATAGTAGGTTACTCCGTTTAATAAATCACACTTTTTTATTCCTGACTAAGTTCTGTTTCATTTCCATGTAATGTATACTCAAAGTCAGTTTTCAAATGCTGAGTCCGCCTATCTGATCATATGGTACAAATAAAATATTCTTTTGCCGGGAAGGGCCCACCAGCGGCCGAGCGGTAAAGACGCTGAACGCTGGTAGTTCGGTCTGAGGTTCGAATCCCGCGAACGGGCTGGCTGCATGGGCGTTTTCGTGGTTTTCCCCATGTGTAACGTTTATACGAGCCAGTTTCCCTTAGAAAGTCCTCCACGAAAGGCATCCCTCCCTTTAGGCAGATAGCCCTCGTGTGCTTTGCCATAACTGAATAATTCAAATCCAAAATCCTTTTGCCGGGAAGGAAAACAGGTTTTTATCCAATTCAAAAATATTTTTCAGATTACACTGCATTCCTATGTCTTAAAAATCCATCAAATCAATTACCACCTTTTAATGTAGGAAACAAAAGTAGGCAACTTCGTTTCTTAAGGGACAGGTAGATATGTTTCTCATGTTCTGTTACAGCTCGTATTTTAACCGCATTCCTTTACCCGCAGGTTGGGTTAGACAGTGTTTTTAAACAATCAGATAACTGACCAATTTTACAAAAGGAAATTCGCATATTGTTACATGGTGGAAAGAAAACATTCATTGCAATATAGCCGTTGTCATTTACAACTTATAAATTAATATCATCGTTCTCAATGCTATTAACTAATAAGTTAGGAACATGGCCTTTTTTTATTCTCTTCAGTGTGCGAAAGAAATGAATATTTAACAATATTTAAAAAATTAATTCCTGTATGCATGAAAAGCTGATGATGAGTTTGCTGTGGTCCATGAAATTCCTGTCTCACTAAGCATTGTGTCTACAACAGTAAGCATTGTGTCTACATCAGGTGAAGCGATAGCTGAGGCAGTCACAATGGATATCAGAGCTATTAGTGTTAACAGTGATAAGATAACTACAAAAATGACCCTGAAGAACATTTTTTAAAAAGTTGCAAACAGAATATTACCCTTTGGGAAATTAAGATATTATCTTAAATGTATGCACTGAGAATTGAATTTTATCAAAAGACTGCAAATTTTGTGCTGAATTTAAAGAGAAATTATCGACAGTTATTCGAAAAATAATTAAATGTAAATTTATAAATTTTAAAATATTTTTTGGCATTAATATGCTATTTATTATTTTATTTTCTTCTTTCGTATAAAGTTTTTAAATCTATATTTTTAATACTTAAGGAGAGTTATGAATAAAAATGTGGTTTTATTTTCATTTTGTTCATTATATTAAAAATACCTATTCTTGTAACCTAGGTGACTCCGGATAATATGTAATTTTTCCCCTGGTCCCAAGAGTAACTTCTTAACGAGGTTTGACTACATTTCAGTCAATCCACTTCGAGAAACATAAGTTTGTTTTTCTACAAGAAGGAAAGTAAAATCTGCTGATATTTTTTGGCAAACGCTTGGGACAAATTTCGTTTCCATTAGAACTTCTTCGTTTCAAGGTTTGGTTTCAGTATATGTTGAGTCAAAACAGTATTTTTAAGGGCTTGGAATAACATTTATAAGATTCAATGAGGATAAGCACAGTCAATGCTTTCAGAAGCAGAGCCCGACATTATAGACATGCCCATATAAATATAAATATAAAATTTGCCATATAAAAAAAACTACTGAAACTTGAAATTGGATTTGAAATATTCTTTCATAGACTTTGTATGTTTAATTTTATTTCAGGATGCTGGTGTGGATGATCTGAAAAAAGGAGACGTAGCAATGATATTTTGTAAGATATTTTTCAGAAATATCTTCTCATTTGATTATATTTAAACAAATTTATTGAGATTACTTCATATAGATTATAAAAAAATTACCACTGAAAGGATTTAACTGTAGGAAGCTCTGGAAACCAGAGAAAGAGGTTATATCTGTGTAGTTTGAGACATAAATTTAACTGACTTTTGTCACTCATAAAAATACGCTCTGCGTATTAGGTACATCGCTCAACGAAGAAGCAGTTACACATGACAACGTGTTGTTTTCGTTCCATTTGATGATCTTTTAGTACTAAAACGTGATTTAAGAGTCCCATTTCTGTTTATTATTTATTTATTTTGTCTATTGTTTCTGATTTGTAACTTGCATGGAATACATGAATACTTACGCAATAGAAACATCTAAAAGTCTGCAAACTATCTGACAGAGCTTGCAAAATATTTCAATAAATTACAACCATATGTCTGCATGATTATTTTAGATCGAAGTTTAGACATTTTCTAATTAATTAAAATTATATTCTTTTGAAATTACATTTGTATCAAAAAGGTCTGCGCATTTAGAGAAATTACCTAAAACCATCGAAGTATATTAATTGCTTTAAATCAGATTTGAAAATAGTAGAAAAGGCACAGCTAATCAACGCACAAATTTCCCTAAACGGCATGTGAAAAAGTCCATCCTAAAACGCATGCTGCTGTATAAATTTGGGGTACCTACATGGTAGTGTTATTTACACTCGCATATGGGAATGCCTCGAAGATGGGTATAGTCATATGAGCGAGCTGGGCAGTGATTCACCATTGCCTTCAAGGAAGCAAGTTAATAGGGGGACCGGAAAGTAATGTCGCTTTCTTAGATTAAATTCAAACGAATAAATTTGTAACAAGTTTTTATTTTTGATCAATAATAATCACCCTCGTTATCAGCAACCTTTTGCCATCTAGTAGGCCAATTTCAATCCCAGGCCAATAAAATTCAATTGGTTTTTGAGTAAAATATCTCGAGGTGGCATTTTGGGCATCATCCAAATTTTTTGTCACTAAGAAAATGTTGCAGGGATCGGAATAAATGGAAATCCGAGGGTGCGATATCGGGCGAATATGGTGAGTGAGGCAGTACCTCCCACCCCAATTCATTGTATTTTTCCAGTGTTTGTCTTGCACAGTGCGGTCTTGCATTGTCGTGTTGCAGAATAACGCCTTTTCCGTTGACAATCGCCAGATATTTTTCGATTAAAGATTGGTTCACTAGATCCAATTTTTCCCAATAAGGGTATGCATTAACAGTTTTTCTAGGTTTCAACAATTCAAAATGAACAATTCCGTGAATACCAAAAAAATCAAGGAGCGTCTTTTCGGGATGTAAACCCTTTGTGCCTTTTGAGTTTTGGATTATCCTATAGGACTTATTTTTTGTCTCCACTAATCAAACGATCAAAAAACGGTTCTGTATAGTGCCGAAGCAAACGTTGCATGTGATGGATAGGTTGGCTTTGTTCTTTTCGGACGGATTATGGGGGACGCAAACACCTGCTTTCCTTATTTTTCCATTCTGCTTTAAATGTTCTTGGATGGTCGACTATAGGTTGGTTAAGTGTGTCTGACATGGATTTGCTTCCACTTCTACCCTTAGCATGTTGTTGTTGACATGCGCAGAAACGGCATTACTTTCCGGTCCCCCTATTATTTCTACAGATGAATAAGGCTGGCTTCTATACATGCATTCAGACGCATGAGACATTCAACTTGAACTCTGCTGACAAGCCACAGAATTGAAGGTATTATGTTTAAAATAAAGATCTTGAAATAGGTTTACTTTTACGCATGCTCTATACTAGTGGTCTTCAAACTTTGTCGACTCACGGAATAAGAACTAGATGGATTTCTTGGGGAAGCCGATCCCACCCTTAGAAAAATGTATCTTAAATCAATATTTAAAGTAGATCAGTATGTTCTAAGTACTTTATGTACAAGAAAATTATTGTTTTTTATTAAGAAATTTTAACATAAAATAAATGCAGTTTACTCATTAATAGCATTCATGCTCAAGGTAGCACCTGCCTTTACATTATATTAAATGATAGGGCCGTGATTATATTTTTTTACGCAAACTTTCTAACTCTGTTAAGACTCAGCGCAGTCGATTTTGCATTTAATTTGTTTTGGTATTTTGCTTTTGCTGCCATTTTCATTGAAAAAATTGTTCATTAAATACGTTGTTCTGAATGATATTAAAACATTTATAGCTATGTGAGAAATATTTTTGCTTGCAATTCGATTGAATAGTGAAAGAAATGGAGCTAGTCCCGCAGGTACATCACTGCTGATGTCGCGTTACCCATATCGGTAGTCCCTACACAAAGCTTCTGATTAATTTTCAACGGTAACTATATGTATCTTTAAATTTTTTACTTAATAAATATTAATCAACTAATGTGAGTGCTTTATAATTTTCTTTTCTAATTTTTATTTTGCCTCACTGAATCTCTGGATTCCGTGGAACACAGACTGAAGACAACTGCTCTATGCATTTGATCAGTGAGGTTGATCTTGAAGGACTCATGCAGCACGCGTTGTTTTTGCTTCCATGTCGAACCGTGGCTTTGTGAAGAGAGAAGACCATACCAAAAGTTCTTTGTCATGACACTCGTCAAGCAGCTCAGAGATGAGTAATCCTTGCTGTTCATCGTGCTTTTCTACCATTAGTCTTGTAATTACCAGGAGGTGCGCGGACGTTCTTCTTTAGGGTTAATTTTGTCAGTATAGTTTCTTGTTTAGTGTTAAAAAGGATTATTTTTCGCTAATCCAAACAGCTGTGTGTTAAAATCAATGTCAAATAAAAATTTAAAGTTTTTAAGAACTTTATATTGTGGTTGGAAACATCGCAGATTATAAAATTAAAACCACGTTGTGGATGTTTAAGTGAAGAGACATTTTTTGCTTTGATACCAAATTATAAAATACATGCAGTGGCGTAAATAGGGGCATACTAGGATGCTGCAGCATAAAGGCCAAAACCTTTGAGGGCACTTAAGGTTCTTCTACGACAAACTACAATTACAAGTTTACATTTTAAACAAAAAATCGCTTCGCTAAAATATGAATAAAATAATATAACACACCCTTAGAAATGCAGAAAACCAACTGTACTACTCTGTTATGTACTCAAAACTTCAAGACGAGTGGTTTCAAATTATTAATGATGAGGATCTTTAGTGGTAACTGACGAAAGTCTTGTGCTGAGACTTATTGTGACTTAAGATAAAGCTTAGTATTGGGTAAATGTGGAAAAAATCAAGGTATGGAAGATCAGGACCCCTTGTAGTTCACTAGAGACAAAGAACTTCTAAGGAGAACTCAAAAAGGAATTCCTGGAAGGTATTTGCTAAAATTCTCAGAACACTTAGTTTCAGGAAGCGATCTTTTATTATTCCCATCAACCTTGGCCTTTCATAACACTCATTGTACTCATTGTAATGAAACAATTATTTTGAAAAGCCCCGATTGCACTAATATTATCATCATGATTGATATAGAATAGAGATAGATAGACATTAACCTTCCAAATCGTCTTAGGATAACTAATGCCTTAAGCTCAGGCTATGATCAAGGCCCAAATTTTCACCCATTTTAAACATTGTTAACCTAAAAAATATAGAAAGAAAAAAAGAATGGTGAATGGCACTACAGAATTTTTTCTGTAAGTAAATTACTATTATGCATCTTCCACTTTGTAACACATGTTTATATTCCTAAATAGTTAATCCTGAATTAAAACTAGTCATTACTCAAAAAGTCGGCTCTTTGGATCCCTCATTCTTTTTAACCCTTTTTCTTGGAATGCTGGAAATCATGGGGAAGCGACGGCAGAATTTTTTGGTATAAGGACCCAAAAGTTCTAGTTACGCCATTGAATACATAATACCTGTAAGTAAGTCCTTTCTGTAAAATGGAACGCAGCATATACCGACAGGTAAATCTTAAACTGATCAATTGGAATCTCGATTTGGTTTGCACCATCAGATATGAGGTAGTGCATTTCATCTGATTGCAAAGGACATTTTAATGAATGAGTGAAAAGTTCTAGCAAAACGTGTAGTGACATCACAGTCAGATATGTTGTCCAAATTAAACGACTTTTTTATGTCATTTAACATTTAGTGACATGTGATCATTTTATGTTTGACGATACTCGAAGTGATGTGGACTTAAATGTAAATAAATGAACAGCGAGTTTTAATACACATAGCTGGCTACTATATGCATTGTTTGAAATTTATGTGTACAATCCGCAAAGAAAAATTATTAAATTCGGATAACTAATTGACTTTCCGTCAATTATTATGATAATCTTCCATTATCCCAAACAGCAGAAACCAAAGATAAGTGCAAATATTTAGATTCATCCACATTAGTAGTGTTTAATATTAAATCCATAATTATTGCATTTTTAGAGCACTTATAGTCAAAGAAAATGAAACGAATTTAAAAAATGCCAAAATCTGCATTAAGCTCTCATTAAAAAAAAAAAATAATGTGTAGTGATTAACAGTAGACTACCTGGCGACGAAATTTTCAAATTTTACAATTGTAATTTCTTTAACATTGTCATAAAAATATTGAATACATCGGAAAAGACTTGTTTATATAATTACACAAACGTTTTAGCAGATAGTAAATGCTTCAAACAAAGAAAACTAAAAACAAATTAAATGGCATTTAGTATTTTTATGACATTAATTGTAAACTGCAGTTTTATTTTTTCCACTTCCTTGTATACGAAGGGAGTGTTATAATTGCAAAAAATTTCTGGTATCATATTTCAACAAAAATATACATTTTCACTCATTTGAAAGAATTTTTGTTCGATATCTTTACGTACTGCAGAATAAAGGATTCTTTTTTCCAAAATGGATTGTGAAGCGAATTTAAGATGGATTTTAATAGAATTTTTTCGTGACGTCTGTAGGTACGTATGTATTTATATCGTATAAACCAAAACCATCAGCCGTAAAACATTGAAATTTTGTATGTGGCATTGCTAGCACATCTAGTTGTCCATTTCTGTTTTTAGCTGAAATCTACCGCACCAAACGTATATATATATATATATATATAATAGGAAGAAATATTGTAGAGAGCTCGCTAAAAAGTTACCAGGAGCTGTGGCTCCAAGAAATAGTTCAGTGCAGTAATTAAAAAAAAAAATATTAACATGGAAGTAATTTTTAAAAATATTAACATGGAAAGGTGGAAAAAAAAAAAAAAAAAAAAAAAAAAAGAGCCTACACGCGAAATAAAAACTGTTAAAATCAATTGTTGGAAACATGTGAATGCACAAAAAAAGGGCAAAACCTATCGATGTGATATGTGAAAAGTTAACACTTACATAAAAAAAACTGATCAACGGAACAAGTTAAAACAAAATTAAAACATAATAATAAAACATAAATTGCGAAAACTATAAAATCATAAAAATTACAAAGCGGAAAATGGTAAATTAGCCCAATTGAACCTCCAACCAGGCTTTTCAAGGGCAAAATTAGTTGAATGTCGAATCAAGCTAACACCATTACGCGTTTCGCCGAAACAGACAATTGAAGCTCTTGTTTGACGAAAAATTTTTTTTTAAATTATATGAATTGTCTCGAAAAAATCTTTTTGGAGCTTCAATTCTCTGTTCCATTTTCCCGACGCTTCCGCAGAAAAAACACATTAAGGTGTAAGAAAAAGTTTTTTTGTGCTTTTTAATATCTTTTTCTTGGTCTTAGCAAGACCCACGACGTTTGTTTTTCACCAGTATTTAATTTCTTTAGATTTTGATTTCAGAACCATAATATTTATAAAGGTTTTATTCTCTAAGCTAGCAGGACCAGCCCGTGCGTTATTGTATAATTTGACTAATAGCAAACCGCTATTAATTTAATTTTAATTTTAATTTAAATTTTGTTTTGCTCCGTGTTGCATTTACCTTTTCTTACACCTTAATGTGTTTTTTCTGCGGACACGTCGAGAAAATAGAACAGAGAATTGAAGCTCGAAAAAGATTTTTTCGGGACAATTCATATAATTTAAAAAAAAATTTTTTCGTCAAACAAGAGCTTCAATTGTCTGTTTCGGCGAAACGCGTAATGGTGTTAGCATGATTCGACATTCAACTAATTTTGCCCTTGAAAAGCCTGGTTGGAGGTCCAATTGGGCTAATTTACCATTTTCCGCTTTGTAATTATAATGATTTTATAGTTTTTGAAATTTATGTTGTATTATTATGTTTTAATTTTGTTTTAACTTGTTCCGTTGATCAGTTTTTTTTTTATATAAGTGTTAACTTTTCACATATCACATCGATAGGTTTTGCCCTTTTTTTGTGCATTCACATGTTTTCAATAATTGATTTTAACAGTTTTTTGTTCTGTATTTTATTTCGCGTGTAAGCTCTTTTTTTTTCCCTTTCCATGTTAATATTTTTAAAAATTACTTCCATGTTAATTTTTTTAAAAAAAATTACTCCGTTGAACTATTTCTTGGAGCCACAGCTCCTGGTAACTTTTTAGCAAGCTCTCTACAATATTTCTTCCTATTATTTCATATTTTTGCAGCATTTTGCGCAAAATTTTTCAGACCAAATAGGTCTTACTGCACTTTACTTATTAGCTTTTCAATATCTATTTTAATTATATATATATATATATATATATATAAACTATTTCTCGGTGAGCTAGGGATAGATAGGGATGTTAAGAAACCACTATAAATATGAACGCTTTTGAATTTATGATTTCTGCTATTAAATTTATAGTATAGTTTTATTTATTTAAGTATAGTTTTATTTTCATTGCTTAATTTGTTATTTGCTTGGAATAACAAGGAAATTATAAATCAAAAAGAAAATATTATGATATTTTGTGTAATGAAGATTTTAACAGATTTTAGTGCATATAAGAACTTGTAGGGTTTATATTTATTTTAACTAACATTTATTTTAAGTTTAAACTATCTTTCCTGTCAAGCCTTACTTTCCCCTGGAACTGCCAATGCCAGAATATGTAAATTTGAGTAGAACGCGCAAGGATTCAAATTATCAGCGGAAGTATTCTGATTTAAATAGAAGGAAACGAGTTCGGTGTGAGAGATTTTCTTACTTAGCGAGCGCGGAGGTAGTTAGCGAGAATTGAAGAACCCCGCGTTGCGGCCTATGTGCTTGGCGGGAAGTAGTGGTAATTGTTCCAGTGAGCTTCAAGTCTGCTGAATTAGCAGCGGTATTGTAAAACGCGGTGAGTTAGTTATTTTAGAGAACCTCGTAGTTAGAATCTTGTCTTTACTTTCTTTTCAGGTTATTATTTTTATTTTGACTGCCAAGTTGGCACAGTTTGTAAGCGTCAAGAGGACGCAATTGTAATTTATTACGTTGAATAAAAAGGGACTTAAACCCTTTACAAGACTCTGTGGTTTATATAAGCTTTCACAGTCACCCTTGGTTGCGTGCAAGTTGGAGGCGCGCAACGTTATAAACTCATTGAGTATATTATTCAAAGATCTTCTGAACAGTGTGCAAATAATGGTTACTTATTTATAAAAATACAAATTTTTAAAAATGATCATGATACCATTATCTTAAACTACAAAAACTAGAAATAAGTATATACATTTGCATTCTATTGTAACGCGGTGTACCTTTGAAAAATTTGATTTAAATTTGATTCACTGAAAAAAATGCTGAAAAAAAATTTTAAAATTTTTTCGCGCTGTTGAAAAAAATTTTATTCGGTATTATTTGGATGATCCAAAAATAGGAGAAATTGACATTTATACAGACGGGTCAGGTCTGGGAGACGCCATTGCTTTCGCATGTGTTATATATTATTATGGAACAGAGATTGAGAATAAGAAATGCAAACTCAATATTTCTAACTCAGTTTATCAAGCGGAAGCTAAGGCTATTTTTTATTTACTGAAATGGATTAAGAAGACTCTTAAAGGGAAATATGATATACATATTTATTCTGACAATCTGACAGTTCTTCAAGCTCTTTCACCACCTGATCAGGACAACTCTTTAATGGTAGATATTAGAGAATTATATAAAGACTTGAGAGAAAATCAAAATTTTTGCGTTTAATTGGGTGAAGGCACAAGTTGGACATTTTGGAAATGAGAGGGCGGAAGCACTGGCCATGGAGGCAATTACCGATGTTAATGCTTGTGATATTGATGTACAAGTATCGACAAGGAAAGCTGTGACTATTATGAAAAAATATATTTATGATAAATGGAGCGAAGAATGGGAAAAGTCTGATCGAAATAAAGCTTATATGAAATTTGTCAAACTTAAAAAAGGTTTATGTTATTCAGACATTGACGTTAACCAAATCATTACAGGTAATGGCCGTTTTCCTTTCTATTTTAAAAGGTTTAAATTACAAGAGTCTGACCTCTATAATATCTGCAAAGAACGGGGCTCTGCGAAGCATTATGTGAAAACATGTAAATATTTTACTGATATCAGGAACGAGTTTAAGAAAAATGATGTTTTTAATAAATAGGATATTTTAAATGATTTTAAAAGACTGAAAAAATTTGCCAGGAAAATGATGGAGAAGATTAATCATGATAAGTTTGCAGTAGGGATTTTAATTTTAATTTTGTTTTTTAGTTATGTTCTTCTTTATAAAGGTGTTGCTTGAAGATTTGTTGAAGGTGTTGTTTCTAGCTTTCTCTGGCGCAGCCCGTAAAAAGCCATAGGGCGACGTAAAGTCTGCCAGGAGGGTCCGGCTGCGTCCCTCATATCATATCATATACATTTGCATATGATTTAAAGAGATGATGTTAAGGATACATAATTATTACTACCAAATAGTGTAAATCACAATTGTTGCACTTTTAATTGTATAGTATTTAAGAACACTAAATAAATTTTAATTAATTGCAAATTGAAGCTTCGTTTCGCCCCTTTTTTGGTATTTATACTTTGAAACACAGTACAATTATTTTTTTTAAATATTGCAGTCATGTATGCTGTTTATTAAGTTATTTTTTTATCTAAAATACAAAAGATGGAATATAGTTTTTTAATATTTTAAGGGGGCATATGTCATACAAAATTTTCAAATTTTCAATTTTGGGCTAAAAAAATAAAGTAGCCTGAGAGGATCCCAAAAACATACAATTTATCTATGTTTAGAAATACCGAAATCTTTCATTAAAAAGTTTAAACAAGCACTAGCAGGCCCACCAGGTCAGAAGGGACAGATGTCTGTAAGAAAATCAGACTTAAATGACAGAAGTCATATAAGCTGGTAAAAAGCATGTTCATACCCACTCTTTGTTAGAACCTGTTTTATTAGCTGAGAAGAAGTCTTTAGCAGTCTCTGTGACCAAAAAACTAGTCTCAAATTGCATTCATGGAAGAAGTCAAAACCTACCGCTCAACCGGTATAGTGGTTAGCGACGCTGACTGCCGTGCTGAAGGACCCTGGCTCGAATCACGGAGAAGGTATTGATGTTTGTAAATGTATAGTGTCCGTGCGGCATGGAAGCACCCGAAATATGCGGTGAGCCGAAAGTCCTCGCGAGAGATGGGTGGTAGGGGAAGAAGGGTGGGAGACCGTCCCCCCCTAAGTGTTTCCATCAAAATTGGGGATGGAATTGAGCTAAATGGCACTGTCACCTGTAAGGTGCTCAAGGCTGTTGCCAACGACAGGTGCTCTTGCGCTGCTATACGTCAGACAAGTGAACAACAACAACTCAAAACACGAATGAAAGTTTTAATAATTGCATCTGGATACGTATACCAAAAACTGCTTTTGTGAGTGTCATCACGTTAAAATTAGTTTATTAGATGCGGTAATATGTTTTAATGATGGTGCACAAAGCCGCAATAAATAATGGAATTACTGGGAATACAACCAGGGTTTTATACGGTAAAGTTTTTGCGAAAATAGATTGCGATAGAATTCGTGAGGCCCATCTTGCTTACCAAAAGCTTTCTAAAATGGCCACAAACGTAAGTTAATAAAACAAAAACAGCTAGATGCGGAAATGCTAGTTCAAGGTGATTATGGTGCAGGAAAATATTAAAATGATTTTTTTTATAAATTATTAGTATTTAAATTGTTTTTCAGTTTTTCTCAAAACGTGGTTTTTTTTTTTTTTTTTTTTTTTTAAACTTTCGGTACACTTTTCTTGAAAACTATTCAGCCTAGAAGGTTTAAATTTTGCACAGTTGTTTATCTTAACTATTTATTTTAACGCCTTTAACGCAGGATTTATGATCATTAGTTTTGGCTATATTAAAAATTTCATACCATGTTTTTCTATGATTTTCAAATCATTTGACTAATTTATTTTTAATGTTTTTCTTTTTAAGTAAAATGTAAAATACTGCTTATTATTCTTAAATGATATGTTTTTAACCATCATGCAAAATCTGAGGAGTTTGATGCGGTATTTTTTAAGAAAAGTGTACCAAACTGTCACAAAAGATTCGTCAAAGGTAAGAGAAATTAAACAACTGGCTTTTAAAAACATTAAGCTTTAAATTTATATTTTATGTGTTTTATATTATCTACAAGCTGTCTATTTTAAATGAAAAAAGAATTTAGAGTATACGTTAATTTTGAGAAAAGTTATATCGTAATAACCTTTCTCCCGAAATAGTTGCATTTCGCCAGTCGATATGTCACATGTCCGCTTAAGCCCATTTATTAATTAACTTATATAGTTCTTCATTTGCATATGTTGGAGATGTAACAGTTGATTGTTATAATGATTTTCACTATGAAACGTAAATAAGTTAAGTACTTGAGCTTAGGTATAATACTGATGATAATTACTGTTAACTTTATAATCACTTCCTAATTTTTTATGACAGGAGGAATTTTCAGTCACTGTTTAAAACATTGTAGAATGTTAGCTTGTCATTTATCGATTCCCTCAATTATATTTATGCGAAAAGCTATTTAAAATGTCTTTAAAAAGCTTAAGAAATGCAAATAATTTATTAAGCATCTTTTCTGTTAGCTTACTTGAATTAATTAAATAATGTAGTAAGCTTATATTTCTGATGAATACTTAAAAATATTCAATTCTAAATGACTTTCCTTTGACAAAATCGGACGTAAAGCGCCGCCATGTTTCCCAAGTGTCATGGCCTTCTTCCTTCATGAAGGCCACGTCCTAACCCAGCAAAAGTGCAGTGTCTGAGTATTCAGACGATATTGTTACTCAACAAAGATTCATAACGGTCTAGATGACAAGTCGTCAAAAGAATCACCTATACAGATAGAGACCGTAACTATATCGGCAACTTCTCTCTCCTTGAAAGAAAATGTGAAGGAGGTAGATTCTGTTGCCAGTGCCTATTACAACATCTGCCACTAACTCCTGGGAATCGATAGCAATGTTTTCTCTGATATCATGATCGTGAAGTTTGGAACGTATTCCTGGATTGCAGCCATACGATATTCAGCGATGACACACGATTTTCTCTTATCTTTGATGCTAAAAGAATTTGTCTGTCGAGAAGTTCTGGTTATTGCTGCAGATTCTGAGTAACTGTAGAATGCTGTATATCCAATTCCATCGGTCTTACCTTTTGTCGAGCTTTGCTTAAACTACCTGGTCATTTTAGCCTGAGTTTAGTCATTCTATCAGGTTCAATGTTCCGTCTAACCTTCTTCGGGAACATGCAAGGACCTGACTCGGAACAGAGAGCTTACTAAAGCTATGTTCAACAATTGTGGGAAGTAGACAAGATACACAAGAAGGGTATACAAAACCCTTTATTTTTCTCTATTTACAATAACTTCCGTACTTCGGAAATACACAGACCCGCTACTTGGGGTCAAAACGTAAAAGTATAAAAATAAAACTAAACTCTAATTTAACTTTAAAATAATAAACGTGGAAGATTGGCCTTATATTAACAGGAAGCGTATGTAGTACAGAGAACTGTGAACACTACAATACGTTTAAAAATTATCAAGAGGATTAAAACCTCTGGCCTGGACGGCAACCAGCAACTGAGTAAAACTTCTAAGGTAAGCGGCCTGCTTCGACTAACTGCTTCCTCTCTCTCGCTTGGCAAAAAGCCACAACTTAAATACTTGGCGTTCGCCAGACAAATTTTGCATAAAAACTTTAACTTTTATAATTCTGGCCGGAAGTAGAAAATAAGAAGTGATAGTAAAGATTTAAAATAAAATAAACGTTAGTAAAACTTAAGATCCTTACATACTTCCCGCCAGAGTTAATTAGTTTGAAACTGAGGTCTAAAACGACCTTGTTGAAAAAACTTTTAGCTCTAGAATCTATCTAACGCAAGGCCAATCTTTTACAAACATTTTTCGCTAGAAAGTAGAAATTTAAAAGAAAGAAATTTGTTTTTACAATAGCAGCTCCCAGGACACACAGTTTTTTTCATCTGTACTGCATCTAAACAGGAGCTTTTATTCAAATCTGGTTCCTTCCAGAGATCTGGAAGGAAAACTAGTTTAATGAAATGTTACACAATGAAATGGCAAGTAACATGTATAATTATATTTCTCTTAACATTCTTATTTCATTCATGACTATTTTAGTTATCTCTCCCCGTGCTCTCTGACATGTGTTGTAAAAGAACACCAAACACGAATGTGTTTATGTCTATGTGTTCAACACTTCCTCCTACAATCAAAACACTAACGTGTTAAAATTCAACATACCAAGACCTCGTAACACACCCTAATTTCAACTCTAAACCCTGAGGTACTATTCTGAAAGTGCCTAACTCTGAAGTGTAGCATCAGAGAGCCTAACTACATCATTCAACCTTTAACACATATTCACCATGATTTAGTCTTTTTACAGTCACACGAATAAAAAAAAATTTTAACGTTACTTTCACTTTTACCATATCATAGTATTTCTTAACATTTAAAATAACAGTTCACATTGTATATAAGAACATATTAACATGCCGTTAATTTTATACATTTGAAAACATACATTAGTAGTACATTGTTAACTTCTATTCTTTTCAAAGCAAGTGCCAATTCTTTCTACATTGAAATAATACATTTCAAAAAGTCTTCCAGACTAAAACTTCTTTCTTGCCAGAATGTTTTAAATAATATTTATACAATAACGTTTTACAATATTTAAGTCTTTACACAACGCTATTATACATCAACTTTAGTTTTACGCGCGAGTAATTGAAAAACATAATACCAAAATCGGTAACAACTCATTTCTCGCCCTTTTGGCGATAAAGGTAGACCTCGCACGAGGTAAAACTTCTTGAAATCTGCCACTTGCAGTAAGAATGAAAGATTAACTTAAGTTTGCAAAGTAACATAAAATTTTACTTATCTTTGTGATATTCGGACATTCTTTTCTGGGCCCAGTCCTTAAAGGTAGTGCAGATAGTTGTTTGATTTATCCTCCTTCTTGTACGGGCTCGCCCTTCAGTGCCTTCCTCTAGATGCTTTCTTTTTTCTCCAGTTCGGTCACCCTTGAATACCTTCTTTTTCGCTTCTGCCTGTGGTCTTGGTCGTTTGATGGCAGCTGGTCTTGGCGGAACCGGGAAACTTCTTTCGTGTTCCTGCTTGGACCTCGTTGCTGGCCGTTCAAATTTGTAACTTTTCCTCCGCCGCTGGTGGCCCTTCCGCAGTTCGGCGACATTTGCTGCGGAGAGTCCTGTCGGATGAGTAGATCTTTCGTTTTAGAGCCGGGTTATAGTTGCCGTCATTTCTCCTGGTTCTCTTTGCATACGTCGTCCTTCTCCCTTCTTCATTCTGGGGGTGTTCGTGAACTCTCTTTTCTGGACAGTGGAACGGCTTCTTTTTCTTGCTACCTTCAATTTTTCCGCGGGGAAACTTTCTTTTCACTTGCTCCTGCCTCTTAATGGCTTGCTCTTGTACTTGTCGTTTTTCCACCTCTGGAGCTTGTGCCTGCGGTGTCTGCCGTGCCGGATCCTGCAAAAGATCTGAAAATATTTGCATTTTATTACGATCATAGTAGGGTTTGATTTGATCAATGTTTGCGGAGCAGGTTTCACCATTTCTCGCTTTTAACACTACTACAGCGTGAGTTATTTTTTCTATAAAAATGGTCCTTCAAATCGTGGAAAAAATTTGGCAGTTTTATCTTCTGGTGCTGAAGAAAGTGAATGCTTAATTTTTAAAACTTCATCCCCTACTTTATAAGTTATTCCCCGTCGTTTCAAGTCGTAATATAGTTTTTGTTTTCTCTGTGCTACTTCAGTATTCTTCTTTGCTTCCTTAATTAGTTTTTCTATATCACCCATTTTAAATTCTGGGGCTCTTTGTTGCACATAAAATAATTTATCTAACGGCGTTATAATCTTTCTGCCTAAAAATAACTCAGCAGGAGTTTTGCCCGTTGTATCATGTTTTGCGGTCCTAAGGGCGAAAGCAAACGCATTGACATAGTTATCCCAGCTTTTATGAAAATTTTTAACATAACTACGGATAATTTTCACTATATTTCTATTGACCCGTTCCGCTATATTTGATTGCGGCCGATACGGGACCATTTTTAAATGACGTTTGCCCAGTTTTTGGCACATGTCTTCAAATACATTACTTACAAATTGAGGACCATTATCCGATATAACTTTTAGGGGCGCCCCGTATTTTAAAATATATTTATTTAAAATAGAATCAGTAACTAATTTCGCGGAGGCTCGTTTTAAGGGAACAATTTCGGTCCATTTACTAAAATGATCAACCATAACAAGGAGATAGCCACTTTTATTTAACTGACTTTTTGGGAAAGGGCTCAATAAATCGATGCCAATTATTTCATTTGGAAATTCGGATTTAATACTATTTAGAAACCCGGCCGGGCGGAAATTAATATAATTAACTGCTTGACATGTTGGGCAGGACTGGACATACGCCCTTGTTAACTTTTGCAGTTCAGGAAAATAGACTGCCTCGCGTACGCGTTGGATAGTTTTTCGAATACCAGCATGAGAAGCTAAAGGGCTGTCATGGAGCTCCTGCAGGATATTTAATCTAAGACTAGCTGGGTTAACAGATCGAAATTCGTTGTTGGAATTCGTAGTTTTTGTATAGAATAATAGACCATCTATTAGTTCGTAATGGGCCGCCCTGTTTCTTATCGCCACAATATCTTGGTGGCTAAAATTTTCAGGATCCTTTAAATACTCATAAATGCTTCCAAACTCAGGATCCTTACCCAGTTCGGTTATTACAGTTTCTCGGGAATTTATTGTACATGCTGTGAGCATTGCCACCTTTACAGTATTACCTTGTTCATCTATTTTAATTCTTGATAGGGCATCTGCTACGATATTTTCCTTTCCGGGGGTATGCTTGATTACCAGATTAAATTCTTGTAGCTTGAGTGCCCATCTTATTAACCTTGGGGATAAGTTTTTCCCTGAGTACAATCTAGTTACCGCCGCATGATCAGAGTACACTGTTATTGGCGCCTTTCCAAAATAGACTCGGAACTTTTGCACTGCTAACAGAACTGCAAGTGCCTCTCTCTCGGTCGCGGAATAGTTTCTTTGTGTTTGATTTAAAGTTCGGCTAAAAAATGCCACGGGCTGCTGATTTTGCAAAGTACCGCTCCAAACCGCATAATCCGAAGCATCCGCTGAAATTTCTAAATTCTCATCCTTTTCAGGAAATTTCAACACAGGGGCTTGCGTTAATGCTTGTTTTAATTTTTCGAAAGCACTATTGGCTTCGGCCGTCCACGAGAATCTTGCCTTTTTCCTTTTTAATTTTAACAATGGTTCAGCGATAGCTGCAAAATCTTTTATAAAGGACCTATAATATGAACAAAGTCCTAGAAAAGAAGAGAGCTTCTTTGCCGTGTTTGGAGTCGGATACTTTTGTACAGCGATTATTTTTGATTCGTCTGTCTCTATTCCTTTCTGAGATATCTTGTAACCTAAATATTTTAATTCAGGGGCTGCAAATTTGCACTTTTCGACATTAACTTTTAGACCGGCCTCATTTAATAAAGAAAACACCTGTCTTAAATCCTGTACATGTTGGTCGAGATTATCACTAGTAATAATGATATCGTCTAAATAAATAAATGTGAACTTTCCAAGAACAGGTCTTAACACAATGTCCATACATCGCTGAAATGTTGCCGGCGCCCCTGAAAGGCCAAACGGCATACGCAAAAATGCATAAGTGCCAGACTTGGTTATAAAAGCAGTCTTAGGCACGTCCTCAGGCCTAACCCCTATTTCAAAATAACCAGTCGTTAAGTCTAAAGTCGTCATATATTTGGTGGATGTTATGTTCCTTAGAATTTCTTCAATTATAGGTAACGGATATACCGGATATTTAGTTATGGAGTTTAATTTACGGTAATCAATCGCGAATCTCCACCTTTTTGGATGTGTCAAAGGATAGTCATTATTTTTCTTACATAAAACCACCGAGCTAGCATAACTACTTGAGATGGGCGTTATGATCTTTTTACGTAGCATATCGGTGATATGCCATTCTATAATTTTTTCCTTATTATTATCATACCGGTATGCTTTGTGGCGAACTGGCATTGAATCTCCGGTGTCAATACTATGGTTAGTAACCTGAGTAAATCCTGGAATATCACTAAATAGCGAAGCAAATTCACTTACCACTTGTCGGATTCTTCCTTGCTCGTCATTAGGCAGGTGGACAAGATTTAACATCGGCGGTTCAGCCTTTTCTGCACGAACTGGTTTCATTGTCAGCTTAAGGGACGCTCCATTAAAATCCAGCGTTGCTTGTGCATCTGAAAGAAAATCTATTCCTAAGATTATATGTGCTTGCAGATTCTTTACTATAAAGAACATCACCTTTACTTGTTCGTCCTTGATACGGACATACAGCGGTACTTTACCTATACACTTACATTTTTCTCCTTGCGCCGCTAACACTGTCGTATTATCCGAATTATATATGCGGTATTTCCGAAAATACTTCCTAAAAAAATCTTCTGCCACACAGGAACACTGCGCGCCTGTATCCAGGAGTGCGGTGGCTGGGATATTATTCACCAACACTTCAATCTTCGGAAGAGTCAAATTTTTCACCATTACTGTATTTAACTTGAAGGAAGAGGGGTTTTCTTGGCCTTCGGATTTCCGCACCCTCTCGTCAGCAGAAATCCGTTTTAGTTTAAACTATTTTTCATTTCCGTGCTTTCCTTCTTTTTCCACTGGCCTTGAGACTTTTTTCCTGGATTGCTATTGAACTGTCGACGTTCGCCGGCTGTTTTTGAATGCTCGGGTTTCCTTGCCCACTGATTCGCTTTGCTTCCGTAGCCGTGTGCTTGAGTTTGCTGTAGTCTTGGCGCACCAAATTGGTTTCGCTGTTGATATTGGCGTCTTCTTTCGACGTCCGCCGTTCTTCTACTTTCAAACTGAATTGCTAGCTCAAATAACTTTTCCAGTGTAGTTGGATTTCTTAATTCAATAAAGTCTTACACTTGGGGCAGTAACCTCGGCAAAATCACTTGAATTATCTCAGGATCCGGACGGTTTCCATACAAGAGTTTGAAGACGTGAATTTTTCTTAAAATAAAGCTTGAGAGGTTTTCGATTCTTTGTTGATATATACTGAAAAGTTCTGTTTCTAATTTCGCACGATCCCTTACAACAGGGAAGGCTTTTAGTAGGGCAGTCTTGAAATTTTCGTAAGTATAGGTGGGACTTCCTGCTTGACCCAAGAGACTTCTGCCGATACATTTGAACCAGTTAAGCGCTTGGCCCCTCAAAGCGCTGGTAGCTAAGGTAACTTTCTGAAACTCGTGCACGGGGTAGAGCATGAAGTGGTCATCCAATTTTTCCAAAAAACTGGTTACCGGTGAGTTTCCGTTAAATGTTGCTTCTGGTTTCATCGAAGCGCGCATGGTCTGGACGATGTACCCAAATCCTTCCAGGGCGGCAGCTGGCATTTCTGGATTCTGAGCCGCTTCTGCAGGCAGCACAGGTTCTTCTTGAAACTCGGCCATGTTTATTCTTCTTCGTTGGGCGCCACTATCAGGTTCAATATTCCGTCTAACCTTCTTCGGGAACATGCAAGGACCTGACTCGGAACAGAGAGCTTACTAAAGCTATGTTCAACAATTGTGGGAAGTAGACAGGATACACAAGAAGGGTATACAAAACCCTTTATTTTTCTCTATTTACAATAACTTCCGTACTTCGGAAATACACAGACCCGCTACTTGGGGTCAAAACGTAAAAGTATAAAAATAAAACTAAACTCTAATTTAACTTTAAAATAATAAACGTGGAAGATTGGCATTATATTAACAGGAAGCGTATGTAGTACAGAGAACTGTGAACACTACAATACGTTTAAAAATTATCAAAAGGATTAAAACCTCTGGCCTGGACTGCAACCAGCAACTGAGTAAAACTTGTAATGGTAAGCGGCCTGCTTCGACTAACTGCTTCCTCTCTCTCGCTTGGCAAAAAGCCACAACTTAAATACTTGGCGTTCGCCAGACAAATTTTGCATAAAAACTTTAACTTTTATAATTCTGGCCGGAAGTAGAAAATAAGAAGTGATAGTAAAGATTTAAAATAAAATAAACGTTAGTAAAACTTAAGATCCTTACAATTCTTCGAAGCTCGTCTAAGATAAATTCGTCTAAGATATTTTGCTATTATAAAGCTAATGATATTATATCATACAGAGAATATCTTTCAACAATATAAGCCTATCATTAGGGAATATCTATATATCGTCCAAAGAAAGTCTGCACATTACACAATCCTTCTTCGACAGATTTCTAGGGCTTTCCGTTCTATATATGGAATATGTTAGAACTCTGGAGTCTTAGCCTTCCTGCAAAATTACGTAAACTGACTGAGCAGTTACAAAATATCTGACAGAAAATTTTTCAAGATAGTGTTTGAGGTTCTTTTTTTTTTCCCAAATGGCGGGCACTTGCCAGAAGTGGCACTCCTAAGGCCAGAAGTGGTGGCTATATTATTGTGGTGGCACCTAATAGGCGGCCACCGTTACTTCTCATGAAGCGACAGACAATTTTACATCCAAATGCTTTCTCCAGAATTGTGATCAAACAGCTTTTCTAAATGCACTGTTCTTTCGACACAGAGTAAATGCTAATTTTAACTGTAGTAGCTGTTTCCTGTATTTAATATTTATTGTACATCTGCTCACGCTAAACTAGTATTAAAATGAAATATTATATAAATACTCTTTAATAAGGTTAAAATAAACTGACATTGCTCATCTATTTGTATTGTTATTTCGCCGCTGTACGTAGGATTAAGACACGAAAGAAAGTATTTCAATGTTTAGTTCAAACTTGTGTGAATCGTATTGAAAGAGAATTAACAGTAATAGTTTCCGCTTTAAAATTGCTTAGGAAAGTTCTTAACGTTTTCTTTTTTTTCGCCTTTCCGATTTCCCAAATTTTTGCTTTACAGATATTACAGCACCAATGTTATAAAAATTATATAATAATTAATATGCATTCCTAACTGGTATAAATAATATGTACTATTAATTAACATACATTTCTAATAAAAATAATATGTTATGATAATAATGCAACGACAACTAATGCAACTAACATACAATAATACCAAGAAATAACATGTAACGATTGTGTAATTGCTTTTTTTCCGTCCTTTTACATTATTTGTAACTTTACTTTTCAGATATTACAGTAACTAATATAGGGTTTGAACCTGTCCGATTATTCATTAACAATACGAAATGTTGTCAGCAAATCACGAATAATGACGAAGATTGCGAAGTAAGAATTTTTAATGTGAAGTATTTAAATATATTCGAAACCATATATCTTATTGCATATTGTGGGTTAATGGACGAGAACATTTTAAGAGTTGACTACGCCTTAAACTCTGTGACTCATAATTTTCAGCTTAGTAAATTTCGGTTTTTTTTTATCATAACGAAAGGCAAGGTACATCAGAATTATCTTTTTAAAAGGAGATGCATCTTCATGGAGGATTTTCTAAGGGAAACGGTTCCCATTCGTGAGGTAATAAATAAAAATAAAAAAAAAATTCTACCAAAAATATATTTTGTTGAAATATTCTTAAATGTAAAATCTAGTATATTCCCTTCCAGATTTATATCAATTATTTATTACTTACTTAATTTTCACTATGTGTTTCAGCGTAAAGATATATGCTGAAAATGCATCAAATTCCATGAATAAAAACGCAGTGTTCGAGAAATTAAAAGATTTATTTTTATATTTCTTTTTTAGTTACTCACAAAATAATCATTTTTAAAAACACTTATTTTCAGCTTTGTACCATTATTTTGATTATAGTTATATGTCAAGTACTTCTCTCTTCCCTAAAATAATAACCTTAATTTTTTTAATCCATTTTGTCATTAACATGAGCTTTCTCAAAAAATACAAAATTGTAAAAATTAACCATAGATTTTGTATCTTCTTTTATCTCGAATAATTAGCTTTTACAAATAGTAATAAAAAATTAAAATAAAAAAAAACCTTTAAGTAAATATTTAGAGAGGCATAAAGCACAATGTTTATCAAAATAATAAATTTATGACCGGTAACTATTTTTAAAAATAGTCATCGGTCATAAATTTATTATTTTGATAATCATATTGAATGCAATTTCTTTTTAATAATTATAATACGGAAAATTCAATTTACTGAAAAAAAATACCGAATAACTTCACGAAAATTAAATTTATGCATTCTAAAATATCGGACACTGATTAAGCTCGCCATAATCCCATCAAAAAAGGGGAAAGCTGGAGTAATCGCATAAAATTACGTAGTTAAATCTTTTACTGCATAAAATTGTAGAGCTTCAGTTAATTCTTAATAGGTCTAATACAAAAACCGTTATGTTAATACAGAGAGAAATTGTACATCTTCATATCCTTATCATACCTACTTTTAAGGAGAAATTGCTTATTTAGTGAAGTTTGATTTTTTTGGTGTTCATGAGCAATTTCAACCATACCTTAATGAGCTACAGAAAATGGCTATTGCATCGCTGTCATAATATAATTTGACAGAGATATAATTTGTCCAGTTTGATTAACCTGAATTCTGAATCTAACAAACATTAATGAATGTGTAATTTTTCAATTTACAACCATAAAAAGTGGAAAATCCCTGAACATGTATGCTACAATGAGCAATCGCAGAGAACAAAACGTTACAAAACATTCACAGAAGTCCAAAACACACAAGTAAGATAACAACTCATCAAATTTATTTCTTATTAACTTTAACCAAAAATGGCACTAGGTCATGACCAAAAATGGCACTAGTTTTTATTAGCAATTATTTCACTTTGTTCAAGCGATATTATACTTGTGCATACAGAAAAAAAAAGTACTCTTTTGAAGAGAGTTAGGATAAAAATAATTCAGTTTTATAAGCCAGTGTAGAAACTACTTTATTTAAAACAAAATATAAAGTCGAAAAGTTTACAATACAGAAGTTATTCAAATTGTTTAGCTAATTTCGTAGAAATAATAATGCAGGCGTATATCTAAATTACTATGCTCGGAAATTGTTATATGCCTAATGAAATTTTATTTTCACTTTAATATTTATATTTTTTTGCAGTCAATGCAGTTGTTCGGTGTTGACGTAGGAGAACTATATCCCCAAGATACAAGAAATCTGACTCTGCTGTATCCGAATTTGGTAAGAAGTTTATTTCCTGGCATAAAAAGAGCGTGAGTGCGAATGTGAGCAAAAATTACATGCCTTGGACTTATTTTCAAATTGCTAGCTCATATTTGTTTAGAAAGCAGCAGACGCTATTTATATATATCCCCGAAAACTTAATATTGGAATATGATAACGAGTTATTAAAAGAAAAATAAAATGTATGAAGTAGCCAATGTTCCAGATTAGTTTTCCTGGGAAGGCAATTGTTAATATTAGGAAGTAACTGAATTACTCTTTAAATGAAATTCAAGTCATATGTTATTAACTGTTTGCATTAAATTTCATGAAGCAAATTTTAAACTTGTGCATGGGAAGCTCGAAACTGGTAGTAAAAATTGTGAGCATTAGCATCTTTTGCTTTTTAAGTTTTTCTTAAGTTAAAGTTTTGCTTTCTAAAATTGTGAGCATTAGCATCTTTTGCTTTTTAAAGTGCTCAAGTCTGGCAGCTTGATGGGATGAATTAAAGATTAGCCTTTTTGATTGGAAAGTTAGATTAATGTCAAACTCCACAGTATAATAGTTTAAACTATTAATTATCAAATTTTAGAATTATCTTTTTATGAAAAATGTGTAGGAGGTATCATTAAGTTTTGAAATTAATTACCGAAGTATTAAACTTAACTAGCATATCTCAATCATGAAGTATTTCAATGTACAGTAATGCAATTAATATACATATTCATTTATTGGTAGTGAACTTAATATTATATTGTAAAAGGTGCATGGCGTTCAGTCTAAACTAATACTTTCAACTTCATAATTAAAAATATCTCAAAATCTGGATTTCAAAGACAAAAAAAAAAAAAGCATTACATTTATTAAACGTTTTTACTTTAATTAACATCTTTAACAAATGATTTCCCTCTAATTATTAGAATTATTGACAACAATTGAATCGTTTCAACTTTTCAGTGCAAATCTTAAAATTTTCCTTTGATAATATTGGGGCATGTCCTGCAAAATTTTGTAAATTATTGTTGGGGAATAATTGTTTATGCTAAACGTAATGCACACACAAACAGAATTATCCAAACATTGAAAAAAAGTGCCATCGTGAGGCTTTCCTCAATTCTCATGTTTACAAAAATGATCATATACTTTGCTTCCCTGGGAATTGAAACAATAGCTAAGTTTGTAGGTTTATATAAAGTTATTTTATTATGAGTTGGATCTATACTTTCATTTCTTCTTATTATTAACTGTCACCAGGATAAAATGAGAAACTTAAGGCGAAGTTCTTGAAAGTTTTAGAGATAGAGCATTGTCAACGACGCCAGGTGTACTTTTTCTCGTCTAGCTCTGCTAAGTTAATATTTCGGCATTAGCCATTTTACTAGCCGAGGTTAGATCGCACAATTAACCGGTACTTAGGTTATTTATATTAGTTTCCTGCTACGAATCTACTTTAATCATTTGTTTAATCTACTTTGTAGTTTAATTTGTACGCATAATTTATGCATTTTGTAAAGTGCCGACTTTAAATAAAAGGGTTATTTAAACCTTTTTAAGATTTACATTACTTTTACAGATTAAGGAATAATTCGCTTGTAGTAGAGTAAGGACTTTGATCTAAATTTACAAAAGATACAAGTTGCCAATAATGAGTAGATTTGTTTCCTTGGCTATTTACTTATCTGAACTCTTGATTAATCACAAAAACAGTTTTTCTTTCAAACATAATTTTTTTTTATTTAAAAAACTCATCTTTTTAACTTTTTTAACAGATATATAATGTTCTTGTTAATTTCTTGTTTTTATTAATATACCGCTGATAAATAATTTGATGCTATTTCATATATGTCTTAGAAGTTTCTTTTTTGTTTTCTTGTTTTTTCAAACCTTTTTTTAGTATTTGCACAATCGAGTAGGGAGATGCGATATGGAAATTATGGATGCCAAAAATAGGAAGATGACGCGTAAAGTCGAATTCGATACTACTCTCATAAAACTAGGTGGTCTCATTCCTCGACTGTTACAAAGTAAGATTATAAATCAGTTAAAATTATGATTGAAACGTTAGCTGCTTCCCTGTAGTTTTTATAAACTTTTATAACACATTTTAAAAGAACTGTGCTAATAGAAACGGAAGAGAAACATTCCAAGTGAAACATAAAATTAGTAACACAACAAAATTGAGTTTGGCGTAGATTTATGTACAAGATCTCAATCGATTTCGAGGGCGATCAGGTTCAGATCCATCTTCGTCAGAAGCAGAGAAATCTGCAAGGAGATCTTATACACAAATCTACGACAAACTCAAGGTTGTAGTGTTACTAATTTTAACTGAGCGATAAGTAGAGGATAGGAGAAGGGAATCTATCTTGAATAATAATATTGTTGCGTGTGTGCGGGTTCGTTATGAATTGAATGCATAAGTCCGATAAAAAATGAGCAAAATTTATTATTATCGCAACAAATAAAACAAAACTCTTAAATTTCCTCAGGTATTCGTACTGTGTTACAATATCTCACAGTAGTTATCTTTTAACTACTCAGACGTTCAAATAGTGATTAGGGGAGCCTATTGTGGTACCGAGAGCCCGAGTTCGAATCCCGGAGAAGGAAGGGATGTTTGTAAATGTATAGTGTCTTTGCGGCATGGGGGCACTCTATATTTAAAATATTACAGTTAAAAGTGGTCGAGTTGAAAGTCCTCTCGTCTGATTTGGTGGAAGGGGAGAGGGATGGGGAAGCCTCGGACCATCCCCCGGGGTGTTCTACCTCAAAACTGGGGTGAAACTAGAAGTCCAACCTTCTTGAGATTCTGGCAACCATTCTTCTGTGAATTTTATGGACAAGACAACAACAACAACTGAAATAATTAATCTCATTTACTTACTATTAAAGCCGTAGAAGAATTTGCCGCGTTATCCAGAGACACAGGTTTAAGACTTGAGGATCGTTAACCGAATTTTGGCTGGGGATTATATCAGAATTTTCAACTCTTTCTGAATGGCCCTAAATATACTTCTAGCATTTTCTACTACGAGTTTATGCAAAAAGGCATTTTCAGTATTGAGGCTTAATAAAAAAATTAAATGATGAAACCAAAATACTGAAGAAGCTAAAAACATTGAAGCAACCTAGAAATTGCAGTATCATATATCCGCGTACTATTTAAGTCTTTATGCAAAAGTAAACATGCATATCTAGCTCATTAGCATAAATATCTGGATTGGCTTTTATTACGTGCTTAAATTGTAATCTATATATACCAAAGAACTCTTTTCGAATAAACTTTCTTTTAAAACTAGCTTGAATGACGAGTTCCTTTTTGGGTTTTTATTACAATGTTGAAACATTAAATGATTACAACAAAAATAACAATAAAAACTTATTAGACCCTCAACTTGAAATACAAAACTATAACTACGGAATGCAATTTTACTTCCACTTTTTCAGGGAGTAGCAAACACATGAATTGCTAATTACTTACAAGCTGAATTCTAGCCTAGTACCTGCATCGGCTGCATTTCACAAAATAATTATCTAACTTTCAACATCAAAGGATAAAATCACAAAAATCTAGAAATATTGCTCATCACGTATACAACCATGGCAGTTTTTACAGCCTGCGAAGTTGCCAATTTTTCGTTTCTTCATTTGCATTCTTACTCTATTTAAAACTTTTTTCATTAACATATTCTAGTGCAGTAAACGAAACGATAGAAGTAAGGACAGATTTTAATTTAGGAAAAAGCTTGTTAATTAGAACTAATCTTAGATATTTATCATCATTAAGCGTTAAAATTCAAGTTCATGTACTTCCATACTAAGAGACGCAAAAATATTTGCTCTAGTAAAAGGGTTCGGAGAAGTACTGCTTTACAGATGTACGATTGCACGAACAACGGACTGATTTCGATAAGAAACGTAAATCAATTTAAACAAGATGAAAAAAATTCAATCTCAATTTATTATTGAAATCAAATAAAAAATTTCACAACATTTCGGGAGAAAAACGTCGGTATTTCTCAAAATGTTAAAAAAAAAAAAAAAAAAAAAAAAAAACACCTTTATTTCTTAAATTTCTTAAAGTAAATGGTGAACTTTTAAGAAAAAAACTGCAACTGAGACAAAAGATATTAATACAAAACTCATTTGCAGCAAAAATAAAATATCGGGCTCAACAATAAACAGAAATTCATTCTGATGGTGAAAACATACCAGTGCTTACAAACCAACAAACTAATGTTCTTCAACTGAATTCAGTATGGTGCATAATAGGCACTTCTACGTGAAAAAATGTGTATGAAAATTTAACTGTGTTGCTTAGAAATGCATATTAAAAAATTGTCTTTCAGATTATTACAATCCTCGTGAAATGATTGATTGCAAAAGTACAGATGAAGATCCTTTAAATGCATGCCAACCATACCCTTGCCTTGTCAGGTATGATGGAACCAGAAATATGTACAATCATACCACTAAGCGATGTGAACAGATTCCGAAATGCATTCCAGAAACTGAAAAAGACCTTATTGATGAGGTGAGTTATCAAAACTCTCTTTTTTTAGCAGTAGAAAAACCAAAATTTTACTAACATTAATGCTTGTGAAATCCTTCCTTCCTTGAAAGAAAATGTTTCAATAAATTTGAATGAAAATAATCCCTAATTAAAAATAATTTCGTATTTGTTTTATTTCGAATAAAAATAAGCCATTAAAATATTAAAACTACATAATAGTTGCATTTACTAGTTTTAAACATTCTAACGCAAAATGGCATTTCAAAGGAATATTAAAATCTTGCAAAGAGAGCATGTTTAACTAGTTACTTTCCTTCCTTCTCTTCAATTTCTGGTGAAATATACATTTCTTCCTCTCCGATGTTTTTTGTTATTTGTATTTTTCATTTAAATATTATATCTCATAATTTTTCTAACTGTTTTCCATAATAGTATATGTTTGAAAACATTTTCTCCAATAAAAAATGCCTATTCATATTTTGGACTATTTCCAATATAGATACAGCCTTGCATATTCAACTAGACATTCTAGATCAAAAATTAATTCGCGTATAAAAGCGACAGTAGTCATTGCTTTCGTATAGATGCTAGTAAAACACGTCAAACTCTAGAACTCCTTCCCCTTCAAGTAAAACACTTTGCAGTCTTTCTTTCTTACTTTTTTTTTTTTTTTTTTAAAAGCAGGATACCTGAAAAATGTGCAATGCCGGGACTCGAATATGCGCCAGGTTAGCTACCGTTACACCACGATAGCACTGGAGATGAGGGGACATTATTGTGCACTATCTTTTAGCTCGGGCATCACTGCAGTGTTATTAGGTTTTTTTTCAATACGAGAAACCTGAAAATGTTCAATGCCCTCGCTTGGGACTGGAACCTGGACTTCTCGAATATGAATCGAGTGTGTGACCGTTGCACCACGAAGATACCTCATAGCTTGATAAAAAAGCCTGCAGATTAACTTGTACGAAATTGCAAAAATTTTTATTTGATACAAAAATAAGCATTATATTTAGTTAAGAGAAGCAAATTGATTTTATGATTCCTTGCTAATCTGCACTTCAGCAAAAGCTTTGTAGAATTCGGTATCCTTCACTATTCCTTTTGAAATTCTTACTAATATGCATTATTAAATATTTCTCATTATAGTTTTTTTCTCAAAATTGAATAAAAATGCAGAACAGACTTATATATTTCAGCGATAACTCCAATTTTGACTTCTGGTTTTCCTGTGTATGCAACTGCGTCAAAAATTGCATAAAAAAATCCAGGAGTAAATCGTTGCATATTATGGCATGCTCACAATAGGATATGATCAATGCAGATTTATACAAGTAATTTGAGATGGATTCTGTGTGGAGCTCTATGCGACAAATCATAACTTCTATGGATAGACATGAGAAATTTTAGATTCCAAGAAACTGAGTATGATTTTACAATTAGATGCTTCAAACATCTTTGCATCTATATTTAAACAGATGAACTCTATTTTCATCTCTTAAGTATCACACATATCATAGTGTTAAGTAACAAAAATCATAAACTTTTCACAGGTCTCGTCTGTATTCGGGCAGACATCAACTTTGTCCTTTCTAGGTTCTTCAAAAATATAAAGTTCAAAGAAACAAATACAAGCCGTTAAACGTTATGATTTGATTAAGATAATCTACTAAATTCCAGTGCCTTATAAGTTACATGTTATACTAGAAAGCCCGGCGGTCATACGAAATGGCCGCTGTTTTAGATATTATAAATTACAATTAAAATGATTTGTGCAAAGGTTTCTACTAATTCAAACTGAATTCCCAGGACATGCGGCGAGGACGCCCCTTTGCTTATTGCCCCACAGGGTTGCTCCATTCTACTTCTTGCTTAATTGCTTAAAGTAGAGTGCAATGAAGGAAAACACTGGCGCTACATTTCTTAAGAGTCACCGCTAGCTCAATAAATAAAGATGATTCAAATAATAAAATGTTAATTCACATGTCAAAGCTCTCTCTCTACACAACATTTCTTGGGTAGATCTTTCCATCATTTTTAAGCTCGCCTTGCAGAGGACCATCCATTATTTTTAATTTTACGTCCGTTCTTTCAGGAACTCTTGAACAGGCAACATAAAGTTGACAATGTCCAAATGCAGGCTCAGTTAAAAAAATGCCAACACGCTTCAGCGTTTGGCCCTGAGACTTATGGATGGTCATAGCAGAGGCAAGTTTTACAAGAAATTGTCTACGTCTGAATTGAAATGGCAACCCTGTGCCGTGGCAACTTCCCCCCCATTGGCTAGTACAGTTACGCAAGCAACCAATAAACTATCGGCGACAAACAGACACTTAAGCCGCATATATAAAAGATATTTGTTTATTTCATTTTGTTTGTTCTTTCATCGTTGCCGGTTTTTTCTGGTTGCATATTTCCGAATTCTATTATACAGAGATGTTAAATTTATTATTAAATGTTAAATGCACCTGCTCTTGTATTTTTAATTTTTCCGGCTTAGCTTTCTCATAATATTCGTCACGCGCTGCGCTGCACGGGGAATAAAACAATTTATAGTTACGCAAGTAACCAATAAACTATCGGCGACAAACACTTAAGCCGCATATATAATGCTTATATTGATTGTTCTGAGAGATACATTAAATAAGTGCTTTGAATAACATTAATTGCTAAGTAGTATGCGAGTAGATAGAACAAAGCAGCTTTCAGAAATTAATTCTAACTGATTATGATACGTTCTATAATTTAT